>NW_022103896.1:92122685-92143386 GCF_000313985.2 Echinops telfairi | reverse complement strand
AATTAATTTTCGTTGATTGAAACACCCTGGAATTTACCCCTAAAGCTATGTATTTAAGTTTTTTACAAAACAACCTTATCACCTTCAAAGTACTCTCCATTACACTTAATGCATTTGTCAAATCTGTGATTCTATACTTGGAAACATTTTTCATACTCATCTGTTTGGGTGGCTAGCAGCACCTCCCTCATTTTTTTCTTCACCACATCATCCGGTCCCTCATCATTTGAGAAACCAAAAGAAGTTGCATGGAGCAAGGTCGGGTGAGTAATGTATGTGGGGCAAGAGAAGCATGATATTTTTTGCCCAAAACTAGTGCACTGAGATGGCTGCGTTAGCCAGGTGCATTGTCTTGTTGGTACAACCAGACCCCCATCTGCCACAAATCAGGCCTCTTGTTGCACACTGTTAAACAATCTTCTGACCTTCTAAAGAGAAAGTGCGATTAACAGCCTGACCTGGTGGAAGAACTCAATGTATTATCCCCCTCACATAAAAAAACAAACAAACAAACCAATGAGCATTGGGTTTTTTTTGGGTACCACCTGGTCTTTTAGGTCAAATTGATTGTATTATTTAATAATTTTGCATCTTGGTTGATTTTCTTTCTAGTTGATTGATAATTAGTTGAAAGCGAAATATTGAAGTCTGTTATTGTGTATGATCTATATTTTTCTCTTCATTTCTGTAAGGACTTTTAATGTATTTTGATGGCCTTTCACTTGGTGTGTGTGTTATGGTTATCATTTCTTGTTCAATTGAAGCTTTCATAATTAGATAGTGACTTTCTTTGTCTCATGTTATATCATTACTTTTGATTTCTGTTTTGTCTGAAATTTAATATTGTTACTTCAGCTTTCTATTAGCTGCTGTTAACTTGATTTATTTTTTCCATCCTTTGATTTTTTTTTTAGTTTATTTATCATTATAGCTAAGGTTCATTCCTTATAATCAGGTTATTAAAGGTGCAGTTTTTAAAATCCAGTGTATTCATCTTTGTCTTTTAACTGATGAATTCAGTCCACTTACCTTCAGTGTTCTTTTTGATAAATTTGGTTTCATTAATGTCATATTGTTAAACATTTTTTATGGTGTTACTGGTTTTAGTTTTCATGGTGATTTTTCATGTTGTATTCCTGTTTTTTTTTTGGTGGGTTTCTTGTTATTTTCTTTTTTGTGTTTTATCTTACGTAGTTTTCATCCTGTTTGTTTTGGTGAAGTTTTAATTTTTTTCTTTGTACGTTGTTTGCTTTTGTGGTTTTCTTTCTAATTTCAAAGTGGTTTTTTTTTGTACAGGTTTGTTGAACAGGTTGGTATCTTCTCTGTTCAAGTATTTATTGTTGATCAGTTTCCTCTGGTCTTATGTATTTATTTTTTTATTTTTGACTTCATAGAATATTTTCTACGATTCCTTGTTTTATTTAGTTCTGTTACACTTAACAGTACTGCTGTAGAATGTTTTTTTCATAATAATTTATAATGCTTTAGATTGCTGTCTGTTAAAGATTTTCTGTCCATAGATTTCCTTTTACTATTTTTTTGTAAAGTTAGATGTGTTTCTTAATAAGTTCCATTAGCTTTTCATTGACTGTAAAGGGTTTTAGTTCTCCCCCATTTAAGGGATTATTTTGCTGGATATAGGATTCTTGGCTGACATTTTTTTCTTTCAGTATTTGAATATATCATTTCGACGCTTTCTTGCCTGATGGTTTCAGCAAAAAAATCTTAACTTATCCTGATGATGTGTACTTTTATGTAATTTTTCTTTTTTGCTATGCAGCTCTCAAGATTGTTACCTTTTCTTTAATATTAGAAAGTTTGATTTATATTTCAAAGCAGTTTCCTTTTATGGTCAATCCCGTTTTGATGTCCTATTGACTTCCCGCATAGTTATTTTATGTTCTGACATGATGTTAGGGAAGTTTTCCCTTAATATGTCATTGATCACTTTCTCAGTAGTTTATTATTTCTTTCTATTCTGGGATATTTATCAGGCACATGTTGTTTTTTATGGTGTCCCATAGTATTCTTAGATTATGTTTAGTTTAGTTTTTTTTTTTTTGGGTTGATTTTATAACCCAGTCTTCATATATTTTGTTCTGGAGAGATTCATCTTCAATATAACGGATTCTTGATTCCAATATTTGTATCATGCTTTTTAGCTCTCTCACATTATTTTCCGGCCTTACGTATTTCTGTTTGAAGTTAAGTATTATTTCTAATTTTTTATTCATTTTGTCAGCATGGTCTTTGAAGGCACATCTGAGTTCTGGAATTATGGCATGTGTTTCTGCTCTATGTCTATTTAATTTTTCCTGCAGTGGCTTAAAGTAACTATAGACCATTGCTGTATCTCCATCTTTGGAGGATTGGTGGACCTCTCCTCCAGGACCTCTTCTGGATCCACATCTGAGTGTGGTATAGTTACTTTTGCTCTTTTCTCCTGTTTCTGCAAATGCATGGAGATCGACTGATGCTTCCAAGATAGAATGTTGTTGTCAGTTAATTTGTTTTTTATCTCTGACTCTGAATGCAGTTATCCCTACACACCTGCTGTCGATTGTTGAACATGGATAGTCAAGGTAGCCAGGCGATTCCACACCAGCCTAGTCTCCACTGGGTCTGAAGTTGACAAATATGGGGCCCATTAAAATCTGGTTCTGAGGCTGGCCCCAAGTTTCCAGGCGGTACTTGGCAATTGTTGATCAAACTAAGTTGTGAAAAAGGAGCAAAGTAACTAATTAGAATAGCGTGCATCAAAAACACCTGCAGGGTTTGTACCTGTTGAGCCCAATTACTATATAGGCATAGTCTTGTGGGCAGGCAGTGTTAGTACTTTGAGTCCTGGGACCGAGGAGTAAAGTTCACCCACTCCTGAGCCGACTGTCTCCTGTAATACATGCCCTCTTGATTTTGTACTTTCTCAGTCGGAGTCAGTAAGTCCTGATACTCTGGGAAACTTCCACAATCCACACCTTCCAGAGGCCCGGACACAGTTCCTTGTAGACACATGGCTCCCCAGTCTGGCAGATGTGCAGTGAGCAAGATGTGTGCCCTCCCAATCCCAGGCTCAGGGGCCTGTGCAACCTCCCAGCCAAGTTCCCATTCAAGTCTCTGCTCATTTATGTGGGGGAAGTGGAATTGATCAGAAGCATGTGAGGATCTTGGTTCCTTTACTCTGGTATCCCCAGTGGAAACATTTTAGTGGATGAATTCACTAAAAATTTAAAAATCAGGAGAATAAAATGATTAGAGGGTGAAGGGAGACGTCGGACAGTGTAGGATATGACAAAATAATAATTCATACATTATCAAGGGTTCGTGAGGGGAGGGGGAGCAGGGAGGGAGGGGGAAAATTAGCTGATACCAAGGGCTCAAGCAGAAAGCAAAGTTTTGAGAATGATGATGGCAACAAATGTACAAATGTGCTTGACACAATGGATGTATGCATGGAGTGTGATAAGAGTTGTACGAACCCCCAGTAAAATGAGTTAAAAAAAAAGATAACAGGAAGTCACCGGTAGAAATAAAGCAGGATGCAGCACATTAAACAAACAAACAAATAAATAAACAAGTGAACTATGACAGGGCCTAGGCTTTTACTTTGCACATAGGAGATGGGCGATAAATTCTTGTTGAGATAGTTAACAGCATGAATTTTTAAGTCAGTATGCTCAAATCTCACTTCTATCACCTATTGGCTTCAAGTGTTCTCTTCATTAAAATGAGATAGTTATATGAAATTAACAGGTAAATGTAAAATCCATTAAGTTATATTGCTAATGATTCAAAATATTCATTGATTTTGAGTAAATTTCAATTCATAGCAAGCTCTGCGGTGCTTCAGAAGCTATACATCTTTATGGAATTAGTGTGTCACATCTTTCCTTTATGGATGTAAAACGGTTAGCACAGCTGAGTGCTTAACCACTGCCCCACGAGAGTCCCCTGCTTCAATGGCACGTTAGCTAATTTGGTAGGAAGGGTGGGTAAACAGTGAATGACTAAGTAATTGAAATAAATATTCAGCCTGAAAAGTAGTTCACTAGAAAGTAGTACTCAGTAGGTTTGTGTCTGTGCTCTCCTTCTAATAATCACTTAGGCATCTTTGTGACAATTATAGTTTAAATAGTTTAAATTATAATTTGAACTATACATTTATTCAAAAGGTGTAAAAACAGGACTGTAAGTGTATGGAGAAAAAACACTTGACTTCAATTTTGACCTGGATCTGGAGCTGATAACAATTTTGGTGATGTGTTGAGAGGCAAGACGAGTTTTTAATTGTAACCAAAAATCTAAGTGTCTTAAATGTTTTCATGCTTTTGTGAATTACCAGACAACCCTGTGAAGTGAGTGATTTTATATAGATGAAGTTGAGCCTCAGTTTCGTTTTTGCTTTCATTACTTAATGTTCATGGTGAGCAGGAATGCAATTGGTAAAGAACTTGTCTATTTAGAGCGATATTGCATATATCTTTCTAAAAAAATCACAGAAATCTGTATTGTGTGACAGTGACACTAACCAAAGCACACACAGGCTGGAAGTTTGGGGCACATGTATGTTGTTGTTGTGTAACCTGAAATGGCTGGAGAGGAGCCTGAAGGGAGTTTGAGAAAGACATTATTTAAAGCTACATAAATAATTTAGAACCAGCATGAATGGATTCCTCTAAAAACCATTTTTTCTTTATAATTAAATGTTTAACACATGCAGAATTTTGAAAAATTCTGCTCCAAGGGTCAAAAAACAAAATATTTTTTTCTATTATTAGCTATTATTGATTTTTACATATACATACTACTCAGGTTATACTTGTGAAGATCAACTGATGGTGATAACTAAAATAAAATTGTAGGGGGCCAGAAAATGCAGAATTAGGGAGCTGTTTTCTTGGCCTCCCAACTTAGAACTGTAGTGGAGTTAAATTTCTGAATGTAGCTCTTTTAAAAACAGTTTTATTAGCACTTTACCCACATGTCATTAATTCAGTTATATCAAGAAGAGTTGTACAATTATAACCACATTCAATTCTAGAGCAGTTTATTCCTTATGTATTCATGTAATTTCCCCATTCCAATTGTGGCAAAAATATACACAACAAAACATTCTCCAATTCCACAACTTCTACAAGTATAATTCAGTGGCAATGACTGTGCTCTTTGTGTTAAACAGCCAGTATTGATGTCCTTTTCCAAGTTATCCCACCACCATTAACATAAACTCAATGTCCCCTAAGGAACAGCTCTTTCTCCTTCACTCATGGTAACCGCTGGTTAAGTTTGGTTTCTTTCTTTTAGTAGTTTTCAGTATTCACATATCATACACTTCCATGGTTAAATTGCTTTAAAAAAGAGTTGTATATACATCATCACCATCAGTTCTTGTGCTCCTTCCCACCTCCTGCAGTCGTTGTTTTTTCCTCAAATCCCCTAACCCTCCCCACCACCCTTCCACGTCCCTGATACCCCATTGCCTTATTGTCTATGCTTCTACCCCTGTGCTTCACAAAGTGGGAAAACCCAACAGAAGCAATAAGAAACATACACAAAACAAAGTGGCATGAAGAAAATAATAATAATATAAAGGTAAAAATACAAATAAAAGCCCACCATCAATATTTAAAAAGGCCAGAGATGCAATTTCTGCCATGGAATAGGCAAGAAATACTTAAGCCTAGAGCAAATTCAGGTTGGGTCAAGAGGGAAGTCAACTGACCAAGTATGTATCATAATATAGCTCTTCTACCCAAGTTTTTCTAATTCACAGCAAATGATAAGCTGGGACTGAGCAAATACGGTGTTTGCAGCACTGAGTGAGAGGATTGGTCAGTTTTCATTACCACCCCTCTGTCTCTAAGGATAAGCCATTTTGAAGCAGAGGCAGAGGGAGAATCTCAAGTACCATGTTCAAGATCTCTGTCTGATATGTGGGAGGCCCCAAGAGGATATGCATCGGAGACTTTGGCATGGAGATGCAGAAGAGCAGCCCTGAGACTGGGATACCTTCTTATCTAGCCTGAAGCTATGGAACTATGGGTCAGAGTGACAGACAGGCTGCCTTCTTGGCCCATGGAGGCAAAGGCCAAGGGCCCATTTGGTAGAAGAAAAACGTTTCTAATATGTGGCTGAGAGACTGGAGAGAGGGAGAGGGAGGCAGGTTTGGCTGCTGACTGAGGTGACCAATGTCTGTACATGTCATTACTGTTTGCTGATTCTCTTTTGTGGTAAACCATTGACTTCTCTAATAAACTCCTTTATTTGTGAGCATTGTCTGTGAATTCTTTGTGGTCATTGCAATGAGTTATCAAACCTAGCATATTAATCCTATGGAAGCAGACTAGAGTAGTGTGGGAGGAAGGTTGGTGTCAGAATAGGTAACGAAGAATAAAGTGTGGAGGTATTTTTGACTCTTGGCTTGTGGCAGTAACGAAGCCACAGGAGGTCAGATAGGTCCACCTCTGTGCCGTTTACTGCACGAATCTTACAAGTATTTTTATAAATCGTAGTTAGATCATAGGTGGATTTCTGTTTTATTATATATCCTATAGTTAATATTTTATGGAAAAATAATATTTAGACTTTCAAACAGCCAGTTTAGGAACATAACTAACTTCTTCATTAGAACTTGTCTGTATTAATCATTTTATAAACTGGAGTATATAGAGAGCTTTGAAGAACCACACAAGAAACTTAGATTATAACTGTTTGTACTAAAAATGGTATAAGTTTACTCTAACCACAGGTTTCTAAACCTGCCTAGCATTTGAGGTTTTAACACTGTCAAGACCTTAACTGGACCTCAGGAATCTACATTTAAAAAAAACTATTTTCCTGTTAATTCATTCACATTTAGACCAGCCTAGCACCAGTTAGGAACCACTACTTTGGGAACCATTGCTCTTGAGGGTTATGGCTTTCTTTCTATGACTTTTTATCTTTTGTAGTGTTTAGGAGAAAACATTATATTCCCATATAAAATTATTTGGTGATGTCAAATTTATATGTATGCGCTTTCTGTTCAATTGCTCAAGCAGTGATATAAGGAGTGACTTGGAAATATATGTGGTATTTTAAAAGGGTGACTGACCCAAGAATATATTGCAGTCCATGCTATCTTTTCTTTATGGCCTCCTAGAAAGTATCTACTCTTGGATAGAATTTTAAAACCAAGTATAGTTGATGTTGGGTTTACTCCTTAATAAGTATCCAACATTTATTATTGTAGCAACATTGTACTAAGAACTGGGTATGTAGAGATGATTACAATTTTGGCCTTTAAAAGTCTTAGCTCTTAAAGCCTGCACAATCTTACCATAGAACTGCCAATTTAAATGTAATAAAAATGATAGATGATGACATTTATTTCTCGAAATGTTTGGTTCTGCAGTTGAACCAGTAGTTCTTAAATCTAATTGTACTTAAAATTCATTGCTGGAACTAAAACCAAGAAATACGGATGCTAGGATCCCACTCTCAGGCCTGTAAATTTAGTCTGTTACCAGGAGAGACCAGTCCCTGTAAAAGGTATTATGTTCTGTAAAGGACAGCAAAAAAGAGGAAGGCCCTTAATGAGATGGATTGACACAGTGGGCTCAAATTTTTGTGCGCAATGGTGAGGATGGCACAAGACTCAGTGGTGTTCGTTCTGTTGTATGTGGGGTTGGTGTGAGTTGGAACTGAATGGATGGCACATAACAATAGCAGGCATGCTAATCTCAGTGTATTTTTTAAAAACATCACAAATAAAGAAAGCTCCGCAACTGTAGGCATAGTGTGTATATTTTAAAACTCCACACCCATAGACAAATAGAGAAGACAAAGACCAATAAATGTTAGAAAAGGAATCATGTACGAAGCTGAAACGGTATGCTAACCTGAAGCTCTGGGACTAATCAGATTAAGTATTTATTATATCAGTGGTTGATTTTTCTGATTTCCATGGAATTCTAAGGTTAAGTAGACTTTTAGTAGTGTATTTCATGTCAAAGTCTTATACTCAGGAGAGATTTGAGATCTAGCTGCCAGTGGAGTAGTCATACATTGCTTTGGATTTTAAATTTGTGTTTGCTTACTCTAGCTACACTAGGCAGAATGTGTTTAAGTGAATAAGAAATATGCAAAGAAATGAGATAGGAATTTGTTGTGGTAGTGTAGGCAAGGTCTAGGACAAGACTCCTAGCAGTAGACAGGTGAAAGTCTCAGTAAATCGACATCTTTGAGAAATAAGGGCGGGGCGGGTGGCGGGTGTGTGTGTGTGTGTGTTATACTAGCTATGGAAGCTGAGTAAAAAGAAAGAGCTGAGCAAAGACAGAATTTTTACTTGAACAGCTTAGATGATGGTGCTACTAGAGATGAGAGACTACTGAAGGAGGCTTGTTAGAGGCACTTGTAGGACTCAGGTGGAGATGTTAAGTAGGCCAATGACAAGATAGATTGACAAGATGACTACAATGGGCTCAAGCATAGGACTATTGTGAGGAGGGCGCAGGACAGGGCAGTGTTTAGTTTCGTTGTGCATAAGGTTGCTATGGGCCAGAACTGACTTGATGGCACCTAACAACAATCTACATGTAGTCTAGGGAGAAAAAAATAGTAAATATAAAAGAATTTATCAGTGCTTGCACTGCAACCCAGGCTAAGATAGGTGGCAACTGAACTGGCCAAAGAATATCAGTTAAAAGTGGTCTGTGAATGGTTATTAACTAATTTTTCAATTATCTCACTTCAGAGATCATAGAAGCAAGGAGATAGAAATACCTCTTAACTCTAAACTGGCAAGCACTTAACATACTCATATGTGCATGTTTGTACATTTGTTACGAAAGAGACTTTCCCTTCTAAATGTGAACCACAGTATATTGTTTGGTAAACAATGAGATGAGACAAACTATTTGATACCATTCTCTTTTTTTCCTTCTTAAAAATAGACCTTAATTTTTCCATGCCATTTCATTAGCGTTTGCCGGATGTTTTTTGGAATATTTAGTATTCTATTGTGAATATACTATCTTTAATTACACCTGTTTTATTATCATCTAAGGGAGCCGTGGCGTAATGGAAACTACTAGTTGCTCAATGGGAGAAAGATAGAACTTTCTACTCCTATAAACAAGTAGTCTTGAGATCTCATGGGCAGACAGTTCCACCCAGTTCTATAGGGTTACTTTGGGTCATCATCGACTCCATGGCAGCCAATCTAGAATACTTCCAACTTTTTGTTCTAATCTCTTCTTAAAATGTCATTTCACTATCGTCACAAAGTATTTATTGCTATTTTATTGCTATGCTAATTAAAACTTTTTAACTTTAGAATTTAAATTTAGTATAAAGTTATTTTACAATTATGTAATATTCAATCTTAGTGTTCTTGTACATTTGTTAAGCAACCTCACTTTTTCCAAGTTTTTACTTAAGATTGTTTATTGTGATAAACTTTAGGTCAAGGTCAGCTATTCAAATAAACTAGTTGCTCCACAGGAGAAAGATGAGGCATTCTCCTTCCATAAATATTTAGTCTCAGAAACTCAAAGAGGTCATTCAATATGTACCCTTGCTTATGTGGTTGCTATGAGTCAGAACCGGCAACCAAACTCAACAGTGAGTTTGTTATTTGGTTTTGTATTTTTATGGCAATAATCGATATTGCTCTGATTTTTAAAATTAAATACCATATGGTATTCTCTGCTTGGGAGAAAGGTGAGGCTTTCTAGTCCCATAAACAGTTACAATTGAATGAATATTCTGCTCTTGCTTTTTTTGGAGCCGTATCCATATTTATCTTTTTTAACTTTTATCCTTTTAAAGTTCATGACGACAGTATTGGTGTCAAACTCCCCAGGAGAAAGCTAAGATGTTATTAATGTGGAATAGAAAGTGCATTTATTTATTTTATTTTTTGTCTTCCTTGGGTTCTGAAGTCCTAAGTCCATAATATGATTATCTTGATCTTAGTCTAACTTCTTCTCAATCTTTATTACTGTATTTTTTTTTTTTTACTCATTTGTGACTTTTTTCGGGGGGGGGGGCTTATAGCTTTAAAGAAATCTCAAAATTGATTATATTGGAAAACTGAAAATAACTCCGTTCAGCTTTTATCAGGCTTAATAGACTGCTATGTCTTTGGAGGATGAGCCTACTTTATATTTGTTAAAGGGTTTGTAGAGTGCATTGGGTCATAACAGAGGAAGATCAGTTTTGTTTATTGGTACTGCACCATAAAGGCCTCTTAAATACATTTATGTTGTACTTTTCTAAAATCCTCAGAAAGTAATTTTATCCACTTTTATCCTAGAATTAGAAACCAGTCAAAGTGGCTAAGTAAGCTTTAAGCTCTTTTTCTGTTATCTTGAGCTCTCTTCAGTCTCTGTAAACCGAAATAGCCTTTCCTTATCCTCTATGACAAGAATGCTGATTAAGTGAATTCAAGAACTGAATAGATTTGTATAAATTTTTGAAAATCTCTTATTAACCAAACTCTTATTCTTCAAAATTCAAGAATTAGGAAATGAAAAAAATTGGCTAACCTGGGATTCTTTCACAGTGTACTACCCTAACCTAACAAGCAATTAAGCTACACTTTTTTGGTGTTGAACCCTTCCACTTCTTAGAGAGTTCTTCATATTGGCATGGAATATGCTTCCTTTGTTTAATGTTTTTTTCATAGTTTATAAGTCTCTCAGGAGTCACACAGAATATGCCTATTTGTATTTTTATGATCTTTTTGTGTTCTTTTGTCCTCTTTGTGCTAACCAGTTTCAGTTGTTTTCAGAGCAGGCTAAGCTGGCATCTTCTCCTCCACAGTTACTAGCCTGTAGGAGTCAGCATTCAACAGAAGTTTTTGCTATTTTTTCCCCCTACAAAATTTAGTCCTCTAAAAGCATATGTACAACTTAAGTCTTCATTACTCAGAAGCCTGTGGGCTGACTCTTGTCCATGACCTTAACCATTTGGCCTCAACTTACCTCATCGATTATTGCCTCTCCTCTCCTAGTCCTATTTAGCCAAACTAGGCTACTATTTGTTCCTACTATCTACCCTGCCCATTCCCTGCCTTTTTGAAGCTATTTGTCTAGATTAATAGAAACAAATTACATGAAATTTCCCTTTATACAACTTTGTTCCTTAATTTTTAGATGATACTGATATTTAGTAAGCTTGTTCATGTGAAAATGTTTAAAATAGTTGTAGATTTTTGCCTTGGTGTGTTTTGTTTTAATAGAACAAGAACTAGTGATGGTTTTCAAAGCGGTTTTCCATATAATAATTAAAAAATCATGTATCTCATCTGCATGATAGAATCTGTGTTAGTGTAACATATAGGCAGTAATATGCTTAGTTATGGGTTTTATTTGTTATGTTGGACCAGGGCTGGGGACTGGGGTAAGTAAGCCCGACTGTTGTTTTAAGTAGAATTTCTAATTTAATACCGTCTGTATTTTAATTGAGGATAAAAGATGGGCAACTTGATGCAGGCATAATGCATTTCCAGAAAAGTACGTAACTCTATAGGTTTTGTTTACTAAGGTAAAGGTCAGTTAAATGTGCCCTGGTGGTACAATGGTTGAAGCATTGGGCTGCTAGCCTCAAGGTCTGCAGTTCAGACCTACTAGCTACTCCACAGGGGAGAGATGAGTCTTTCTGTTCCTATAAAGATGTAGTCTTTGAAATACAAAGGAGTGGGTCCATCCTGTCCTCCAGTGCTGTTGAGTCCAGTGAGTTTGGTTTTGGTTTAGTAAGGACAACAGGAAGTGTTTCTTTACTCTTCAAAAAGTCTTAGTACTTAATTTAAAAGACCACTTTGAAATTATAGAAATACTTTTCATATAGTAATGAGACTTTATTTTACATCAACTCTCCTGTCTTTCTCTCCATCTTACATCCTAGTCTAACAAAAGCTTCACCCTTCCTTTCAGTAACTATGAAAGGAGAGCATGAGAAACTGGTGGAGCAGAGGCTATTCTGAGTGAGGCCCTTTCTTACCGAAGGCACTTAGTGTTAAGAACAAGAGTGTTTTTAGAAGATAGTCTGTAGTCCACAGAGGTATACCTTAGTTAAAATGTATTTCTGTAGCCTTAAAAGAAGTGTATGTAAATTGATTCACTGCTTAAACAGAGTTGTGACAGAATAAGAAATAGTGTTACTTGCAAAGATATTTTAGGCCATTATGATTTTAGAAAATATTTCTTCAAAATCTTTGGTTTCAAATGATAATTTTTTTAAGTTTGTGCTTTTCATGAAATCTTTAGCACATGATGACCAAAAATACGATGCAACAAAAATACTTAACCTTCATTTGAATTGTTGCTGCTTTTCATTTTTATTATTCAGCAGTTAGGTATGGGGGAGGTCAGAGAGGAGACTTTACACTAGGTTTTTACAGTGATTTATGTTAAAGTACTAGATCTCAGCAGATTTCATATTATTTGATTCACAATTTGATTGTATTAAAAATCATCTGAAAATGAGACCTTAAAAACAGGATCTTAACTCTCACTCTCAGACGGTCAGATACAGTAGAGATATTGTTTAATCAAGACTGACTCCTTTGTGCATGTACACTGTGTGTGCCCTTGTATACACATATTCCAATTTTAACAGTCTTGTCTACTTGAACTGTATTATTTGTGTGTAGAATAAAAGTAGAAGTAGTGCCATGATTTTTTTTCTTAGTAATCACCAGGATCTAAGACCTGTGACATTTTAGAGGTTGAGACCTGAAAGCACTTGGAGATAGGATCTTCCAAGAGATTTTAGCTTAAAGATCATCTGGGTAGAAAGAAACACTCCATCATCTGAGGGCTCTTATTTGTAGTTTCACTGTAGCCTTTTGGGGACTGTGCCTTGGTCCTCAGTGTTTGTGTAGTCATGGAGACCCAGGTGGCCAGCAGCTGGTCTCTTGCCCCGAGGGTGTTCATTTTTACATGACTTTTTCCTTGCTGCTCTCAAAGAAAAGTCTCTACTATTGCAAGTTGGCATGAAAATAATAAATAGTGAGTGCCAGTGTAAATCTGAACAGTTTTAGGAAATAATGTTTTAAAAGAACATAAAAACCACGAGTTGCTGATCATGGAATGCATGGTGAAATATGCAGCCTAAATTTTTATAAAACAAAAGTGTAGACAACAACTACCATACTTTACGTTTAAAAACTTGCTAGTTAGCTAGGGCCTAATTTTAGTTACACATTGCTTTATTTAGAGAAATTCTGTTGTTTGACAAATTTAAGGGAAAGTGTTCTATCATGATTTTCTTCCCATAATGCCTCTACAGCATTACCAGGGCTTCTAGTTTTATTTGATTTCTGGTTAGAAGAAGCAACAAGGGAACAACAGTAAAATTACTAGAGACTGAACTACAGAGAATTCCTGTGAATTCTGAAGTTATAGAGAGAAGGGAAAAATGAAGAGTTAAAGGAAATGAGCAAAAGCAAAAATAATAACAAAGGTTAATAGAAAATTCTTAAAAGTTAAAATTTTGGCCTTGGTATAAGCAAACTGATATAATAAAATTAAGTGTTTTTAAAAATGTTAAATATCAATTTCTAAATATTTCTAAGAAATGGAAACAATGGTCATGTTGATATATGACTAAGTTTGAGGCAAATGGGGAAATATCCTACCCATTAGGTGTGCACTGTGGTGAGTGTCCTTGTGTTTACATTTGCTTTCTCATTTTTTTTTCCATATTGATGGAGAGCAGCCAGACCAAATCAATTTGGAATGCCTGGGATAGTGCCACCATATGTTCCCCCTCAGATGCTCAACATTCCACAGACCTCTCTACAAGCAAAGCCTATGGTAAGGGGATTTCTATTCTGTGGCCATCAGTTAGCAGTGCATCTGGTAGAGGACAGTTGGCCTTTAAAGTTACATTTGTGTTAAATTTTAATGTTAAAAGTTTTTAATACTAAAACAACAATTGCATGGAAAGGTGAATAGATGCAAATAGTTGTTAAATTAACAATAGACAAAGTAAAGAAAATATTAGCAAAATATGGGTTCTGTAGGCATTTGTTTCTCTTTATGAGCATGATATGTACCATTTTTGTTTTAGGCCCCACAGATGCCAAGCCCAGCTGGTGCTCCGGGTCAGGGTCCATACCCATATAGCCTCTCTGAGCCGGCTCTCACTTTGGAAACAAGTGGAAAGAATTTGGCTGAGCAGAACAACTATAGTAACATTCCTCATGAAGGGAAACATACTCCATTGTATGAACGATCCTCTCCAATAAATCCAGCTCAAAGTGTCAGTCCTAACCATGTGGATTCTACTTACTTTCCTGGTTCATCAACATCATCATCCTCAGATAATGATGAAGGCAATGGAGGCACTATGAAGTGAGTAGGACATAGCTGAAATCTTCTAGAGAGAGAGAGAGAGAGAGACTGCCATTGACTTACTTTATAGTTCTTAGTTTGCCCGCAGGAGAGACTGCCATTGACTTACTTTATAGTTCTTAGTTTGCCCGCAGGAATTCTGTGTTCAGCTGGCTACCCTATTGGACTGAATGTTCTTCTTAAAGGCCCAATTTGTTGCTGATAATTGATGATGATTATTTTGTGTTTGAACTGTAGCTAGTTGGACATTGAAGAGAGAGGAAGTATACGTTGTATATAATTAAACTGAGGTTTCTAGGATTTTAATTTTGTATTATATTAGTCCCATGGCTTAGAAAATTTCTGAAAAAACACACAAAACCAAACTCACTAATGAAGGCCGAACATGATGGTGGGACAAAAAGGAAGTAAAAAAAAAAATAGAGGAAAGAACCAGGAGGCAAAGAACATTTATAGAGACCTAAATATAGGCATGTACGTGTGTGTGTGTGTGTGTATACATAAAAATATATATATAATGAGAGGGGAATAGAGCTATGCACTCATACTATATGTTAAGAATTAAGGTTGCAGATGGACATTGGGCCTCAACTCAAGAACACTCTCTTCTAACAATCTGGCATTCTGTGATGCTTACCTTCCCTACCCAATTGCTGAAGGCAAAATGGGTGCATAAACAAATGTGAAGAAAGCTAATGATGCCTGACTATCAAAAGATAGAGCACCTGGGGTCTTAATGGCTTGAAGATAAACAAAGGGCCATCTAGCTCAGAAGCAACAAAGCAACAAAGTACATGGAAGAAGTACACTAGCCTGTGTGATCATGAGGTGTCGATGGGATCAGATATCAGGCATCCAGAATAAAATCATACCCAAGGTGAATTGGAAGGGCGGGGGGGCATGGAGTGGAGACCCAGTGCCCATCTGTAGACAATTGGATATCCCCTCACAGAGAGGTCACAGGGAAGAGATGAGCCAGTCAGGGTGCAGTCTAGCATCATTGAAACACATAACTTTCCTCTAGCTCTTTTGTGCTTCCTTCCCGTCACTATCATGACCTCAATTCTTCCTTACAAATTGGATTAGACCAGAGCATGCACACTGCTGCAGATAAGAGCCTGGAACACAGGGAATCCAGGATAGATAAACCCCTCAGGGCCAACAAAGAGAGTAGAGATACCAGGAGGATTAGGGGATGGTGGGGGGAGAAAAGGGGGATCAATCACAAGGATCAACCTAGAACCCCCTCCCAGGTGGAAAAATAACGAAAAAGTGGGTGAGGGGTGACGGAGGACGATGTAAGATATGAAAAAAATAATTATCAAGGCTTCATGAGAGAGGGTGGGCGGGGAAGGGAGGGGGAAGAAATGGGGCGCTGACATCAGGGGCTCGAGTGGGGAGAGAATGCTTTGAAAATGATGATGGCGGCATATGTGTAAATGTGCTTGACACATTGGAGGAATGTATGGATTGTGATAAGAGATGTAAGTGTCCCAATAAAAGTATTAAAGAAGGCAAAACCAAACCAAACTCACTGCCATCAAGTCTTTACTGATTCATAGTGACCCTATAGGACAGGATAGAACTGCGCCTGTGAGTTTCTGAGACTTAACTGTTTACTTGGGCTACTGTTTTTCTGGGAAAATGTTTAAAAATAATTGATTTGTGTGACTGTCAAAACACAAATGGTAAAATCTATTTAAGTTCGTGCCTTTGACCTTCATCTCTATCAAACTGATTTTTTCCCCCTATCTACAATAGCAGTTTTGTTAAGTTACATATTTTGTTTTTACATTATCTTGACTTATAGAGGAAAGAAACGCAATTTTCTCTTTTGCTAAACTTGCCAATTTCCTAAAAAATTCCAACTTAGAATATCAAGATCTTTCTTGAAACACTGCTTTTTGCTTCGCCAAGATCATAGAAAGCTACCTTCGAGCAGGCTGAGATTCTTCTGGTAAAGAAGTATTTTAAGCAGCCTGTATCCTTGTGTAAGGAGCTCTAGTGTCATAGTGGGCTACTAACCACAAGGTCAGCAGTATGAATCCATTCACTGCACTGCAAGGGAAAACCTCATCTTTCTGCTCCTGGAAATATTTACAACTTTGGAAACTCATAGGGGCAGTTCTACTCTGTCCAGTTCCTATGTGTTAGAACCAACTTTATGACATTGAGGATGAGTTTGAAAGTTAAAAAACCAAAAGGGAAGTTGTTTGGCATTGGCATTTCTAAACTGAAGGAACTGAAGGAAAAAAGTTAGCCTGGTATTGAAATATTGAAGGATTCTATGGGTAGAAATTGAATAATTCCAGAAGATGATAGTGATACAGTCACTGTTATCCAAAGGAACTGTTGTAAATTGAAACATTTCTGGAGATAGCATATGATTAAGAACCGATGGCATTGAATGAAGAAGTCTCAACATATGCTGAAGTTATTGGCTTCTTTTTTTAAAAAAAAAGAAGGCTCCAGGAATTGATGGAATACCAAATAAGATACTTCAATAAACAGATGCAGTGTCAAGAATTCTGGAAGGCCAGGTACCTGAACAAAATGACAGGGGCAAAAAACACATGTTTATACATACTTCAGAGAAAAGTAAACCTGACAGAAGGTAAAAGTTACTGAACATAATACCATTAATATCACACAAGTAAAAGTTCGCTGAAGATCATTTTAAATTACCTGTACCTATATATTTACAGGGAATCGCCAGGAATTAAAATCAGATTCAGAAGAGGATATGAAAGAAGGCATGTCATTGCTGGTTTCAGATGGATCTTGACTGAAAGCAGAAAAAACTAGAAAGATCTTTACCTGTGTTTTAACAAGTATGCAATGGCTTTGACTATGGATCATAACAAATTACAGTCCATAGCATTTCATTGTGCTGTATATGACTTATATGTGACCAAGAGTCAATTGTGTGAACCAAACAAGGGGATATTGTGGTTTAAAATTAGAAAAGGAAAGTCCCAGGATTGTGTTCTTTCTCATTCAGTATGTATGCTGAACAAATAAGACATTGAACTATGAAGCCAAATGAGGTATCTGTCATAGAGGAAGACTTAAGCAGATGCCACAGGTTAGAAGGTTAAAGACTATAACTGCTAGTATGGATTGCGCCTGAATGTGAAGAAAATGAAAATTCTCACAACTGGACTGATAAACAGTTTCATGGTAGCAGAAATAAATGAAGTTGTAAATGATTGCGTTCTGTCGACAATTAATGTTCCAGGAAGTAGCAGTCAAGAAATCCAGCAAATGATTCCATTGGCCATATCAACTAGAGAAGACTTCTGTACAGCCCTTTGTTTTGATAGTTGTGTTTGAACGAAGTCATAGGTTTTGTTGCTGTTGTTCTTTAAGCAGTTTTAGGAAAAAAGGTAGAAGAATAATGACCTTCAGACTGTGCATTGGTGAGCTATATCGAGTATACTACGGACTGAACAAATCTGTCCTAGATGAAGTAGTACCAGAGTGCTTCTTAGAAGTAGAGATTACAGGATTTTAGCTTGCTTACTTTAAATACATCACTAGGAACGACCAGTTTCTAGAAAAGACAACCTGCTTGGTAAAGTAGCTGTTGTTAGTTGCCGTTGAGTCCGTTTGGACCCATAGCAACCTTATTCACAACAGAACGAAACACTGCCCTGTCTTGTTCCATCTTCACAATAGTTCCTATGTTTGAGCCCATTGTGGCCATGCTGTCAGTCCATATCCCTGGGAAGCTGCCCTTCTACTTTACCAAGCATGGTGCTCTTCTCCTACGGCTGGTCTCTCTTTCCCTACAACATGTCCAAAATAGGGAAGACAAAGTCACCCTTCCCTCTAAGGAGCACTCTGGCTCTACTTCTTCCAAGACATACCAGTTTGTCCTTTTAGCAGTCCATGGTATTTCAATATTTTTTGCCAGCACCATAATTCAAATGCATCAATTCTTCCTCTGTATTTCTTATTAATTTGTTGTCAAATTTTACATGCATAAGAGGTGATTGAAAATACCATGGCTTGGGTCAGGCGCATCTCAGTCCTCTGGTTAACGTTTTTGTCTCATGCATCAGATTTACCTAATGTGATGTGTCTTTCGTTCTCTCACTGCTGCTTCCATGAGCACTGATTGTGATAAAGATAGAGGGTAGCTGAAACTGAAGGAAGCCTTGAGTTCGAATGACACAATAATCAAAACAGTTGACCCACATGAAGCAATGGTCATGAAGATGACGCAGGGCCAGGCAGCTTTCCATTCTGTTACACTTAGGAGTCCGAACTGACTTGATGGCAACTAGAAACAGTTAATCTTACATTGATTTCTAACATAAGAAATAGAAGAGACTTAATTTGCAATCATAGTGTAAGCTTTCATTACATAGTTACCTAAGGCAGGTTATTATACCTTTTCTGCCCTCTGAAAAACGTAATCTAATGTCTAATTACCTCTTAGGTGCAATTACTATAAATTTCTTAACATCCAAATTGTACACACTGTTTTCAGAGCAGCATGTGTAAATGTTTATTTACTCCCTGTGTAATCCTGAATTGTAAAGAGAAGTGAAAATGTAATTTAGCATTCAAACGTCTAAGAACAGGTTAATATAAAAAAAATCCACAAAAAATGTAATGAAAAGATAATGGCATTTTCCCATGAACTTTTGGAAGCCCCCCTAGATAAGCTCTTTTGTTGTTGTTAGATGTCTTCTAGCCAGTTCCAATTCACATGGAGCCTATGTATAACTGAATGAAACTCCGTGTTTGATCCTGTCCATCCTCAAAATTGTTATATTTGAGCTCATTGTTGGAGCCACTGTGTCAGTCCATCCCCTGACGGGTCTTGGTCTTTCTCTTTTTTTATTGACTTATTACTTTACCAAGCCTCGTGCTCTTTCCCCAGGAATAATCTCTCCTGATAACATGTCCAAGGTGCATGACACAAATTCTCACCGCTCTTGGTATTTAACTCTTCTGTCTTCCTTATTTAGTGTCCAACTTTCACATGCATCTGAGGCAATTGAAAGTACCATGGCGTGGATTAGGCCTACCATAGTCTGTAAATGACGTCCTTGCATTTCAAGACTTTAAACAAGTCTTGTGCAGCAGATTTGTCCAATACAGTATGCCCTTTTATTTGTTGATTACTGTGTCTATGAACGTTGATGGTGGATTCAAGGAGGGTGAAATCCTTGACAGTTTCAATGTTTTCTCCATTTATCCTGATGCTACCTATTGGTACTGTTGTGAAAAAAATTTTTTTTAATTGACATCCATACTGAAGGCTTCTCACTTTAAGGAAGCAAGATTGTGTCAATCGCATATCACAGATTGTAAATAAGCCTCCCTCAAATCCTGATGTCGAGTTTTTCTGATTATTTGCTCAGCATACATATTAAATATTGGGAGAGGATACAACCCTGATACATATCTCATGATTTTAAAATACGTGGTATTCTGTTGTTCTGTTTCTAAGACTGCCTTCATCTGTGAAAAAGTTCTGTATGAGCACAGTAGTTTTTCTGAGATTCCCGTCCTTCTCCAGGCTGTCTATAGTTTGCCATGGTGTACACAGTCAGTGCCTTTGTATAGTCAATAATTATTAACACTTGTAAGTATCTTTCTGGTATTTTCTGCTTGCAGGTAAGATCACCTGACATCTGAAACGATTCCCCTTGTTCCATAACATCCTGAGTTTGGCTTAAATTTCTGGTAGCTTCTTGTCAATGTACTGCTACAACTGTTTGCTGAATGATCATTAGCAAAATTTTATTTCATGTGATATTAATGATATTGTTTGATAGTTTCTACAATCTGTGGGATCACCTTTTTTTGGATTGAGTATAAATAATGGATTTCTTTCCATTGGTCAGGTAGCTGTCTACCAAATTTCTTGGCATAGGTGAATGAGGGCTTCCAGTGCTTCATTAGCTTGTTAAAACTTTTCCATTGCTATCCCATCAATCCTGGAGCCTAGTTTTTTGATAATGCGCTTAGTGCAGCTTGAACTTCTTCATTAAATGACCATCAGTTCTTGATCATACAAGGGATACCCCTCCAAACAAAACAGAATCCTATCCCCTCCCCCCCACAAAGCTTTGTATTTAACTGTTGTTTTTTTAACAAAACAACTGTATCTTCAAAGTACTTTCTATTACACTTAATACATTTGTCATCTGCAATTCCATTCTTTTTTTGAAATGCATCTGTTTGCATGGCTGACAGTACTTTCTGCCTCCCCTCCCCCCCCTTCACTTCTACTTCCTCAATTTTGCTGTCCTTTCATGTCCCTCTTCATGTGCAGAAACAAAAAGAAGTCACACGAACTTAGGTGAGTCAGATGTGTGGAGCAAGAGAGACATACTGTTTTTTTT
>NW_022103896.1:92115351-92121637 GCF_000313985.2 Echinops telfairi | reverse complement strand
GGGGGGGGGTGCCCCCTCATATGTTTCCTCTTGAGATGGTTGAATGTCAACTAGTAGGTTTTCTTTTTGTAAAGTCACCCCCTGTATGCCATCTATCTTCATTTGATGCTTCATGCGTTGTTCAACATTTTGCCATGAGAATGTTTTTAATATTACAACTTGAGGCTTGCAGTTTTTCTTTTGTTCTTTCAGTTTAGATATGTTAGATGTGTCTGCACATTTCTTCTTTTTCCTCTCACAATGATGACAGTAACAGGATACTGTAAGTCAGCACCTGTAAAGAGGATACAGCAATTAGTTCACAGCAGCACCTTTCCTTAGCAGCCAAGTCTCTCTCTTCTCAGCCTCTCAGCCACATGGTTCCTTAGGTCTGTCTCTGGACAGGGCACATTTTATTATAATACTTACTTGGTCTTCTTCGCAGTTTTTTATTCAGCTCTTTTACTTCATCAGTTCTTCTATTTGTTTTAGCTGCTCTACAGTCAACAGCAAGTTTGATAGTCCCTTTTGACATCCACTTTGGCCATTTCTTTCTTTATTGTTGATCAGTTTCATTAACGTTGTCAGTATGCTCTCCTGTTAGATGCCACCGAGTTGGTTCTCACCCACAGTGACCCTATGCACGACAGAATGAAACACTGCCAGGTCCTGCACCTTCCTATAATGGTGCCTATGCCTGAGCCCATTGTTGCAGCCACTGTGGTCATCCATCTCAGTAAGGGCCTTCCTCTTTTGCTGTCCCTCCATTTAATGTCCTCTTTCAGGGACTGACTGGTCTCTGCTGACAATATGTCCAAAGTATGTAAGACAAAGTCTTGTCATCCATCCCTTTAAGGGGTGAGCACTCTGGCCATACATCTTCCTAGACAGATCTATTTGTCTTTTTAGAAGTTCATAGCATTTTCAATTTCCTCACCAGAACTGCAATTCAAATGCATGAATTCTTATTTGGTTTTCTTTATTTAATGTCCAACTTTCACATGCATATGAGGCAATTCGAAAATACCATGGCTTGGGTCGGGGGCACCTTAGCCCTCAAAGTAACATCATTGCTCTTCAATACTCTAAAGAGGTCTTGTACAGCAAATTTGCCTAATACAATGCTTCTTTTGATCTCTTGACTGCCACTTCCATGAGCATTGACTATGGAGTAAGCAAGGCAAAATCCTTGACAACTTCAACCATTTCTCCATTTATCATCATGTTACTGATTGTACATCATCATTGTGGGGATTTTGGTTTTTTTTTTTACATTAAGTCATAATGCACACTAAAGTCTCAATCCTTGATCTTCATCAGCCAGTGCTTCAGGGCCTCATGGTTTTCAGCAAGCAAGGTTGTGTTATCTATATACAGCAGGTTGTTAATAAGGCTTTTACCAATCATGTTGCTAAATCCTTCATATCATCTAACTTTCCTGAGTTTTTGTTCTTCTGTTTGAAATAGGTTCTTCTTAAGAAATATTTTTGTAGACTTTGAAACATAGATAGAAATAAGATGAAAAATAAAAGAAGTATTCTTTATGATTCTCAAAGGATTATGTGTTAGTGACAGAATATGGATACAAGTAGAATTGCTCATTTTGGGAGATTTGGTGGTTTTTAAGGGGCATTTAAGTCTAGGCTATCCTATACCTGAGCATAGAAATTCAGAAGAAAATACAATTGCTCATGTGGACTTTTAACAAGTTGTTTTTATTAGATTGGTAGTTTCGTGCTGTTGAATATATAACAGAAAGAAAAATCTCCTGGTCCTGACCCATCCTCACAATTCTTACTGTGTTGGAGCCCATTGTTGTAGTAGTCACTTTGCCAGTCCATCTAATCCAGCGGTTCTCAACCTGTGGGTCAGGACCCCTTTAAGGGTCGAACGACCCTTTCACAGGGGTCCCCCGATTCATAACAGTAGCAAAATTACAGTTATGAAGTAGCAACGAAAATCATTTTATGGTTGGGGGGGGTCACCACAACATGAGGAATTGTATTAAAGGGTCACAGCATTAGGAAGGTTGAGAACCACTGATCTAATCGAAGATCTTTCTCCTTTTTCCTGTCCCTATACTTTACCAAGCATGATATCCCTTTTCAGGGGCTGATTTCTCCTGACAACATGACCCAAATACATGAAATGAAGTCTAACCATCCTTGTTTCCACGTTGCATTCTAGCTGTATTTCTTTCAAGACAGATTGATTTGTTCATTTGGAGTCCAAGATACCTTCAGTATTCTTTGCCAGCAGTACGATTCAAATATTTGAATTCTTCATTCTTTCTTTTTCATTATCAAACTTTTCATAGGCATCTGAAGTGATTGAAAAAACCAATGCTTGGGTCAGGAGCACCTAAGTCCTCAAAGTAACATCCTTTTCAACACTTTAAAGAGGTCTGGTGCAGCAGATTTACCCAGTGTTTGATCTCTTGATTGCTGCTTCTGTTAGCTGAAGATAGTGGAGTGGCCGTTTTATATTATAGTGCTGGAAAGGTCTTTCCAAAGAGACAAGCATTGTCTCTGGCCTGAGTAACATGCAGACCTATGGGAGAGCTTTCTGAGCAGTGGGATGTGTACAAAGTGCAGTTGTTGGGTGGGAAGAAGATGGCTGATTGGTGAAGAGCATTGAGGCGCAGTGAGAGAGTAGTATGCACTTAAAGTTAGGCCACTTAGTGCCTAACTGACCATAGTACAGAGTTAGGATTTATTCTCAATATGAGATGGGACATCCATAATGTTTATTACAATGGCCCTTAGACCGGAAAGACCTTGATGTTTCTTTGTAAATATGTTTACTGCTGTATTGATGCATTTGCTGTTGAGGGAGAGATCTCTGGCCAATTGGTGTTTAATTGATTAAAATTAATAGCTGTACTGTAGAGCTTCTGTCTTTAATAACTTCAGCAAATTGATGTTGGAAATTTAAAAATAACAAGTACCCAATGACATAAACTTGAATAAGCTGCAAAAATGAGCAGCTTTCCATGAACCTCAGTTAAGTTTGCCCCTGCTATATGCAAGGTTCAGCAGTTGATACCACTAGCCACTCTGTAGGAGAAAAATGAGAGTGTCTACTCACGTGAAGACTTGCAGTCTCCAAAACCCTCCACTTTTGTCCTACAGTGTCCTTATGAATCGTAATCTGCTTGATGCCTGTGAGGTCCTTTTGTGAAAAAAATTACTCTTAATTATCATATTCCTCTGACTCCTTAATGATAACTTTCTATCCATTCTTGGAGGTGGAGGGAAGTGCTAGGAAATTAATGACCAGGGCAAGGCATGTGGCTATTATTTGCCATGGTATGCGCAACAAATATTTACTGGGTATGATGTGTCTACAGTGTACAGGCAAGACTTAATTCCAACAGTTTTACCGCATGTGATACCCACTCACAGTGGCCTTATGTGATGACTCCAGGGCTTTTCATCTTCAGGGGAGCAGATAGCGTGATCTCTCTCTCTGAGTAGCTAGTGGGTTTGAAACTTCCAGCTTTGTGGTTAGCAATCAAATGCTTATCCAATAGTGCAACCAGGACTTTGCATGTCTTATCAACCAAAGAAACAAACCAAAAACCTGTCATCTAATTATTTCTACTCATATCACCTCTATACAGGGGTTCCGAGGCTATCAATCTACGAGAGGAGGATAACCCCATATTTCTCTTGTGGAGGGCGTGGCAGGTTGGAACCACTCACCTTGTGATTAGCAATCCAATCTTACTCGACGGTAGCACCAGATCTCCTTGGCTAATACAAGTTAATTGTTGCCAGAAGAAAGCCAAAAGCTAAATTCAGGCTGTAGGACATTCTGCAAAATAATTAGCCAGCATTAAATAAATGGCATTTTTAAGAAGAGTGATGTTGAAAGAGAACAAAGTTGGAGGGTCTTCAAACAGTTCCTGAAAAATGTAATGAAAGGATAATGGAATTTTTCCATGGAGGTTTTAAAGCTCCTCATACGGTGCAACAACAGTAATCAGAATAATCTGGTTCTAGTATAAGAACAGGGACATGAACCAATGACATAAAATTGAGAGTTCAGAAACAAACCTACAAATCTATGGTCAGTTGGTTTTTGACAAGGATGTTAAGTCCATTCAATGGGGAAAGAAGAGTCTCTTCAATAAATGATACTGGAAAATTGGATTTCTACATGCATAAAAATGAAACTGGATTCATGTCTCAGCATGCATTAAAGAAATTCAAAATGCATTAAGGACTGAAATATTCAAACTAAACCCATAACAACTTTAAAGAACAATAAGGGGCAATGTTGTCAGGCCTAGCTTTCAACAATGGATTATCTAATGTAATAACAAAAAACAAAATACAAAATAAATGGGACCTCATAAAAATGGAAAGTTTTGTTCTTTGTAAGAACACAAAAAGTGAAAGGCAAGATATTTTCTGGGAGAATATCTTTAAAAGCCATTTATCCAGCAAAATTCTGAATATGTAAAATGTGTGCAACAACAAAAATTCAAATAGCTCACCAATGGGCAAAGGATTGAAGTAGACATTTTGTCAAAGAAGGTTTTTCACATGGCCACTAAACTCATGAAAAGATTCTCAGCATCATTAGCGACTGGAAAGATGCAAATCAAAACCACCCGGAGAAACTGTTTTACGCCCAGTGTGATGGCTAAGATAAAATTTAATGTAGCTCCCTCCAAATCAGAAAATAACAAATATTGCTAAGTATTTGGAGAAATTGGAAGCTTTATGTGTTGCTGTAGGAATGCAAAATGGTACAGCCATTGTGGAAAAGAGTATGGTGGTTTCTCAAAAGCCTAAAAGTAGAAGTACTATATGATATGACAAGTACCATATAGCCTTCCTCGCTTTATGCCTGCCTGGAAGACTTGACACCAGAGACTCAAAGATTTCAACTCCCATGTTCATTGCAACACTATTCAGAATAGCTTAAAGATGGAAACAACTAAAGTGTCTCACAACAGATAATGGATTAATGTTGTACATACATAAAGTTGAGTCCTCCTCAGCCAATCGTAGAAATGGATAAAACTTAACACGTGCTGACTGAAATGAGTTAATCACAAAAGGACCAGTATGAAGGGGCTTCAGAAAGTTAATGGAAAACTTTGACTTATATTAAAAGACAAAGTTATAGAGACTAAAATTTACCTGGAATGGGAGGTGGTGTGCAAAGTGTGATTATTGATGGTGGGGAGAATGCATTGATTTGCATTGGGTTTCACAGCAATTACTATGATTGCTGTGAACGAGTTGTATACCTGTAAAATGTTTTTATTTGAATTGGCATACATTGTGTCACAGATAAATTTACAATGACAAAAATAAAGAGTAGCTACTGTGACTCCTATGGACAACTAAACACTTCATGGAATTGATTCTTTGTTTGGAGGTAGGGTCATGGTTTTATGACACTCCCAGGTACAATTAATAACATGTTTAGTGCTTCTATTCTACCTCCTAGTTTGTTGCATAGTGCTTGGGGTCTTCAAAGCTTGCAAGTGGCTATCCAGTGCAGTTGGTCTGCTTAAGTCTGGAGCAGCAGAGGAAGAAGAGTCAGAATAGGAGGAAGATACAGAATGTGTGGCCCATTGCCTTGCGACTAAAGAACTGGATGGTGCCTAGGTACCGTTATTGAACATTTTGATTAATGATGCCATAGGACAGCAATTCTCAACCTGTAGGTCGCAACCCCTTTGGGGGGGTCAAACGACCCTTTCACAGGGCTCTCCCAATTCATAAAAGTAGCAAAATTATAGTTATGAAGTAGTAAGAAAAATAATTTTGTGGTTGGGGGAGGTCACCACAACATGAGGAACTATGAAAGGGTCGCGACATTAGGAAGGTTGAGAACCACTGCCATAGAAGAATCCTAATCAAAAAAGGGTTTCTGAAGCAATGCTGAAGTTCACATGAATCTCATGGATTCTAGTCTTTCTGGTGCCACAGTGGGTGGATAACCCCCTGAAACTATTGCCCTGAGGTAATCTTTAAACCTTGAAACAAACGTATTCCTGAAAGTCCATGTTAAGAGCAAACTACACCTTAGCTTCTCTAGTTATAAAGAAGGTCCGCTTTGAACCTCATGGAGCCCTAGTGCCACAAGGCTGATACTTAAAGTTTAACCTAGCAGGCACTCTGGGAAGAAAGGAGCTTCTTCCATGAGTCAGGGCTTTGCTTTTTGATTTGGGTTTGAACATTGTTCTCTTTTAAGAATTATCTGTATGGGATCAAATTGATAATAGCAACTCAAAGGTTACATAGGAGGAAACTTAGAGGTGAATGAGCTTATGCTAGAGAGGAAG
>NW_022103896.1:92111923-92113836 GCF_000313985.2 Echinops telfairi | reverse complement strand
CTCCCCTTGCTGCTTTGTTGTACTGCCTTTGTATTTCACCCCGGTGATAATATTATTGTTTTCAATGCAATCTGTCATTGGATAGAAGAGTTGATTGCTGCTTCCATCGGAGTTGACTGTGAATCAAATTAAGTGAAATCCTTGACAACTTCAGTCTGTTTGTATGTATCATGATCTTGCTTCTTGGTTCAGGTGTGAGGAATCGGCCCTTTAGTAGGCACTTTGGGGGCATGGAACATTGCATTGGAATGCAGAGTGAAACTCAGAAGTTGGCAACGGAAGGGCCCAAGTGCCAAGAGCTTCTCATTCCCCCTCTAGTTTTTTCTTTCTTTTAAAAAAATCATTTTATTGGGGCTCATACAACTCATCACAGTCCATACATCCATCCATTGTGTCATGCACATTTGTACATTTGTTGCCCTCATCATTCTCAAAACATTTGCTTTCTACTTGAGCCCTTGGTATCAACTCCTCAGTTTTTCCTTCTTCTCTCCCCACTCCCTTCTCCCCCTCTAGTACTTTCATACTGTTCTGTAGCAGAGTATTTCCATATCCTGCTAGCTAAGTCTGTTTTCTGAAAGTTTTCCTTGAGGCCCATAGTAAGCTATTAATTTTCCATGTGACCCATAATATACAACTGAAACGAATTAGTGAAATAATACTTATGCTACATTGACTGTAATCTGGTCTATTCCATTTCACTTTTCAAAATGCTAGTTAAAACACACCAACTCATTTTCTCAACCCTCTAATAGATTACAACCCACAGTTTTTAAGACCATGCTAATGGAAAGACCCCATTATGGCATTTAAGTTGGCCATAAATAAATTCTAATACATACAGTGGAATATTAGCATCTCTAAAAAACAACAGTGTAACCGTCAAAACACCTCGTGACATGAATGAATTTGGATGGCATTATTTAAGTAGTCATCTCATAAAGACAAATATTACCAGTTGTTGTAATTGTTGTAAAAAATATATGTTGTAAAAATATAAAAATTAAGAAAGTGGTTTTCCTAGAAAAAGGAGCTGACTTTTAAGGGTGAAATGGTGGGGGTGGGGGTGGGGTGGGGAGGGTCAAAATAAAGATAGGGCCACGTGCACAGGGGCTTTCTGGGACGCTGTCAGTGTTCTGATGTGTTGGGCTATGCAACTGTATGTTACATGCTTTTCCCAATGTGGGTTATACTCCACAATTGTTGTTTTAAAAAGATACTTTATAATCTTCTAATCCTCTTCCCCTTTGTTTCTTACAATTTTGCCAAGTAAATTATTTCATAAGTACATTTCAGTTAACTTCCCATTCCTGAGTTAATCAGATATATTAACTCTTTTTGCCTGGAATTTTCTACCTTCACATGCTTTCATATTTCACATCATTGAAAACATGCTTTAGATCAGATATACTGTAGTCTACAAAGATGAGTGTACTTTATCTCTCAGATTTTTCTGTGTGTCAGACTCCAAGTTTAATTCCCCCCTCCCTGAATTCCAGTTGCCATCAAATTCAACACACAGTAACCCTATGTGACAGAGAACTGTCCCAAAGCTTTTTAAAGGCTTCAGAGGAGCTGATGTTTTGAACCACCAACTTTTTGTCTAGTAACTGAGTTGTAACGGCATAGAGGTTAAAACATTTTGCAATTTGACCCCACTAGCTGGTCTCCAAGAAAAAGATGCTTCCGTAAAGTTTTTTCCCATGAAGGTTTGCAGCCTGAAAACCTATGTGGCAGGTCTGCTTTGTACTGTAGGGTTGCTGTGAGTCAGAATAGACTCATCAATGGTAGATTTGATTTGGGTTTTCCTGAATAGGCTGAAAATGCCCTGTCTTGTCATTCAGTTTATCTGTCTGTCATGTAAATTTTGATCCAGATAGTACTAATCTTACCAACACAAACTCACTGCCATC
>NW_022103896.1:92070187-92111329 GCF_000313985.2 Echinops telfairi | reverse complement strand
TATGGGAGCAGGCAGCCTCATCTTTCTTTCATGGAGTAGATCGTGGGCTTGAACCTCTGACCTTATGGTTAGGAGTACAATGTTTACCTCAACACCCAGATGCATTGATTTATACATTGGGTACTTTATATTTCCTTTTCTAGAAAACTAAACTATCATCAAGTCAATTCGGTAGAAACAACAGAAATAGAAAGTCTCATCTTTCTTCCATGCAGTGGCTACTGAGTTTGAACTGCTACTGACTTTACCGTTAGGCTGTTGTATACTCATCTGTAGCAGGAAGGAAGTATTCCAATAATATTTCTAGAGATATTTTTTGGGAGGAGGTGAAATTGGTAAAGCATATATTACTGTGAATCTATAAATTCCATTCCAGATACTTCTACTTGTTTGGAAAGGGAAGAAAATACTAATCATCTTCATTTTATATTCAGCCATATCAGTGGGAACAAAATTGGCTGGGAGAAGACAGGAAGCCACTCAGAACCTCAAGCACGTGGAGACCCAGGAGACCAAACAAAGGTAGAAAAATTTATGCCTTTTATTCCAACCCTCCCCCTCCAACCTTTAATTGCAAATTAGGTGGTGGTCTATATATTACATAATAGGCTTGCACTTAACAATTTAAACAATTTAGCAAAGCTGATGGCTTGCTTTGTTAACCCCCTTCCACAATCTTGTAGTATATTATCTTCCCTTCCTCTCACATTAACCCCTGCCTACCCTCTAGTCTGCTACTTCCCCTTCCAGCCCTTCCCCTCCCACCTCTGGTAACCATCAGAATCTGTTGCTTTTGGTATGAAAACATTTTCTTAATTTTTTTTATAACAGTCATCTCATACAATATTTGCCCTTTTGTGTTTGGAACCCTACTCTACATATTGTCCTCTAAATTCCTCCATGTAATGGGGTGTTTCATAGTTTCGTTTTTATTCTTGAACCACACACAGTATTCCACTGTATGTACTTAATTTTTTTATCTTTTCTTCTACTGATGGACATTTAGACGGTTTCCATGTTCTTGCTATTATAAGTGATACTGTGATGAACATGGGGGCCCCTATATCTGTGTTATGTTAGTTTTCAATAGGGTATACCAAGTAGCATTATTGCTGAGTCATGATATTTCCATTCCCATACTCTTTTAGTGAAATCTTTTGACATAAGTATGTTTCTTCTTCTTAGGAAGTCCTAGTCATGGATTCTTTTTCTCTTACCTATGTTTTTTCTTCTGTTTTATAGTGTATTTATCCATGTATTAAGCCCCCTAAATTTGTCCCTGGTTTTTCTTTTTTCATTTCTAGGGTTTAGGATCCCTGATGGTATAATGGGTTTATGCAATGGGCTGCTAAGGTCAGTGGTTCCAAACCACCACCTGCTCTATGGCTTTCTGCTTTGATAAAGAGTTACCATCTTGGAAACCCACAAGAGTGGATTTACTCTGTTCTGTTGGGTTGTTATGAGTCGGAATTGACTCAATAACAGTGAATGAGAGAGTTTTCATTTAGGTGTTTAACCCATCCTGAGTTTGTTTTTGTATATTGAGTGTGGTATGCATCCTGATTCATTGTTCTGCAAATGGAAACCCAATTTTACCAGCATCGATTGTTAATGTGTTTTGATTCTTTCTCTAAAAATTAGTAATCTGTAGGTGGATGGCTCAAGTTGATTGTGTTGTTTAATTCTTCTATGTCTTTATTGATTTTCTTTTGGGTTCTGCCCATCCTTTGGAGTAGTTGAAGTTTCCTACTGTTATTGTGCTGTAGTCTGCTTCTCTTTTCAGATCGCTTAAGAGTTTGATTACTTTATCTTTCAAGGTCTTTAACTGGGTGCATAGTTATTATAGTTAGTTCTTCTTATTCATTATATAAAGTGCACTTTCTCATGGTTGATTTTTCCTTCAAGTATGTTCTATTTGAGGTTAATATTGCTATTTCTTTATATTTTGTATTACCATTAGTTTGATATGTTTTTTCCCCATCCATTAATTTTTGGTCTATTTTTGTCCTTGTATATAGGGTGCCACAGCCAGGCTTTAGGGCTTTGGTTGTCTCTGCCAGCTACACCTGTGCCTCAGAAATTTTGCAGCCCTTGCTGAGCATGCTGATATGGGCCCAAGACCCCTCCGTGAACCAGGGAACTGTGGGGCACCAAGGGTGGTTCATTTCACCCTACATGTTATCCTCTCATGCTATTGATGTTCAACTCACTTAGTTTTTTTTTTCTTCAGAGATTGGACCATCTTAGATTTTTCTTCAGTACCTGTTATCTCATGCCGTTGTTAAACGGGGATTGTGTATTATGTCTGTCTAGGTCTCCGTCTTTACTGGAAGTCCCCTTAATTTCTGACTCTTTAAGCCTATAGTACTAGTGATTTTATTTAAAGAAAATTGTCTCTTTTAAGCATGTTACCTGTATATAAAAGTTTACAATATGGATGAGAATAGAAGGATCTCTTCCACTTCTGTGTATATCAGAGCCGAGCTGCTGCTGTCTGCCTTGTAAAAAACCCAAGTTGAAGTTGTTTTCTGAAATTGAAATTTTCCTTAGTACAAATTTTTTGATAGGGTTCTATAAGGTCAAATGCGAAAGCATTTGGTATGTGCATATTAAAAATAAATGTGATTTACATTCTATGTCTGCCTTTTCTACTTATATTTGTTAATACTGACCTCTAGAAATATGTTTCTAAATTATAAAACCTTGTCTATAATATGGGGCAGGTCACAGATTTGTTGGCTTATTTCTACAAGATTGGCCTAATAGTAAGACTTATTTTTAAAGCTTTTAAGTAGTCTTAAGTATTGGGCAGATATCATGTACAGTTGTACATAAACAATAGAAAGATTGTAAACTTTTACTATCATTTGGGTGGAAGTTTACAGAGCCAGTTGATTTAACATCTAATAGTTCATATACATTTTGATTCATAACATTGATTCAATATCCATCGTGTAACCCCGCTCTTCATACCTCCTCTCTCTGTTTCTACTTTCAGTTTGTCTTTATTCATATCCTTTTCTGTCATGTTAGTTTTATCTCAAACATAGCTGCCCTTTTGATCTATTATGGTTGATTATTTTAAGGATTTCAAAGCACTCAGGTTTCAAACTATAGGGGTTGGGATGCCTAAGGACTATAGTGTCTGGTTCCACCATGTTCTATAAGATCAGTAAGCTTCATCTTTTTTGTGTGTATGATTTTGTTTTTTTTAAAAGCATTGCTTCATAGTTTTCTCCCATCTTAACCTGTGCTTATTATTGTGATCCCTTTCCGATAGGTCAGTAGTGATAGCAAGGCACCATTCAGTTCTGGTCTCAGGATCATGAAAGCTGTTGAATTATTCTTCTTTCAATAATTTAGGCACTTTGTGTATATTTTGTTGTTATTTTAATTTTATTTAGCATGTTTTTGTTGAGAATATACACAGTAAAACATACACCAATTTAAGTTAGTACATGTACGATTTAGTGATATTAATACATTCTTGTAGTTATGTAACCATTAATTAAAAAAAATTTTAATAAATCATTTTATTGTGGGCTCTTACAACATTCCATATACCAGTTGTATCAAGCACATTTGCACATATGTTGCCACCAACATTTCTAAAACATTTTCTTTCTCCTTTAGCCCGTGGTATCAGCTTCTCTTTTTTTCCCCTCCCTCCCTCCCTTGTAAACCCTTGATAATTTATAAATTATTTTTATTTTCATATTTTACACCATCTACTGTCTCCCTTCACCTTCACCCATATTTCTGTTGTTCATCCCCGTTTCTCCCCCTTCTCCCCCCACCATCCCCCTACCCTTATGGTATTTCTACTGTCATTATTGGTCCTGAGGGGTTTATCTGTCCTGGATTCTATGTGTTGAGAGTTCTTACTTGTACCAGTGTCCGTGCTCTGATCTAGCCAGATTTGTAAGATAGACCTAAGGTCATGATCGTGGGGGGGAGGAAGCACTAAAGAACGAGAGCAGTGTTTTATCAGTGCTATACTGCTCCCTGGCTGGCTCGTCTCTTCCTTGTGACTCTTCTGTGAGGGGATGTCCAGTTGTCTACAGGTGGACTTTGGATCTCCATTCCAAACCCCCTCATTTGCATCAAAATGGTTGTTTGTTTGGGGTCTTCTGATGCCTGATACCATCCACACTTTGTGATCACATGGGTTGGTGTGCTTCTTTCATGTGGGTTTTGTTCTTTCCCTGCTAGATGGCCACTTGTTTAACTTCAAGCTTTAAAGACCCCAGACACATATCTTGTAATAGCCTGGCACCATCAGCTTTTCACTACATTAGCTTATACCACCTACATTAGCTTATACACTCATTTTGTCTTCAGTGATCCTGTTGGAAAGGTGAGTATGCTGGGTTATTAGAACAAAGTGTTCTTGCGCTGAGGGAGGACTGGAGTAGAGACCCAACGTGTGCCTGCTACCTTAATACTTGGCCTAAAAATAGATGTACATTTATTAAGATAGACCTGTATCCTTATCGTATTAATGTATTAATGTATTTACATATGTACATGCCTATGTTTATACCTCTATCAATGTCTTTTGCCTTGTAGGTCTTTCTTCAATTTCCTTTTACTTTCCTCCTGTTTCACTATCATGTTTGTCCTTCACCAATCTCTGTACTCCCTCTTGGCCACATTGCATTTGATCGAACCCCACCAGGCATTCTATGCCCTTCTCGCCAACAATTTTAGATCTCTTGTTGTTCCCTTATCGCTGGGTTTGTTGGCTCCCCCCTCCTTTTCCCCCACCTCCTTCTCTACCCACCCCCCATCCTAACCCTCAGTCCCATTGCTTTTTCCCTGGGATTGTTTCTCCTGGTTATCTTATGTATATAGATAGGAAAAAGAAGAAGAAGAAAAGAATGGCCTATAAATAGTTCCAGATGTGTTTGCTGAACCTCATGAATGTTTTCTGTCAGGTCTCATTCTGCTCCACTCCTCCCTCCAAGTCAGAATTCTGTTTTTAGAGTTCCTTTGGGACTTTATTGCTTTGCTCCCCTTGCTGCTCTGTTGCGCTCCCTTTGTGTTATGCCCTGGTTTAGGGCGGTCAGATTGGGCACGGTTCCTGCACTGTGTCTCTGGTGCTGCCTCCGTAACGCTGTGGGTCAGTAAGGGGACCTCATATCTTGTGGTGAGGAAGACTCTATGGCCCTCTGTGTTCATTGGCTGCTCTGAGTGAGAGTGTCCTTCTCAAAGCTTGGTGGGCCAGAATGGTGTCAACACTCTCACCCCACCTCTCTCTCTTTCTGTCTCTCTCTGGGCTGTATCTTCTGTGCTGTCCTCTGTGTAGTGCGGAGGTGTAGAGGGGTATCAAAGTAGCTGGGATAGGGCCAAGCCAGCCCCGCAGACCTCTCTGTTAGTTCACTGCTTCATGCTGGTATGTTGCCGTCAAGGCTTGGCACACCAGGTTGAAGTCTGGTCCCTTTCTCCCTTTCCGATGGAGACATAAGCAGTACCCTCCCTGTGGGTGAATGAGTTCCCTGTTCTCCCCATTGTCTTTGTCTTTCCCCCACTTTTTTGTTGTTGTTCCCCATCATTGGGGTTGGTCTGTCCCCTGCTTATGTGCCTGTCCCTCAATGCGTAAATTATGTATGAAATGTTTTTTTTTTTGTTCACACTGTGTTGATTATACTTACCTCAGTGGACTCATCTTGTACTTGTCTTTTTGTGCTTTACTAACTTCGCTTCGCATAATTTTCTCCAGCTCTTCCTGTGAGACAATTTAAGCCTAGCCATGAGACCAGCCTGTGGGGGCTAACACCTCCTGTGTCGCTAACACAAATAATAGCCGGGACAGTTTAAGGAGCACATCTGGAGTACACAGGCTCTGGGCTAGTAGGTTACTGCAGAGAATTATGTTACGTGTTATGTGGCACAATGAATACAAAACAGTGATCTTTGTGTGAGGTCCTCAGCACCATCTCTGGAGTGTTGTCAGTGAGAGAGAGAGAAATTAATGATCTCTCAGTGGTAAAATTCTGTTGGTTTTAATAATTTATTGTTTCCTGTTTGTCGACCATTACAATCCAATATCATTTACCTTGCTGTCCTGAATTTAAGTTTGTCACCTGTAGACAGTACTTACATTTTATTTTTTCCCCTATCTAGCCTGGACAAACATCTCTAATACACGTTAAGATGAAAGAAACCTGAAATGAACTTTTTTTCTCCCCCCACCCCCTCACCCCCTTCCTGTTACCTCTTGTTCTTTAGGCAGAAGGTTCGTCCACTGCCTCTTCAGGCAGCCAGATTGCTGAAGGAAAAGGAAGCCAAATTGGCACTGTACAACCAATTCCCTGCCTTCTGTCCATGCCCACCAGGAACCACATGGATATTACCACACCTCCATTACCTCCTGTCGCACCTGAAGTATTGAGAGTGGCAGAACACAGGCACAAGAAGGGACTAATGTATCCCTACATCTTTCATATCCTAACAAAGGTATTGTCAAAGAGGTCATTCGTAGTTACAGTCCTTAGTTTAGAGGGGATGATTCCTGTGAGTATCACCGTTGCCCACCCTGCCGCCCCTCCCACTTCCAAAATCTCTATGGAAATGTTTCTCTATCTTCTAAACTATTTGGTCCAAATTTATTTTCCTCTCTGGGACATTGAGCAAAATCTGGATATGTTAACCTAAAAATGCAATGAAAAAAACTTGTGTGACTTCATTTAAAAAAAAATTTAATATAAAATATTCTTAAAACCTCTAATTAAATAATCACATTGTATTTTGTGACTCATAATTATATTTTAACTTATACTTTAAAATTTTCGTACACCATAATGCCAAGATGAATTTTGATGTTTGACATAACATGATTTATCTGTCAATTGTTCTCAGAAAATGATATTTTCCTTATAGAATGGCTAAAAGTACTTCATAATTTTTTATTTGTTCATCTACTTCATTGAGTATCATTTTGTAGAACTTGCTAACAACACATTTGAATTTAGAATTTTGTAACATTTGCGTAATCAATAAATAGAATTAGCTCTTTATCCGGACATAATTCGTAATATTTATTAATCTCTTACCAAATGTACATTTAAATGTATTGTTACATTATATTCCTTTTGAATCTTGGGTCTTTAATATAGCAATCTTTGTGATGGTGCTTAAAATAATAGACCCACAATTTTAATAAATTACCTTCCTTACCAGATATCTCATACAGAATTGGTTTATGGGAACCATACGTTTATTAACATGTTTTCATCAAAATCTGTTACAAAATATATAAGACATTTTTTTCTTTCTTTCCATCTGTGGTTTGTCAAATGAAATAGATACTTCTATTCCAGTGTTCCAACGGTGACTTCTTTGCTTGTTAACTGACTAAACATTTTAACTAATTTATACTTTTATAATTAGAGGAAATGAAGACTAGGTAGGCCACCGTTACTTGCTCAGATTCTTTTACCATTTTTTTTTTTTCAATTCCATTTGTCTCCACCTTTCATGTTGTTTGCATGTACACTATCAGTTTTTAGATAAGGTAAAGATTTTGTTTTTCAAGTTCAACATAGTGTATAAAGGGACAGATACAGGATTTTGCTAAGTTTAAGATCCAACGTTTTGGGAAGAGAGCTTTCAAAATATCATCTAAATAGATTACCAACTTTTCCCATTGAAGATAAAAGGTTCTGTGGATTCATTTGCTTGGTGTTAGAGTGATGAATCTTAAATTGTGTACACAATAGCTGTATAGGTTATATGGACAATTAAGTCAATGTGGGTTAGTAATAACACAGTACTGTTATTACTCTACAGTATTTACTCCAAAGGCAAATATTGAAAATCCCTTTTGCATAGTGGTTATATGTTGGGCTGCAGTACCCAAGGTTTGCAGTTCAAAACCATCAGTGACTCTGCAGGAGAACGATGGGGCTTCCTACTCTGTAAAGAGTTAGCCTCTTGTGTTAGTCCGGGTTGACTAGAGAAACAATTCCAGAGACAATCATATTTGTGTAAGAGAGAACTTTATATCAAAGAGTAGTTGTATATTAAGAAAACATCCCAGCCTAGACCAGATCAAGTCTATTAAGTCCAATATTAGCCCATATGTCTGATACCAATGTATAACTTCCTCTTCAGACTCACACAACACATGCAGTGAAGTAGAAAGCATAAAGATCGATGTCTTAGGTATTAGCTGAAATGGACTGGCATTGGCCATTTTGAATCAGAAAATCATGTGTTGTATTATTGTATTGAATAAAACAATAGAGGAATAACACGAGAAATGGCGTGGCATTCATTGTCAGATAGGATCTTGCTAAATCCATCATGAAGTACAATGCTGTTTGATAGCATTACATCTCAGTGCCTTTAAGAAAATCCAATCAGTAAACTGTGATTCAAATTTATGCACTAACCACAAAAACCTGGTGATCAAGAAATTGAAGAATTCTATCTGCCAAGGAATTCTGCCTGAAATTGATCACATATGCAATCAAGATGCATTGATAATGATTGGTGATTGGGATGCAAAAGTTGGAAACAAGAAGGAACAATAATAGTTTTAAACTATAGACATGGTGGTAGAATGAAGCTGGAGATCACATGATAGATTTTTGCAAAATCCATGACTTATTTATAGTGAATATTCTTTTTCAACAACACAAAAGGTGACTGTGCACATGACTTTCCCAGATGGGGTATACAGAAATCTGATACACATCTGTGGGAAGACTGATATAGAAGCTCTATATCAGCAGCTAAAACCAGACCACGGCCCTATGTGGAACAGACCATCAATTTGTTCATATATAAGTTGAGGCAAAGCCTGAAGGAAATTAAAGCAAGTCCACATGAACCAAAATATGGGTATATCCCACCTGAATTTCTAGAACATCTCAAGAACACATTTGACATAGTGATTGCTAATGACAGAAGACCTGATGCGCTGTGGGAAGAGATCAAGAACATTATTCATGAAGAAAGCAAAAGGTCATTGAAAAGATAGCAGAGAAAGAAAATTTCAAAGTGGATGTCATAAGAGACTGAAACTTGCTCTTGTTTTATTGATTTACTTGTTTATTTATAACTTGCTCTATTGTAGGGTAGTTGAAGCAAATGGAAGGAAGTATAAAGTCAAAGAGATGAATAAAAAATTTAAAAGGGCAGCTGGAGAAGACAAAGTCAAATTATAAGGAAATGATAATGAAACCTGAAAAGAGAAAACCAAAGGGGTGGGGTGGGGGGAGAGCTCAGCGTATCCGAAACAGAAATTACTAGTAAAATCAGGCCTCAAATTGCAATCTTAAAAGATTCTCTTGGTGATTTCAAGGATACACAGAATCCTATATCAAAAAGAACTAGTCAACATTCTACCGTTTCAGGGGGTGGCATATAAGCAAGAACCAATAGTGCTGAAGGAAGAAGTTCAAACTGCACTGAATGCATTAGCCAAAAACAAGGTTCCAGAATTGATGGAACCAATGTTTCAGCAAGCTGAAGAAGCACTGGCGACACTCACTCATATATTCCAGGAAATTTGGAGACAACAGCTACTTGGCCAATTACCTGGAAGAATCCACGTTTGTGCTCATTCCAAAGAAAGGTGACTCAAGAGAATGCTCAAACTGCAGAACAATATCATTGATATCACACACACGTAAAATTTTGCTTAAGATCATCCAACAATGGTAGCAGCTGTACAGTTATAGGGAGCGCTGTCAGGGTTTCAGGCTGGATTCAGAAGACGACGTGGACTAAGAGAGAGCACAGCTGATGCCAGATGGATTTTTGACTCAAAGCAGAGAATACCAGAAAGATGTTTACCTGTGTTTCATTGACTCTGAAAAGGCTTTTGACTCTGTGGACTAATAAACTGGATAACTTTGAGAAGAATGGGAATTCAGAACACTTCATTGTACTCATTTGGAACATGTACATGATAAAGAGGCATGTTAACAAAATAAGGGAATGCTGCATGGTTTTAAAATCAGGAAAGATATGCATCAGTGTTGTATCCTTTCACCATACTTGTTCAATCTGTATGATGAGCAAATAATGGGGGAAGCAGAATTATATGAAAAAGAATGTGTTATCGGAATTGGAGGAAGGCATATCAACAACCTGCACTTTGTAGATGACACAACCTTGCTTGCTGAAAGTGAGCAGGAATTGAAGCACTTGCTGATGATCAAGGATTGTTACCTTTAATATGGATTGCAACTCAATGTAAAGAAGAACAAGATTCTCACAACGGGACCAATAGGTAACATCATGGTCAATGGAGAAAAGGTTGAAAGTTGTCAAGGAGTTTTTTGCCTTGCTTGGGTCTACAATCAGTACTCATGGAAGCAACAGTCAAAAGAGCAAACAACACATTGCATTAGGTAAATCTGTACAGGATATCTTTAGAATCTTGAAAAGCAAGGGTGTTGTTTGAGCACTAAGGTGCACCTGACCCAAGGTATGGTATTTTCAATGGCCTCATAAGCATGTGAAAGACTAATCTGTATTGGAAGAAGTGAGGCTAGAGTTCTCCTTAGAGGCAAGGATGCCAAGACTTTGGGAAATTTTGTCAGGAGAGGCAAGTGCTTAGAGAAGGACATCGTATTTGGTTAAGTGGAAGGGAAGTGAAAAAGAGAAAGGCCTTCAAGGATATGGATTTATACCGTGGTTGCATCAGTGGAGTCAGGCATAGGGACAATTGTTACCATTGAACAGGACTGGGCAGTATTTTGTCCTGATATTCCTAGAACCACTATGATCCAGAGCCAACTTGATAGCACCTTACAACAACAACAGCAACAATAATACATTTGTATAAAGATCAATATCCAAGTGTTACTGAGCTGAAATGGACTGTTTATTGGCCATTTCGAATCAGAAAATACTATAGTTTACTATGTTGGTTGTGACATCAAAAGAAATGGCATTGCACTCATTGTCTAAAAGGACACTGCAAGCTCTATATTGTCTGTGATTGGCTTCAAGGAAATCCCATCAATACACCATTATTCAAATTTATGCCCCCTAATCAAAAGCTAGTGATGGGGAAGTTGAAGAATTCTACTTATGTTTCTAGTCTAAAATTGATCAAACATGCAATCAAGATACATTGATATTTATTGGTGATTTGAATACAAATGTTGGAAATAAAGAGGAAGGAAAAGTAGATGGAAAATAAGGACTTGGTGATAGAAACAAAGTTGGAAGCCATATGATATTGTAAGACCAATGATTTGTTCAAAGCAAATCATTTTTTTCAACAGCACAAATAACTATGCACATGAACTTCTCCAGATGGAATACAAAGAAATCAAATGTACTACATCTGTGTGAAGACACGATGGAGACGCTCAATATCAGCATCTGAAACCAGGCCAGGGGCTGACCGCAACAGACTGTCAATTATTCCTCATATATAAGTTCAGTTTGAAGTTCAGGAAAATAAATACCAGTCCAGGAAAGACAAAAATAAAACCTTGAGTTCATCCTACCTGAATTTCTGGAACATATCAAGAACAGATTTACTACCACTTATCACTAAAGAAATAAGATCTGATGAGCTTTGGAAGGACATTAAGAACATTAAACATGAAGCAAACAATAGATCATTAATAAAAAGAAAGGTCGGCATGATGTTAGAAGAAAGCAGAACCAAATGGAAATGCTAGTCTAGTGAGAGAGCTGAATAGAAAATTTCAAAGGGTGGTTCTAAATGACAGAGTCAAATATTATACTGAAATGTGGCAAAAGGGAGAATACCTTCAGGATATCTGAAACTGAAAGAACTCAAGAATAAAATTAAGACGTGTTGTATTATTAAAAGTTCTGTGGACAAAGTATTGAATGATTCAGGAATCCAAAGAAGATTGGATACTTTCCACCCAAAGAAGATGGAAAAAATACACAGATTTAATATACCAAAATGAAAGAAATGGTATTCCATCATTTTAGGAGGTAGGATATATGTAAGTACTAATGTTACTGAATGAATAAGTTCAAGCTGCATGGCAAGCATTAGCCAGAAACAAATCTCCAGGCATTGATGTTATAACAATTGATATGTTTCAACAAGCTGATGAAGTGAATACACTAGAAGTACTCATTTATCTGTGCAAGGAAATTTGGAAGACAGCTACTTGGCCAACTGCCTGGAAGAGATCCATATTTGTACTCAATCCAAAGAAAGACCATCTAACAGAATGCACAAGTTATGGAGCAGCATCATTGATAACACATGCATGTAAACATTTAATGAAGACCAATGACTGTGTCAGCAGTACATTGATAAGGAGCTGCTACATTTTCAGGCCAGATTCAGAAGAGGACATAGAGCAAGGAATATCATTGTTGACTTCAGATGGATCTTGGCTCAAAACAGAGAATACCAGAAAGGTGTTTACTTGCATTTTTGCATTATCCACAGGCATTCAACTGCTTGGATCATTAGAAACTATACATAGCCCTGAGAATGGGAATTCCAGAACACTTGTGCTCATTAGGAACTTGTACATGAATTAAGAGGCAGTTGTTTGAAGCAAACAAGGGACTACTGCATGGTTTCAAATCAGGAAAGGTGTATGACAGAGTTGCATCCTCTTAACATACTTGTTAAGTCTGTATGCTGAACTAATCACCAGAGAAACTGGAGTGTATGAAGAAGAATATGGCATCAAGATTGGAGGAAGGCTATTAACAACCTGCACTACAAAGATAACAACTTTGCTTGCAGAAAGTGAGGAGGATTTGAAGTAGGACTTGCAGATGAAGATCAAGGATTGCAGCCTTCAGTATAGATAACAACTCATGAAAAGGAAACCAGAATCTTCACAACTGAACCAATAGGGTAATATGATAAATGGAGAAAAGAAAGAAGTCAAAGATTTTGTCTTGCTTGGATCCATAATCAATGGTCATGGAAGCAGCAGACAAGTGATCAAGGGACATGTTGCATTGGGTAAATCTGCTGTCCAAGACCTCTTAAGAATGTTGAAACGCAGGGAGGTTACTTTGAAGACTAAGGTGTACCTGACCAAAGACGTGGTATTTTTAACTGACTCAGATGCATGGGAAGGTTGGACATACGCCGGACATTGAATAAGGAAGACCAAAGAATGGAAGCTTTGAAATGATTGTGCTGGCAAAGACTGTTGAAAGTACCATGGACTGCCAAAAGAAGAAACACGCTGTCTTGGAAGAAGCATGGCATTAGTGCTTAGAAGCAAGAATGACAAGCTTATGTCTTACATACTGTGTACATGTCAGTACAGACCAGTCCTTGGAGAAAGACAATGCTTGCTTAAGTGGAAGGGCAACAAGAGGAAAGTCCTTAAAGAGATGGATTGATACAGTGTCTATAACTGGTGTGCTCAAACATAGGAATGATTGTGAGGATGGCACAGGACTGGGTAGCATTTCCTTCTGTTGGGCATAGGGTTAGAATGGGCTGGAATGACTGGATGGCACCTAACAATAACAGTGTCATTTGCAGTGACATGAAGCTTTGAGGTAATCTAGAAAACTGAAAGCATTATTGTTTTAACAGCGTAACTATTCCTGGGGTGAGAATGTTAGTACACGTGAACCTACTAAATAAATGAAAGTTAAGCACTTAGGCTGTCAAATCAATCATTTCTTGGCTTACATATATATGTGAAGGAAAGGGTGTGTTTTGAAATTAATTTTGTGTGAAAGGCAAATATTTAAAAATAAGGTAGCATCAATGAATTAAAAATTATTGAAGATCATAAATGTATTTTCATGATATATGTGTATGTGAATAAAATTTATTGCAAATTATCTTGAAATAAACCTTGATACCCTAAAGTATCTGAGACAGATGACCACAAAATACATACAGCAATCTGTTTCACAAGGTCACAGCCAGCCATTTGTCTCTTAGCAGTGTGTGTGTGTGTGTGTGTGTGTGTGTGTGTGTGTGTGTTTGTGTTTTAATACCCTCACTCTTTCAACCACGCCTATTCAGCCTGGGCAGCATTGCTCTTGAGGGAAAATAAAAAAGATTAGGGGTTTGTTCATTTTCTGTCCCAGAAGCTTGAATACCTTTTCATGGAGTTAAATGCATTTACTGATTACTTGCCATTCTATGGCAGGTGCCTAATACCTGTTTAATACTTTTAAAAAGAACTAACTTTAAAGAATTCTCGTTAGCAGATGATATTAAAATATGATTTTTTAATAGAAGAGAATAAAGAAAATTTACCATTTATTTTCAGAATGCTTAAGTTCTTTGGGTTTTGAAATCCCTCCAATATCAAACCCTTTGACGTTGAGTCAAGATTCCCTGTGACCCAATGTATCAGTTGACCTTTCAGATAGCAACCAAGTGCTTACCTGCCAGGCCTCTGCATTTTGTACAGGTTATTGAAAATTATAAATTTTATTACATGTGACTATCTTGAAAATTCTCAACTGTTTCTGTTCTATTTGCTAATACTACTTTGTCCAGGTTGTTTCAAAAGCCGATTATCTACAGGGTTTTCCTTTTTTCTAGGTTTCAGATTTTAACAATAATGGAGATTGTGTCTTTACAATTTGAGGTGAATTTTCTGCGGTCTACCAAATGATTAATTGCATTAGCATTAGAGTGTTATTAAGTAGAGATAGTATAATATAGTGCAGTAAATTTATTGTAAATTCAACATGAAAAATATGCAATATCATTCTGCTTTCTTCCATGCGAAGGGTGAAATCAAAATTGCTGTTTCTATTGAAGATGAAGCCAACAAAGACCTGCCTCCTGCTGCCCTGCTCTATAGGCCTGTTCGTCAGTATGTTTACGGAGTCCTGTTTAGTTTGGCAGAAAACAGAAAGAAAACTGAGAGACTTGCTTTTAGAAAGAACAGACTTCCTCCAGAATGTATGTACTGTAAAAATCCACTGTTTGTTTTTCTTCAGTATCTCATACGCTCTTGTGCATTTTCTAAAGCATTAGAAGAATCAATATTGGGTTAACCCTGTGTGGCTCTTATGTCAAAAGCTGGGACTTCCATCTAGACACCAGGCCCAAATCAAGGTGTTCAGAAATGGAGTAACTCTCATAGGTTTCTTTTTCCTCAGTAGCATTCCAAAACTGATACTTATTCTGTTGGATGACAAAATAGTAGGCTTATTCTCTAAGCAATGCCGATCTGATAAGTTGTCTTTATAAGTGTCATTTTTTCTGTCCTTAGCACATCTGCATGATAGGATGTGTGTATTGTGTGTTCGCTGATTTTTTTGGAGGGGCTGCACATCCTCTCTTGGAAGCCCAGTGTTCTTGAGGAAAGGTTTTGTTAAATCCCTGGCATAATGATTCTGTGCTGTCTCAGTGCCACTATATACAGCTCAGTAGTTGTTAACAACTGCCGTGTAATTTAGTTTGTCATCACAGAAGAATCATTTTAATTTTAGTACACAATTCCTACTAATTAACTTTGGAGATGGAGGGTGAGAGTAAAAAGTATTGTTTGAAATTATTGTTAAAAGTTAACGTCAAACAGATTTTCCATCTTCGAATGGACCAGTGTAATAAATATTTATTGGGAAAAATTCCTCTGTTATAGGTAATTTTATATACTAATGTAGGGATTATAAAAGTTGGCTTATATTTAGTAAGAAATACAGAAAAAAAAAAAAGATTAAACCTGAGTTTAAAATAGAGGTATTTTTTTGTGGTGTGGAAATTGTAAATTATTAAGTGGGAGTTTTTTTTGTTTGTTTGTTTTTAACTTAAGACTATTTAGTCTGCTATAAGTTATATATAAAGAATTTACCAATTATGTGTTTTGTCATACAGTATTATTAGATGAATAATTTATTTTTAATTAGAGACCAAGTCTATGGGTGTTTCTTACTTTGGGAGGTTTTTTTTTTTTAAACTTTGGCAGTTTTGAAACTAAAAATTAAGTCCCTCTTCTGAACTTAATGTTTTTTGTATGAATGGAACATTGTTAAAGTGTTCTAATTTTTATATACTGTGGCAAAATTGTGGTACTTTATTATTTTGAAATTAAGCATGTGCTACTACTCTTACATAAAGATACATAGTAGTAGTACTATGATTACCGAGTTTATGTGGTTGTAGCTAAAAAAAAGGACATACCCATTTCCCACTCTAGTTCATTCTCCCCCCCCTCCCCCCCCCATATCTAACAACTTTTGAAGCAGTGAGTATTAGAATTCTTTTCAAAGGTTGAGTGTATTCTTAAATACGAGTATGCTTTTTAAAGTTAGCAGGAAGACAAAATGATAAGATAGGACATTTTTCTACACACTTTTTTGAAGCCCCCTTAGGCACGTGTGTGTGTGTGTGTGTGTGTGTGTGTGTGTGTGTGTGTGTGTGTGTGTATCTGAGTGTTATCTAACACTTCAAAGAAATTTATACTCAACTAAGTTATTTCTTGAGTTTCCTGCATAAGACAAGTATATTTTGGGAATAAATAAGCAAACAAAGAATAGTCTTTCGATGTAAGAATCAACATAGTGCTGCTATTAGAGTTACGGTTGAGAAAGGCTGAGATGTGTATAGACAATACAGGAGATAATCTTAAATGGCATCCTGCTGGGGAGTATACTGATTCAGTACCCTCTAAGGCAGGAATAACGTCAGGAAAACTCAGAGAACCAGTGGAAGGAGGTCTGATGGTGCCAAGAGATTAGAGTAATACGCTGCAGCTTGCTGTGCCACTTGGAATTCTCAACCAGGTATAAGACTGAAATTCATTTTAGCAAATGAGTCTGCCCATAAATCTTTATTAAGCGGAGAATAATGGGGTCAGATTTGTTGCTTATAGCCTACTCTCGAGTCCCTGGTAATGGAGTAACCTAGGGGAGATGACTAGATGATTTGAACAGGCCATGCTTAAGGTGTTGATCCTATCCACTCTAATACAGAACTAAGCAAGAACGGGCATACGTGTTTATTAGGTGGAGTTGGGATGTTGTCTGTAACAATCTGACACAACAGATCAGGCAACAAAGGGAGGAATGCTGGAAGTGGTTATCTGGGTAGTAGAGAGAAAGTTTACTGTCTGGGAAGCTAAAAAGCAAAACAGGGATAAGGGATAAAAGAGGTGGAAGGCAGGGTACACAAAACATTTTCGTATTTGCTGAAGTAGGTAGGACAAAGGGAGCTTCAGAGGACAAGTTTGATCGGAAGTGTCTTCTTCCCCTTCCCCCTTTCCTTTTAATCTTCCCTCCTTCCTTTCCCCTCTCTTCTTCATCTTGTTTCTCTTCTTTCCCTCCTCTCCTTTTGTAGGAATGGATGATGGAATAATTTGGGAATCTGATTGTTGTTATGTTATTCTTTTAGAAATATGCAAAGATCAGCAAGGAGAGATGAGATACATTTATCATTGAGAATAGGAAAACTTAAAGATGTTGATGATTGATGAGAGGAAAGAATACTCAATTAGTCCATATTTTAGAACTACCTTTTTTGGTGAAGACAGAGTTAGAAGAATTGGTGAGTGAACATCCTATAGGTTTGGTTTGGGAAATGAGCCAACTAATAAGAAAAGGATTAGCAGCATTTGTAGCTAACGCTTATGAATTGAAATGCAAAGTAGATCTTTTTTTCCCATGAGGGAGGAGCTAAAGCTGCAGTTTTTGCCAAATGTTTAAAATTTTAACTAGTAAATAATCATTTATATCTATTAATATTGCCTATGTTACTCTTTTCCATGAGTATAAAACATGTATTAAAAATGAATTAATTTTTTATAGTTAATTGGTACATAATTTACTGAATATGAAGACTTAAAGTTTCATGTGTTAGAATACTAATTGTGGGGGGAAAAGGATTTTAATTGTGTGAGCGTGCTCATATAAATGCTAAGGTTTTGGGGTTTTTTGGGAAGGTTAGTATTAAAACAATCTTGACCTTTTGTGCGTAGATTATTTCTGAAATTGACTTTTGATTTTTTTGTTGTTAGGCAAGGGTAAGAAGTCATTGAAGCTTTGATAAGATGTGCTTCATCTTTATAAGGTGATGAAGATCTAGAGAGCTTGGATAAGGATATCTGGACTGAAGTGGTGTAGAGGAAACTTACATGAGAGAGGAGATCGTTTTAGACTACTTAGCAAAAATTGAATTAAGTCTCTGGATTTAAATAATTACCTAGAGAAATTTATTGTGGTAGTACAAATAAAATTTTACTTTTCAAAAAGATGTATGAATTTGATATCTTAATTTAAAAGTGGGAGGAGTGATACTAGTTCATCGTTTTTAGTCAGTAATACATCTCCATTGATCATCACTAATTGGAATACCCATTCTTCACAAGAAAGATTGCTCTCTTCATCACCTTCGTTTTTAAGTGTTGAGCCTGAATACTCTGACTTGCTTAACAAACCTTGTGTGAGAACTTAAGTCCGTATATACTCGAGTATCAGCCGACCGGAATACCAGCCGAGGCACCTAATTTTACCATAAAACTGCATTAAAAATGTGCTGAAAAACTCGGCTTATACATGAGTATATATGGTAGTAAATACTTATATGTTATACTGTTTATTAGATTTCAGCTAATAAATGCTGACACAGTCATGTCAGTTACTTTGATTTTTGTATTAGGTTTCGCCAGAGAAACAGCAAATTTGAAATGTGTATATAGGTGTACATGACTGTGCATTTGTGTGTGTAGAGTTTTGGTTTAAAGAAATTAACTTGTTAGTTTGGCTCCAGGAAGATGGTGGCTAGATATCAACTCCTATATAAAACTCTCACTGCCCCAGCCAAAATTCAGTAGGTAGGGCCCCACACTCTGGGAAATCAGATGTAAGACCTGAATTCTTGGTGCTCCAGGACTGTTTTTTTTTTCTTTTTTTCTTAAAACAAGCAAAGCACACCTTTTTCACCCCTTGAGAACCCAGAGCTTGCCACAGAAGTGAGTCTCTGCAGACTCCTTCCCACGCTCATCTATCTGCAGGCATGAGGGAGGTATGAGGGACTCTCCTCCCCACTGCCCCCAACCCCCCCAAGTAGGACCCCCCCTCTCACCTGGCATCCCCAATTGCACCTCCCACCCCCACTCTCTGAGAACCGTGTGTGGAAGCCAGATCTTTTGGCATGGCATGCAGTCTCCAGCCTCTGCTCTATCACTGTTTTCCTTCTCCCTTCGTGAAAGAGTTGAGTTCTTTCCCTTGAGAATGAGGACGCATAGGAGTGAGTCTCTGTGGCTCCCTTTACCCAAGCTGGGTGGTCACTAAGAGGGACTCTCACCCCTCCTGACTTCCCCTTAATTAGAAACTCCCTCTCACTTAGCGACCCCTCCCTCCTCCCTCAGACTCCTGAGAACCCTGAATGAACACTAGATCTTGTGACAGATGAGGACTCTCTATACTTTAACTCTTAGCACCTGGTCCACCTTCCTTCCCCTTGAAAGAGTTCAGTTCCTATACAGACCTACCAGCTCCCTTAGTCTGGAAGCTGATTGAGGTCAAACCCAAGTTTTTGTCTATATATACAATACATGGGCCTACTGAACTCTCCCTATGGAATACTGTGGGTCAATAAGTGACCCTGGTAGATTACCAGATATTCTTTCCACCTACCACTATATCAAGACTCTATTTCCCTCTCTCAGTGAAATACACTTTCACATAAACTATCAAATGTTAGCACACCTCTTAAAATCTCCCCCCTTTTCAACTTATTAACAAAATGCTATCGTATATAGTCGAGTATAAGCCAACCTGAATATCAGCCAAGGCACCTAATTTTACCACAAAACTGCATTTAAAAATGTGCTGGAAAACTCGACTTATACATGAGTATGTCCAGTATGTTTAGCCAGAACACCACCTATTATTAATTAATACCATCATTTAATCCCTACTCTCTTGTTCCTATACCTCATTTGTGTTACACACCTAACGTCCTCATCCCCACACAACATGATTTCCAGCCCCTTTCTGATCTTTGTCTTCTATCCCAAAGAGCCACCACCCCCGCCCCTACACAGCACAAAACTCTATATATCACCTATGGCTGGGCCACTGTGCCGAGTAAACTGTAAATAGCCACAAAACATCCAGATGAAAGTCAACAGCTGAAGGTTACCCAAACCCAATGGAATATACAGAAAAAGAAGCCCTGGAACTACCAGAAAGAGAATACAGGAAATTAGGACCATACAAGAGATCTGGGGAGCAATTCTGAGGACAAAAGAAGATATTAAGATACTAAAAAGTTCACCCCCAAAAGAAGTAATAGAAATAAAACAGGTAAATTTAAAAACATGGTACAAGAACTGAGTAATAGAATGGAAGAAAAGGAGAATTGAGTAAGTGAGCTCGAAGACATCCCATGCAGACTTCAGCAAGTGAGAGAAGCAAAACAATGAAGAAAAACCTGAGGAAAGCCTGAGGATGATGTGGGGCACCATATAGAGAAGTATATACTCGAGTATAAGCCGACCCGAATATCAGCCGAGGCACCTAATTGTACCACAAAAACTGCATTAAAAATTTGCTGACAAACTGGGCTTATACATGAGTATATACGGTACTTCTCATTGGCGTACCAGAACATGAAGAGACAAAACAAATGTACAGATAAAACATTAAGAGAATTCATGCAGGAAAATTTCCCCCATATCACAAAGCGGAGGAGACAATAACCATCCAGGAGGCAGAGAGAACTCCAAATAGGTTAGGCCCAGGAAAAACATCTAGATATACAGTAGTCAAATTATCTAACTTCGAGGAAAAAGAATCTTGAAAGCAGCTAAAGAAGAAAAAGTCACATATAAAGATAAACAGATGAGAATAAGCTCAGACCTCTCAGCAGAAGCTATGCAGCAAATACACACACACACACACACACACACACACACACACACGGTGGCCTATCAGGTTGAGGCACCTAAAGTTTACCACCAAAATGGCATTAAAATAGTGCTAGAAAACTTGGCTTATACACGAGTATAAACGGTGTATATATATCTCCGAAGGAAAAATCTGCCAACCAAGAATCCTATATTCAGCAAAAACTATCCATCAAATATGGAGGAGAAATAAAACTATTCCCAAACAAGGAAATATTTAGATAATTTGTTAAAAGGAAATGAGCATTGCAAAAAAACATTAATTGGATCTCTCTGGTCCGAATATCAACAATACAGTAACATGAGGGTAACTAGTTTGTAACACCATCCAGAAATCAACACACTGAAAAAACAACACCCCAAATAATACAAGTTGGATTTCACCCCTACATTTCCATACAAATTCAAATTGACAAAAATCTAACTGACACACGTTTTGCTTTCAATGATTTTAACTTAATTGTAAATACCTTTAGAGACCTGCATCAGACTTGTACACAGTGCTTTTGGAAAAGTTCTTGTTATAGATTGAATATATACTGTAAATCTTAATTCCTACATCTGTGATTATAATTACACTTGAATGAATTTCCATTGTTATGTTAACGAGGTAATATTAATATGTTTGTTTGTTTTTTATATATAACATGGGGAGATTAACGAGCCCAGTTGCAGGAAGATACATGCTATGCCACATGGTGACTGCCAAGGATTAGAAGCTGAGAGGAACATTTAAAAACTATATTTTGCAGGTGTCCTGATTCATACCTCTAGCCCTCTACACTGAGAAAATAGATTTTTTTGTTAAATCCAAAATACATAAATAAATATAAACAAATCTTTATGAGCAATATCTGGATGAGTGGTCATAAAACTGGGCCTCATCATCTTATCTAATTTGACACATAAATCATAGTTATATTAACTTTAAAATCTGTTAATTGATGCCTGTTTTAATGTTATTAAAGAAAAATAATGTATTTCTTGAGGCTGGAGATGAATTCAGTGAATCACTGCTCTAGTTAATAGGAAGATGTAGATGTCTAATGAGACCATGTGAAAGTAGACCTGCAAGTGTTTCTGGTTGGCAAGATTTGAAAGATGAATGTATTTAAAGCTTGCCTAAAGGAGGCTCTTACTAGCATAGGGTCAACTCTTAGATCATATAAAAGGTAAGATTAACTTACATAATTGGTGAGAAGCTATAAAACACCTTTGTTCTTAAAATAACCCATTGGCATTTTGGTCAATGTTTGGAAGTTTGGTAATTAAAAGTTCTTTACATGGTGTCTAAGATAAGACCATCTACTCAAGGAGATAATATAACTTTCTGCACTTTAGGTTTGCAATGTAAAACAACTGCAGAAATTAGGTCATTTTGTGTTTGCAGATGTTATGTTCCTGTTAATGATTACTGTACCCAACAACAACAAAAAAAGAGTTTACCAAGACTGCTTTATTATTAGAGAGGGTATATGGAAATGTGAAGTGTTATTTAAAAATATTTAATTCTTGGTAATTTTAAGAGAAGGCGTGCTAGTCCTGTAGTGGGTTCTGAGTTAGGTTGCTAATCACAGGTTCAGCAGCTTGACACCATCAGCTGCTTGTAAGAGAAAGACGAGGCTTTCTGCTTGCATAAAGACTTAATATGGAAACTCAGCAGAGCACTTCTACTCTGTCCTATGGTGTTGCCATGAGTCAGAATCGACTTGATAGTAGTGAGTGTGAGAGGTAATATTTTATTCCATTGGAAATGCAGTCTCTTAATTAAAAAGTTGATAAAATACTCATTACCAAAGTTTCTCTTTGAAAATTGTTAGAAGATTGAAGTTTACAATCCAGAAATAGATCCTAAGAAAAATTCTAGCCTTTTGAGTTCGTATTGAATTGCATTTTTGCAATTTAATTTCCATTTTGGTGTGCCTTTCACCCACTCACGTGCCATCATGTTGATTTTGTCTCATGGTGCGTTTTCATCATTGACCTTGTAGTTAGCAGCCTAAAGGCTATCCCACTATGTCACCAATGCTCCCTCGTTCTCCAAATAGCCCCCTGTCCCTTGTCCAGGAAGTACTTACTGAGCAGGCCTGTGATGTGGTGTTATGTGGGGCTAAGTGTGACTCATGCTGATGACACAGGTCCGGAAGGGGCAGCAGGAAATTGATCTCGGAGTCATACAACTGCTTGATAGCATGCTGGCAGGATGTAGTCTCTTCCTCTTTCGTGATCTAGATGGGAGTGAGTGTGGTGTGAAGCACCCATGTTGAAGTAGCACTGAGTGAGGGTACCTATGGTCATCAGGTCCCAGTATACTTGGTGTATGATTTGGCTCCCATTGTAAGAGTCATAGCACAGCCAAAGATGCCAATGTTATTCACCCACATAGGGGACTTAAAAAAATTTTTTTTAATCATTTTATTGGAGGCTCATACAGTTCTTACCACAATCCATATATACATCCATTGTGTCAAGCACATTTGTACATTTGTTGCCATCATCATTCCCAAAAACGTTTTCTTTGTACTTGAGCCCTTGATACCAGCTCCTCATTTCCCCCCCTCCCTGCTCCCCCCTCCCTCAGAGGGGACTTCTTAAACTGGGTCCCCATCTTCTTGTACTCATGAAATGTCCTTGAGTTCTTCATGGTGATCTGTTCATGCTCTTTGTGACTTGCAAAAGGTACCGCCAAGGCTCTATGTCTATTGCTAGGTTGTTTAATTCAGCTTTAAAAAATTGCATCAGAATATATTGCAGCATGCTAGTGAAAATCATTATTGTGTTATTCCTAAGTTGATATGTTAAAGAGAATGGTTTCCCTCCAAGCAAAAGAGGATTCATCTAAATGGAGTGGATGTTGACATAGCAGTTGCTGAATCGGGAAGGGTAAAGTAGACTTTTAGAGAGGTATTTCTTTTGTTACTGAAATAATGGTGGAACTAAGCAGCCCACATGGTCTGAATCCCAGAACACCACACTTAGGGCTCTGACTTGCTATGATATCTTCACTGTGAGAAAACAGAAAGATGTGTTATGGTGTTTATATTTGGCCCTTAAAACTACTCAACCAAACCCACTGTCAAAAATCAATGCTCACACATAACACCCCTATCGACAGAGTAGAAAGGCTCCTGAAGTATTCAGAAAGCAGTACATCTTTATGGGAGCAGGCAGCTTTCATCCACAGAGTTACTGGTGGGTTAACACTTAGGCCACAGGGCCACCAAGACTTCTTAAACTCCAAGGGAAGACAAACTAAACCCACTGTCCTGGAGCTCTGATTCCGATTCATAGGAAACCTGAAACCTATCAGGTTTCCAAGACTGCCAATCTGTGTGGGAACAGATAGCCATATATTTCTCCAGAGGAGCGGCTAATGGGTTTGAACCCCCATTAGCTAACCCTTAACCTTTAACAACCCAGAGTATAATCCATAGGGCACTGAGGGATCCTTATCCTCAACCACTGCAAAACTGGAAACTCATGAGCTAACATGCAGATCCTGGTATTCTTACTTTTTTTTTTTCCAAATGGAAATGGAAGAGGTACAGAAATTTAGACACAAAGAAGATTGAAATCAGATTCTCTGTGTATTTTTAAAAGATAGCCTCAGCTATCACTGAAAAGTTAAAAAGTTAGGAACTAAAGATCAATGGTTGTCACATTTAAAAATTAACAGCCACTTAATAAAATTGATCCTGTGTACTTGCCTCCAATTTACGCAATATCTCAAACTTAATATTATTACCCACTATCTAAAAGTTTAAGTATATAATATGCTTTTAAAAAGTAGATAGCTATAAATTATAGTTATATGGGGGGCAAATTAATAGAAATATAAAACATTTATTTATAGTGGAACTACTTTTGAAGAATTTATATTGTGCCAAGCTTTTGAGACTGCTTTAAAAAATGCTTTTTTGGTACACTGTGGTTTACATTTAAAAATGGGATACTTATAACTGTCTGCACACAGAACCCTGGACAGGTCAACCCCTCAGGAACAATAATGGGAGTACCAGTACCATGAAGGTAGGGGAAGGTGGTGGAGAGAAAGGAGGAACTGATTGAAATGATTGATGTATAACCGTCCCTGCCCCCACCCCTCCAGGACGAACAACAGAAATGTGGTTGAAGGGAGACAGTGGTCGGTGTCAGATGTGAAAATAATAATAATTTATAAATTATCAAGGGTTCATGAGGAAGTGAGGGTGGGGAGGTAGGGAAAAATGAGCTGATATCAAGGGCTCAAGTAGAAAGAAAATGTTTGAAAAGGATGATGACAACATATGTACAAAAGTGCTTGACACAATAGATGTATAGATTATTATAAGAGCTGTAAGAACCCCCAATAAAATGATTTTTTAAAAAAGATAATCATTATTATTTTTAAGGTTTACCTGTCAGAGTTGAAGCGTATGGAAGTCAAGCTATTAATGGAGTCTTAACTCGGGCTCTGTTCTTAGTGACAGTCACTAGGAACAGACAATGAAGAAGGACTTAGCTCCCTGTTTCAGAGGAATTGGTGTGACATTCATTGTCAGAAAGGATCTTGCCAATTCTACCATGAAGTACAATGCTGTCTATGATAGGATTATATGTATCTAACTCCCTAGTACAGTTAGAATGTTAAGGTACCAACAAAAGCTAGTGATGAGGAATTGAAGAATTCTACCCAGGACTTCCATCTGAAATCGATCAAACATGCAATCAAGATGCATTGATAACTATTGGTGATTGGAATGCAAAAGTTGGAAATGAGAAATGAACAGTATTTGGAAAATATGGACTAGGGGTAGAAATGAAGCTGGAAATTGCATGATAAAGTGTTGCAAATCCAACAACTTGTTCATAGCAAATAACCTTTTTCAAGAACACAAAAGGTGACTATATACATGAACTTCTTCAGATGGAATATGCAGAAAGCAAATTGACTACGTCTGTGGTGAGAGACAGTGTTCAGTATCAGCAGCTAAAACAGGCCAGTGGCTGACTGTGGAACAGACCATCAATTGGTCATAGGTAAGTTCAGGATAAAGCTGAAAAAATTAAAACAAGTCCACAGAGCCAAAATATGACCTTGAATCTATCATAGCAGAATTTGGAGTAGATCTCAAGAACAGATAGGCTGCATTGAACACTAATGACAGGAGGGAGGATGGAGGATATCAAGAAAATCACGAGGAAAGCAAAAGGTCATTAAAAACAAAGGAAAGAACAAAGTAGATGTCAAAAGAGACTGAAAATTGCTCTTAATTGTACAGTAGCTACAGCAAATGGAAAAAACAAAGTCAGAGAGCTGGATAGGAAATTTCAAAGAACAGTTTGAGAAGACAAAGGCACCTATAAACAAATGTGCCAAGTCTTAGAATTAGAAAACCGGCAGGGTAGAAAACGCTCTGCATGTATTAAACTGAAAAGTTAGAAAAGTTTCAAGCCTCGAATTGCAATCTTGAAGGTTTCTATGGTCAAAATGTTGAATGATGCAGGAATCATCAAAAGACAAGGAAAGAAGACAGAGTCACTGCACCAAAAAGACATAGGTGGACATCACACCATTTCAGGAGGTAGTATATGAACAAGAATCAGTGGGTGCTGTAGGATGAGTTTCAAGAATTTTAAGCTGCACTGAAGACCTTGGCCAAGAACAAAGCTCCAAGACTGGATGACATACCAATTGAAATGTTTGAACAGACTATGCTAGGAAATTTATAAGACAGCTACTTGGTCCAGCTTACTTGAAGTGATCCATATTTGTACCCATTCCAAAGAAAGGTGGTGACACAGCAATGTTCAAACTGTAGAATGCTATCGGTGATTTCATATGATAATAAAATTTTGCCTAAGATCATCCAACAACAGCTGCAGCAGTACATCGACAGAGAACTGCCAGAGGTCCAGACCAGATTCAGAAGATGTTGAACAAGAGGTATCTTTGCGGATATCAGATGAGTGTTTGCTGAAAGCAGAGAATATCTGAAAGATGTTTACTTATGTTTTGTTGACTATGCCAATGCATTCATTTGACTGTGTATATTATAACAACTATGGATAACCTTAAGAATGGGGATTCCTGAACACTTCATTGTGCTAATAAGGAACTTCTACATGGAGCGAGAGACAGTTGTGGGAATGGATCAAGGGAATACTGCGTGGTTTAAAATCAGGAAAGGTGTCCGTCAGCATTGTATCCTCTCACCACTCATTTCTCCTGAAAAACATCTGGTGATGACCTTGTAGTTAGTAGTCCAGTGCATAATTTACTATGCCACGAGGGTTTCTTAAACCCATATTAGACATTGAAAATTAATCATGGTATTTTTTGGCAATGGCCTAAGAGACAAATTTGATAATATGACTGCCCCTGCCAGACAGACAGATTCCAAAGTCAGTTTACAAAAGTGTTTGAAGGTAGGAGGTTCTGGGTTTAAGTATCCTAGGACAAGATTAACTTTTGACTGAAAATACTTGATTTTAGCCACCAAATGAAATATAATAGTGTTTTATGTCCTAAAGTTGTATTTTTAACTATAGTTTCTACAAGGAAAATGCATTCTAAATTTAGTATCCTGTAACAGCAAACCTATCCCTTGAAATTGTTTTTGCCTATGCAAAAATTCAGTTTTATGTAAGAAAGGCAGTCTGGTATGTGCTCTTTTAGAAATGATCTACTTCTGGAAGTAGTGAATTTTCCTGTTAATACCACGAACTAGGTAAGTATTTGCTTGTGATGAAACATTTTTTCACTGTACAACAGTTGGATCAGTTGACTCTAGGGATAATCTTACTTTGTTTTAAAAGGCATTTTGAATACCCTGAAAGGTGCAAATGAAAACAACCATGTAGTAGCACCTTACACATGCATTAACAGCCAAGTTCATAAAAATAAAAAGTAACAAATTCTAGAGAGACTGTGGAGAGATTGGAACCCTCATACACTGCTGGTGGGAGTGTAAATATATACAACCGCTGTAGAAAATGAAATGGCACCACTTACCACAATTGGGAATAGGAATTCCTTAAGATCCCAAAATGGTAGATCTTCCATCCTTGAGATATTAAAATCTTGTTGCTTTTCAATGTTCTTTTGAGAGTGGGGAGTCAAAAGAAGTCTGGAAAGGTCGGGTCAAGACTATAGGGCAAATGGAGTAAGATTTCCCAACAAAATTTTCATGCTCTTGGTAAGTGCAAAGAATAAGCAGGTGTGATAGGATGCCGGTTGGAAGTCCTCAGCACAACGTCCCTGGCCTTTTCCTCACCTGGTAAGTTTCTTAAAACCTTCTGTGATTTCCTGTGTCATTGGAAAACATCTATCCATATTATCTACCCTAACCTTTGGAGCTGACTTCTCTCCACATTGAATTTAACTGTCCCTACAGATCCCCTGGAAGCCACTGATTTGATTGACCTTGCTTTCTCGACTGTATTGGTAAATCCAAGAGTTATTCCAGTTAATGATTCCTTCCTTAAAATTACCCTCATTACTTTCAATCTTGTGTAAAAGATGATGCCAAGATCAATCTCTCAGCGAACTCTTTTAAGTAGTGCTTTTGCCACCCATTGAGCGAAAGCTTTCGGAGGCCCAGATGTTCACTTAAAAGTAAAAATGCTGGGAGGGAGGGGGAAAATGAGCAAATGATATTGAGGGCTAAAGTAGAGGGCAAATGTTTTGAGATTGATGAGGGCAACAGGTGTACATGTGTGCTTGACTCAATGGATGGATGTATGGACTGTGATAAGAATTGTACGAGCCCTCAATAAAATAATTAAAAAAAAAGAATAATGAGGGTAACAAATGTACAGATGTACAAATGTGCTTTATACAACTGATGTATGTATGGATTGTGATGAGTTGTGTGAACCCCCAATAAAATGACTTTTAAAAAAAGTTAAAATGCTGAATCATATGAGATTCCTAACTTTAGTAGCTATTATATTAATGGCAATTCTTTGGTCGACTTCTACCAGTGTCTGGCCTTTAGCTACAGTTTCTTCATTCATTGAGGTTGAAGGTATTTCCTCCCTTGGCTTATTGACTACTTCCTGGCTTTCCTTAAAGCCCTTGGTTCCTCTAAAAACTGTTGTTTTATGTGGAGCAGCATTCCAGTAAACTTGTAAACCTTTGATAATTTTTAAAGATGCCTACTTGGGTTAAATATTTGATATTAGTGCTGATCTCAAAATCGATTTTTCACCCCTGTGGCACAAAGTATATCTTCTTTTTGTTAAGTCTCAAATGAGACTAAAACATGGCTAAGAGGTTTTGTTTATTGCCATATTAATTTTAGAGACATGTATAAACTTTTTGGGAGGGACTTGGGGGTGTATAAACCTTTGGATGCATGAGCCAGAACTCCCAATAGCAATCCTTTGTGACTGATCCTCATATAGCATATTGCTTGATATCTAGTTATGTAATCTTCCTTAGATAGTTTTCTGTTCTCAGAGCTGACAGTAGTGTTGGTCTCATGAGGCTGACTGATATCAGGAGATGTCCACTAGGAAAGTGCCCTGACCACAGGGTCAATGACAGTTCTCCCTATCACATGCAACTGTGAAATATCTTTGAAACTGTTCTTAGATGTACTTCGGGGGTGGGGGGTGGGTGAGATAAATGAATGTACCTATTTGTGGTCTCTTAATTTGCAGGGCCAAAGGACAGGTCCTGCTAATTATGTAAATAGACATTGATTTTTGTAATCTGGTACTGAAAAGTATTGAATAAAGATAAGTAAACATAAGTATTATTTATGTATATCTGTGATTTGACTGTAAGGACTTTAACCATTTTAAGTGTTGTAAATTTTTCTTAACATTTAACACAAATCCTTTTAAATGTAAATTAAGTGTCTTGATTTGTACACCTGTTCAAAGAATTTGCTTCATGTGACGTATTTACAGCTAACTCCCAAAATGGGCTAGTCGCAGTGCCTTCACGGATGCTATAGCTAATGATGTGTATAGATGGGCAATTTCACTGCTTCGTCCTTGAAACATTCTGTAGTTGGATTCAGAAGTGTGCTTAGGCATTTTTTCTGTTTGTGATAAATTATATCTAAGTAATTGTTGGTATTTTAAATTACATTTTAGGAAATTGCTGTATTGCAAAACTATGCTTAGTTGAGGATAATGCTTACTAGTTATTCATTTAACCTTTATCATGATTTTGGGTTATTTAGAATCTCTCAGCCGCCATAAACATTACTGTAAGGAAATTGAACCTAGATGGCTAAATGTTTTATGAATGAAAATTAGTGTGTTGAAAATCAGTCATGATGCCAGCAGTCAGCCCTGGAAGGGGCTGTTGTGATGGTATATGTGGGTGGCCAGCTAAAGGCTTCTGTTAAAAACAGCTACTGGACTAGGGGCCACTCGAGTCCCTGTTTTAGTTCTGATGCTCTTTGAAGTAAGTGGGCTTTTGGTTAGTGATGAAATGTACACCCAAATTGTACCCGATTAAATCAAACCATTCATGAGAAAACCTGCTGATACGGTACAATTAGTCTTTGTTTCCTCATTAGAGTTTCTAGTTTATTTGGAAATAATGTGGAAAATCGTAAATGTGTTTGTAAGACTTTACTGACCAATTTTTTTTGTAATTTATCAACTTAGAACTTATTGCTTGTGTTTTCAGGTAGAATGTCACCAAATTTTGGTACTTTGTCTCAAGATTTCCTAAATAAATTACTCTGTATAATAGTAGCATATGTAGGATTTTAAAACTTTGAATATTGATTCTGTTTGTGGTCTTAGTGGAGTTTTTAAGTCTCATTACAGGATGATCAGTTTGTAGCAATTTTTAAAATATGTTTTAGTAGTTGTTTAGGTGGGAGGTGCCTGAGTGCAATCGTGACGACATGTGAAATAGTCCTCAATGGTTACTAGTAAAAGTAACTTATGTAGAAAAAGTTATTAGTTATCCATATTAGATTTTCTCATGTTAAAATAATCAGATCAGTACATGTATTTGGGAATTATACAAAATGTTCTTGTTAAATATATGAAGATTTAAAATATTTATACCTCTTAGTTATTGAGAAGTCATGATTTGCTTGAGGAAAAAAATTTCTTGGTAGCTTAATTGGAAATGGAAATGATATATCAAATTGCATAGAACAGAGGAGCAAATTAAGCAGTAAAGAACAGAGCTTTATGATTAGTGGCTTGTTAACAAGGGCATACATTATCATGTGAAAGCTGAAATCTTTATCCTATAATTATTACGACAGTTTATTTTGGTTAAAGCTTTACGTCAGTGTGACTGGTTCATAAATGAGAATTTTCTCTGATTTTTCCTTTCTGTAGTTTCACCAGTGATAATTAAAGAATGGGCAGCTTACAAAGGGAAGTCTCCTCAAACTCCTGAATTGGTGGAAGCTCTTGCATTTAGGGAATGGACTTGCCCCAATCTGAAAAGACTCTGGCTGGGAAAGGCAGTAGAGGATAAGAACCGCAGGATGCGAGCCTTCCTGGCCTGCATGCGATCTGACACACCAGCCATGCTTAATCCAGCAAATGTACCCACCCACCTCATGGTGCTCTGCTGTGTCTTACGGTACGTGTTGGGTCATGCTTTGTGTGGGGAGTGGATCTGGGCAACCCTAGAATACCAGTGCATTTGCAGTAAGTCTCAGTATAGGTGGGTAGCATTGTTTTTGAGCGTTATGCTGGATATTGTATTTGCTTTCTCAAACGTGTATTTTGTGTAAAGCACACAAACTTTATATTCTTATTCAAAGTATAATTGATTTGTCTGAAAATTTGTCTAAATCTCATATTTATATTTCTTATTAAATAAAGGTAACAAGTAGTATATATTTAAATTTATGCGATTTTGTATGCATATATAATTAGTGAGTAGAGTCTAAGATATTTGATAAGTTGATAATTTCAACATAGTTTCCTTTAATTATTGTAACTTTTGAAGCCTATAAGGAGGAGGAATTTCTGGATAATTATCTAATCAGAAGTGCTCCTTGACCTTATCAGCAGGCAGAGCTACAGTTGTGTTTGTAGACACTGATGAAGTTTTAAAGTTAATTTGAATTGTTATATATACCTGAATGATCACTAGTGCTTGCAGGGGTGGGAGATGGGTGTGGTGAAGCTTGAAATAATTTCAGAATTAGAAAAAAGTTACAAGTATAATACAAAAGGGGCTTGTTATTGGTTTTATTGTTTTGCTTGAACCATTTGTGATTGCTGACATGACACCCATTATCTTCACATATTTTTGTTTGTTTTTCTATGACTAAAGATCATTTTCTGTAGAACTTCAGTATTGCCCTTAAGAGTTAATAGGCTTTGAATATTTATTACTATCTAATCTTAATCTATTTCTCAAGTTGTTCTAGTAATGTCCTTTGTCACAGAATGATCAATTTGAGGATCTCTGTCTACATTTAAATTCCACATCCCTTTCATTTAGTCTAAAAATACTTCTGTCTGCTTGATGTTTATTGCCTGGCATTCTGAAGAGCACAGTTGCTCTAAGCTGTTTCTTGGGTTAGCTTTCTTACTAGTTCTTTCACTATACCCAAGTGTGTGTCTCTGTTAGAAATTTCCCAGGAGTGGGTCCCATCCTCACTGTACCCTGAAAGGGAAACTTACTGTTCACCCGTCTCACCTCCTGGCCCAGGGGGAATGCCACTTCTCTACTTTTAGTAATCATTTTTGCTGGTGGGTGCCGTTAACTTGAAGACTATACATGCATTCCATTCCTCCTTAGATTCTTCATGCTACCATTGATGTGTTTAAATCAAAATGGATGTGTAGGCTCAATGATTTGGGTATAGTCTACTACTAGTAGTATTTCATTTTATGCTTAAATTGTCACCTGTTTTGCCAATGGAACCTTGTCAAACTGGCCTCTATATTATTTTGACATACCTCTGTCATTTTTGGGGTACTTCCTTTACATTCCTGCAGATGGCTAGCCTGATCATGTACTTCCCCTGTCTCATTGGAATCGCCATTTCTTTCATCTATAGTTCTGTGTACTGGAAGATGGTATTTAGAAATGGTATTAGAATCTTAATGGTAGCTGGACTCATAGCTTTTGGAGCATTGCTACTTCCATGTCCTCTCAGTGTAGATGAATACTGTATACAGGTGCATTTCTACCTATAATTGAAAACAATGAGTTCACACCAACAACTCCAATTGCTAGTGTAAGCTTTACGCTAGTATTCTCGTTTTCTATATTTATGGCCAGGATAGTTATGTGTAGTCTCTTCTCTCATTACTTCACCTCCTTTTGAATGTCTTCTTCACCCCACCTAGAATGGGCCATCCTCCCCTCCTGAGCCTGGGTCCTAACACCTAATGTTGAGTTTCCCCTCCTTTCTAGGCAGACCTTTTTCTTACCACACCTTGACAATCCTCCCTTGTGGGGACCTCCGACACACTATTTTGAGCCATCATCACCTCACTACCCATTCTGGGCCCCATCTGAAGTCTTAAAAATCCCTAGTTGACATTAAGGCTGATAACTTATCTAGAAAGACTAAGTTGAGATAGACTATAACACACTGTGGGCCTCTTTATTTATACTGAAGTTTAGCTAATTGGGGAAGATTTGGGATTTTGTTATATTTGGGTTTTTTATTTAGAATCTCCTGATTTCCTTTGCAAATATTCACTAATGGGAAATTAAGGACTTTCGAATTTTATTATGAATCATTTTGTTGGGGGTTCTTACAGCTTTTATAACAATCCATCCATCCATTGTGTCAAGCACATTTGTACATATGTTGCCATCATCATTTTCAAAACATTTTTTTCCTACTTGAGCCCTTGCTATCAGATCCTCTTTATTACCATCCTCTACCCTCCCACCCTCATGATCCCTTGATAAATTATAAATTACTACTATTTTCATATCTTACACCGTCCATTGTCTCCCTTCACCCACGTTTCTGTTGTATGTCCTCCTCGGGATGGGGGGCGGGGTGCTATACGTTGATCATTGTGATCGGTTCCCCCTTCTCCCTTTTCTCCTCCCACCTTCCCCTTCCCGTCATGGTATTGCTACTCCCATTAGTGTTCCTGAGGGGTTTATCTGCCCTTTATCTGTCCTGTATTCCATGTGTTGAGAGCTCTTGTCTATACCAGTGTACATGTTCCAGGCTAGCCAGATTTGTAAGGTAGAACTGGGGTCATAATTGGGGTGAGGGGGGGGAACATTAAAGAACTAGAGGACTCCTGTGTGTTCCTTCAGTGCTATATACCGCACCCTGGCTGACTCATTCCTTCCTTCTGTGAGGTGATATCCAGTTGTCTAAAGATGGGCTTTGGGTCTCCACTCTGATCCCCCTCGTTTGCATCAATATGATTTTTGGGGGCCTTCTGATAGCTGATCCCATAGGAAAACTGAAAAGAAAGCACACACTGAGCCTATCTTAATCTAAAAGAACTCATGAAAAAACTGAAGCCTTGAGTTACAATCTTGGTAGGTTCTGTATTGAATGATGCAGGAAGCACCCCAAGAAGATTGAAATAATACACAGTTCCTGTATCAAAAAGAACGAGCTAACTTTTTACCATTTCGGGAGGTAGAATATAAGTAAGAACCAATGACACTAAAGGAAGAAGTTAAAACTGCACAGAAAGCATTAGCCAAAAATAAGGCTCTAAGTATTGATGGTATATCAATTGAATGCTCCATCTGGCTAATTAAGCACTGGAAGCACTTGCTCATCTCTGTCAGCAAATTTGGATGACAGCTACTAGGCCAACTGACCAGAAGAGATTCATATTTGTACCCATTCCAAAGAAAGGTGACTGACCAGAATGTCCAGATTAGAGAACAATATTATTGATATCACATGCAAGTAAATTTTTGATGACGATCATCCAACTTCCGTTGCAGTAGTACATGCAGACGTATCTGCCAGGAGTTCAGGCTGGATTCAGAAGAGGACATGGAATGAGGGATATCAGTACTAATGTCAACTGTGTCTTGGCTGAAAGCGGAGAATACCAAAGAAAGTTGCTTGTATTTTATTCACTATACAAAAGTATTGAACTATGGAGGCCTTGAGGAGATTGGGAATTCCAGAAGCCTCAATTGTGTGTTTGCATAACTTGTATATGGATCAGGAGGCAGCTGTGTGAACAGAACAAGGGAATACTGTATGGTTTTAAATCAGGAAATGTGTGTGTCAGGGTTGTGTTATCTCACTGTACTTATTCATTCTGTCTGCTGAGCAAATAATCAGAGAAACTGGATTTTATGAAAAACAATATAGCGTCAGAATTGTAGGAAGCTTGTTACTAACCTGAGATAAGCAGATGATCCAACCTTGCTTTTACTGAAAGTGAGGAGGACTTGAAACAATTGTTGATGAAAATCAAGGATTGCAGCCTTCAGTATGAATTCAAACTCCATGTAGCAAACACCCAAATCTTCACAAGTGGATCAATAGAAGACATCATGGCAAATGGAGAAAAAATGAAGTTGTCAAGGATTTTGTCTTGTTTGGCTCCACAGTCAGTGCTCATGGAAGCAGGAATCAGTAGATCAGAATATGCATTTATTAAGAATATCTGCTACACAAGAATTCTTTAGAGCTTTGAAAAGCAAGAATGTTACTCTGAGGACCAAGGTGTTCCTGAACCCAACCGTGGTGTTTTCAGTTGCCTCATATGCAAGTGTAAGTTGGGCATGGAGTAAGAAATATTGAAGAAAAATTGATGCATTTGAACTGTGCTGGCAAAGAATATTGAAAGTACCAAGGACTGCAGAAGAACCAATAGATCTCTATCAGAAGAAGCATAGCCAAGAGTGCTCCTTAGAAGCATGGGTGGCAAGACCATCTATTGCATGCTATGCAAATGTAGTCAGGAGAGACCAGTCCCCAGAGAAGGACATATCTGAGAAGAAGGCCCACAAAGAGATGCATTGACACAGCGACTGTGACAGTGGGCCCAAGGACAGGAATGCTTGTGAGGATGGTGTAGGATTTGGTAGTATTTGCTTCTGTTGTTCATAGGGTCGCTATGGGTCTGAACCCACCTGCTGGAACTTAACAAAACAATGATAGTAATGATTAGTGACTTTCTGTATAGATGAACAGATTTTTTAAAAATAGTCGAAAAGTACATTTTAGAAGGGTAATCAGAATTAGTAAGTGTCATGAAATCATATTTCACTTGGAAAAAGATAGCTGAGAAAGATGATAGACAGACGTGCAAGGAGAGACAGCAAGCTCAGGAGTGACTTGGTGTGGATGTTGAATTTATATTGCCAGGTAGTTTGAATGTGGTCGCCTCTGGGCAAACAAAACCCTTGTTTTGGTGGGTATCCTGATTTTGCTTCTGCATATTCTCATTAGGGTGAGGTCGCCTTAGAAGAGGCAGTGGGAGAACTAAACTAAAAGAGTAAAAATATTATAATAGAACCATATTACAAAACACTAAGCAAATAAAGTAAAAAAAATAGAATCAGCAAATGGATAGTCATTCCAGCTCTTTAGGTAGTATTTATGTGTGAACTCGTGGGTTAGGTTGGGCGTGGGTGTGGGGGACTGTACTAAAGAAAGGTGGGGAAAATGGCAAAAAGCAATAATAGCTTGTGTACTGAGAGTGTTTGCACCACGCTGCCCACATATTTTGCTGTCTTCTCAAGGTCCACTAGAGGTTGGCTTGGTAAGAGGTTTGGTTAGCTACGTTCTCTTCCGAGAAACTGAGTGTCACCAAGTCAATGCCAACTCACGGTGACCGTGTAGGACAAGGCAGAATTGTTCATGTGAGTTTCCGGGATATAAATCTTTATGGAAGTAGAAAGCCCGATTTTTTTTCCTACTTCTAACCTTCCAGCTAACAGTTTAATGTGTAACCAGTGCATCACCAGAGTCCCTTGTGGGTTGCCTTTGGGGCCTGAAAAAAAATCACTGTGCTGGCAAGGAGTGAGATTCATAGAGTTAGCTATTGCCCCTTGTAAAGCGGGGAGTCTGCCAGCAAGCATTGCCGCTCTCCCACTTTAAGAGATTTGGGTCTACTTAGCTTTTAAGTTGATTTTCTTGCTGCTAGGAAGCTCAGGATCTCTCTCCTTGTGGAGTCTCTCCACTAGTTGCCAGCATTCAGAAAGTTTTCAGAGGACTAAACATTTTAATAAGATAAATGTTAACTTTGTTAAAGTAGAAACTCCAAAAGGAAGAAATGGCAGATATTTTTTAGCAACAAGGCTCTTTGTTGTCATGGGCTAAATTGAGTTCTGAGAGCCTCCAATTTGTCACCAAGAGTATCTTTTTTCTGTTTGGTTAGAATTTTTTTAAAATTACATATAATCTGGATACATTATGCAAAGAATGTGGTATAACTATTGAGCACAGTCTCTTCCATGGTAATTTTTTTAGCCAAAAGGAGACCCTTTCTTTATATTTGCTATTTCTTGTATCAAGCCCAAATTGAAATTCAATGGGACCATTGTATTTAAATTTTGTAGCACTCAAACTTTTTTGTTCATGAATCCTCCAAAAGAATGTTGTAAAGTTATGCACTCTTGGCACATTTAAATTGGCATAAAATTTCCCCTAAAGTTTAAATTAATGCAAAGTATAGAGTTTTTTGTTATTGTAAATATTTATAGTTTAATGAAATTAATGTTTTAAATATATGGCTCATTTAAATATATCCAATTATAGTGTAATAGAATACTTGATATGACCTTTCTAGTCAAACTCTGTCTCTTTTTTACATTTTTAATACAAGAACATTTATTGCACAACTCAATGTTGAAATCCTTAGGATGCACGGGATCCTGCAACAGCTGCCCTCCTGGGTTTAGGAGTTGCTCTTCACGGAATCCACGCCTGAATCTGCAGGAGACAAGTTTTAGGTGTCTCATTCGACCAGTACCGGTGATATTTCCGCCTTTTAGCCTTGGCACTCCAGTTATACTTTCACTTGCGCTTTGGCAGGGGAGCCACATTTGCCGCAGGTCAACTTCTGTGGAAGGTAGGCCTTAGAGCCACAGCTGCGGCACAAGGTGTGCTTCTTATTGCGACGCTTTCTGAAGGATGATGTTCTCTTCGTCATCCCTTTTCCGTGTCATCTCTTTCCCGAGACCAAGGAGTCCGGAAGCGAAGGCACTCAAGCTTTTTAACGCTCACCAAATTAGGGATTAAGGTCCTGCAAATTGAAGTACTTAGGGCCCACGGTGGGATTGGATAGTTTGCTGATAACATAAATAAGGAGCATGGCATCTTTATAGTAAAATGGCATTTCAAGTAAGTGTATGGATCTGTACCAAGGAGATTGATTCGTTTTTTATTAAATGAGTCATCCACAGTCAGGAAGGGATTTTGTTACCATCAATAAAGAAAAGCCAGGAGTGGAGCACAACCTGGAGATCTTTAAGGTGAACCTCCAGAGATTGACACCCCAGAAGCAAACATAGCGAACTAGGGATCTGGCAGAGGGTAGCCCAGCAGACTTCCTGGTTTACAAAGGAGGAAAGCTGAATGCTTTTCTGCAAGAGTCTTGCTACTATAGCAAGACTTGTTTAACTTCAAGGGAGCTAGGTTTGCTTGCTCATGGAGCTAGAACTGAACTGCTTCAGGTTGAGGCCTCCTGGTTTGAGTGGGCATTATTTATTGGCAGAAATAGAAGGGCTTTTTCAACACTTGCCAGGGCAGGTCAAAGGCTGAGGGCCAGAGAGGTTTTCTTGTGGGCATGTCTTGACCTAAGAAGTATATCCTGAACTTTGCTGATTCTGAATTGTAAACTCTTCACTTATTATGATCATGAGTATTACCTATGAGTTCCAACAAATTATCAGACCTTGTAAAGAATTAGAGTGCTGTAGGAGGTACAGTTAGTATCAGAATTTGCAAAAAAAGGTGGAGACATGCCTGACCTCTGCTTTATAGGACTCAGCCTTAGGTTGTCTTAACAGTGAAACCCCTCCCCCAATGAAGTTAAAAGAGACACCAATCCCTAACCATTTTTCTACTGATGCAATACACCGATTTGTCCATTTTTGAATTATATGTCCTTTCTATTTAGCCATATAGTTTTGTTTGAAGTATATAAGCTTTCTGTTCATCAGTTTCCTAATCTCCGAATGAGACAAATCTTGACTCTACAGCAGCCAGCGGTTCTTTGTGGGTCGCACGACCCTTTCACAGGGGTCACCCTATTCATAACAGTAGCAAAATTAGTTATGAGGTAGCGATGAGAATAATTTTATGGTTGTGGGGTCACTACAACATGAGGAACTGTATTAAAGGGTCGCAGCACTAGGAAGGTTGAGAACCACTGCTCTACAGTGTTGCGATGACCCTTAAGTTAATAGATGTAAAATGTGTAGATTGACACTTCTTTCATCTTTTGAAATTTATTTTAGGTGAAAATATACAGTAAAACTTCACCACCACCACCCCCAATCTATAATTTCTAGACATAGTGATGAGTAACATTAGTTATATTTTCTGTGTGTATTAACATTCTTGGTATTTCTGTTCTATTTGTTTAATTTCAGTTTGCTTAAACTTCCTATTCTCCCTTCTACTCTCCATCTTTTAAAAAAATAGTTGTTGACCATAGTCTTGTATTTTTTTTTTAATGCAATGTCAAAGACATCTTTACTCTTTGAACTAAACTGTCATTAGCTTAAAGGTCATTTAAGGAGGGTATTTTCAAGATTTGATGAGCAACTCAGAGCTGTGGACTCTTTAGCCTCAATAGGTGCAGATGAATCCTTTAAGAATATGAAATTGTGATCCAGTTTTCTCTCTCTGTCAGGACTCATCTATTGTAATTTTGATGGTAATGATTAGTAGTAATAGTCAAGCACCATCTAATTCTAGTCTTAAAGTAGAGGCCGTGAGTTATGGAGATAGTTCTATAATCCAGTTTTTTTTATCATTCTAGGGTTTCTTCTTTCTCCTTTGTTTTCATTGAGTCGAGACCAGTTGTTGTATCTTAGATGGCCACTTGTAAGACTCCAGACACAGCTCATTATACTGGGATATTGACCATAAACTTCAAGTAGTCTATTATACCAACTTCCTGGATTGTTCCATGACACCATGACCTGACTCTTCCCCCCCCCAAATCAAGAGAACTAATCCCATGAGGAGATTGGTCATGTCTGTCTAGTATTGGCATCTGTAACACCTCTCCCCACATTTTTGTGACGCTTCTTGTTTGTAAAACCATTCATAGCCTAACACTTGCCCCTTCATCCCTTTTCCCTAGGTACAGCTTATTGATATCAATTACATTAGTTATGCTCTATAAAATTCACCCATATTCAGTGGTGTATTTCCTTTTACTGTCAACAAAATGTGACTACTACCAAGAGAGTAGCACGCCCCGCTCCCCACCCCCATTCCTGGAAACACTAGTGAGCATTACTTTCTGTAGTTACTTCTGCAAGTCATTTCACAAAAGTGAGAATATAAGACATTTGCCTTTTTGTGACTGGTTCACGTCACCAAAATAATATACTCCTGCTTTATCTACTTGTGCGTCTTTCACGAGCTCATTTTTTCCTTTATTGCTAAGTAGCATTTCATTACATATATATGGTGCATATCTACTGATGGGCAGTTAGGCAATTTCCATCATTTTGCTTTTGTATCTAGTGTAGCAGTCAACATGGTGTGCATATGTGTGGCTGTGTCGCTTCTATTAGGCTCTTAGGGTACATACTTAGGAGTGAAATTGGTGGGTCATATAGCTGCTCTACTTCAAGCTTTTTGAGGAGCCACCAGTTTTTTGTCCCAACAGCAATTACACCATTTTGCATTTTCCCCAGCAGTACATGAGGGTTTCGATTTCTCCATATCCTCTCAGCATATTATTTTTCCTTGTTTTATGTTAACTATTTTCAAGCTAAACTCAATACCGTCGAGTGGATTCTTACTCAGAACTACCCTATAGGTCAGGATAGAACTGTCAGGGTAGACTGTAACTCTCTGTGGGTGTAGAGAGCATTATCTTTCTCCCTTGAACTGGCTGGTGGTTTTGAATTGCTGACCTTGAGGTTGGCAGCTGAATGTATAACCACTACATCAGAGCTCCTTGCTAACCATCCAGGTAAGGGTGAAATATACCTCATATGTAGTTTTGATATGCATTTCTCTGATCGCTAATGACATTGAGCGTCCCCCCCCCCCGTTCAGAATTATTTTATTGGGGACTCGTACAATTCTTATCACAATCCATACATACATCCATTGTGCCAAACACATATGTACATTCGCTGCCGTCATCATTCTCAAAACATTTGCCTTCTACTCTAGCCCCTGATATCAGCTGCCTATTTTCCCACTCCCTCATGAACCCTCCATAATTCACAAATCATTATTGTTTTGTCATAAGTTAC
>NW_022103896.1:92060236-92069216 GCF_000313985.2 Echinops telfairi | reverse complement strand
TTTGATGTTTCTCAGCTAGATGGCCGCTTTTTTGCCTTTAAGCCTTTAAGACCCCAGACACTATATCTTTTGGTAGCCGGGCACCATCAGCTTTCTTCACCACATTTGCTTATGTCCACCTTTTTCTTCAGCAATCGTGTTGGGATTGTGTGCATCCTGGAATGCCAATTTAATAGAACAACATGTTCTTGCATTGAGTAAGTGCTTGAGTGGAGGCCCAGACATTGAGCCTCTTATCATGTGTTTTTTTAGCTGTTTGAATATCCTTTTTCATGAGCACTATCCTTTATCCAGTTTTTGAGTGGGCTCTCTTATCTTTTTGCTGTGGACATTTCCTATATGTTTCTTCATATGTGTTTTGTGTTCCTGGGTATATTGTTCAATATTTAAATCTTGACATTTAAAAATATATATCTCATAATGAACTGGATAGAACATTTCTCCTCAATTAGTTTATATTGTTATGAATGAAAATTATTATGAACTTGAGGTTGGACTCATTGACTCTGATTCAATTATGTGGAATGAAATACTTCGAAAATTTACTCTGCATTTGGGAATGGAAAAACTTGTGCTAAAGTGTGTCACAGATCTATGAACTTGTTGTACGTTACTTGCCAAAATATCACATAGTGATCTATCTCTAGAATATACTTTTAGTGATCAGCTGGCAGCTCGATTAAGGTCTCCATCAGTTTGTGTGGACTTAATGAATTGGGCACCATTGGACTTGCAAAAAGATTTATTACTAAGTTACTAGTGAATAGTCATTCCTTTTTAAGCCAAAATATTTCATTGTTATTAATTAGTGCTCATAAGGTGTTTTTCACTCAAAGTACAGCATGAGGTAAGCTGAGTATGTAAGTTTCCTTTATTTTGTAAATTAGAAAATAATTGATGTGAAGGGGCAGGATACTCCATATAGCCAAATCCATTATAGGAACTAGTACGCAATGGAAGTTTAAGATGTAAAAACTAATGCCAGCAAAACCTTAGACAATATAGACCCTGAAAGTTACATGGACCCATTCTAAAGTCAGTTGCCTTTGAATTAAGGAGCCCTGGTGGGGGTTACATATCGTGCTTAGACTCTCACCACTTATTGCCAAGGAGTTGATGCCGACCCAAGCTGATCCTATAGAACAGGGTAGCACTGGTCCTGTTAGTTTCTAAGACCATAACTATTTTGGGGGAGTACAAAGTCCAGTCTTTCTCCAACAGAGTGGCTGTTGGTAACAAACTGCCAACCTCCCAGATTGCCAACACATAACCACTATACCACCTGGGCTCACAGATCATGCGTTAGGCTGTTAACGGCAATATCAGTAATTCAAAACCACAAGCCTCTGCGAGAGAGGGATGATGCTTTCTTCTTCCAAAAAGATTCCAGTCTCTGAGACCCAAAGGACAGTCTGCCCTGTCCTACAGGGTTGCTAGGAGTCGTTGACAGTCAATTTGGATGTGTTATTTTGCCTTTTAAGTCACTGACCTTGTATGTTGCTTCTGGTCCTGTCTTTCCCCATGGGGTCCCTTTTTGCTCCATCTCCACCTGATCTGCTGATGCAGGGACACCTTTCAACTGAAGGGTGTGGGTGTTCTTTCAATTTGTGTTGCTCATAATTATGAGATTGAATTCTTTGATCTAAGATTTTCTTCCTGGGTATTTCAGTTAACACAAGTGTATCATGTAAATTCATACTTATAATGAATATAATTTTAGAGTTAAAAAACCCTAACAGTAAAATATCAACAATCACTGGCCAACTAGTTTTCAGTGTAAGCAATTTAGCATGGTAATTTTAATTTATAATTGAGAAATTTTAATTCCTCTATTGTAAAAATCACCACCAGCCCAGATGAAAATTAAGTTTTCATTTGTAATTGACATGAAGTAAAAATATAAAAGCTTGAGTCCTCTTCAAATCTATTTAGGGCCTAAACAATGAATTTCTCCATGTCATTGTTGATCACTAAGTAATGGCAGTAAATCTATTTCTCTTTACTACAGATATATGGTGCAGTGGCCGGGAGTGCGGATATTACGTCGCCAGGAACTGGATGCCTTCCTGGCTCAGGCATTATCCCCCAAACTTTATGAGCCTGATCAGCTTCAGGAGCTGAAGGTAACTCATAAACCTTCTTTTATTGTCTTGGGAGGTCGTGCTCTGGATTCTGTTTAACACAGCTAACTTTCACTGGGGAGTTTTGATCTGTGCACTGAGCTTGGGTTAAAGGAATATTCCTTTCTAGACATGGATTTGCTATCCCTAGCTTGGAAATTATTAATTCTACTTTCTAGATAAAGATTTTCCTGTGTTTACCAATGAATGTTTATTCTTGTCTTTCACAGCAGGAAATAAATGTTCCTTTTTTATTTTAGGAGGTGTTTCCAAACTGGGAGGGCTTAATATTAAGAATTTTCTGACATTTAGCCAGCATTCTTTTTCTTAATTCATTTCATTGTTTCTAATTACAACTTTAGTTTTCTCTAAATAGTATTCTTTACCTTTGTAGCATTGTACTGCCCCTTAAAACAAAACAAAGCACTTGAAGAGCACTATTACGCCATCATCCCTATCCCCCTCTGTGGTCAGCATTTAATATCATATTCTTTTTAATTTTCCCCTCTAATATGTTATTTTGTTGTTTCATTGTTTTGATAATTTTCTCCTAGTTGCTACCTAAGTTATTTAGTGTGCATCTTTTCTAGTACAGTTTAATTAGTTGTTGTGCTCTCATGGTTGTAATTGTTTTGGGATTTCTATATAAAATTTTAGAAAGCTCAAGGATTTTTTTCATGGTTAAATTAGCAGATCTCATTTCTTTTTTTAATTTATTCAGGAATTTTTCTTTTTTATATTTGCTATTATTTACTGATTTCCCCCCAATTTTGATATATAATAAACTAAGCTAATTGCTTTTACTTTTAGATATTTTTACCATTCTTTTTGAAGATGGTCTTTTCTCACAGGAGTTTTAGGCTCATTTTATACATTTTCAGTATTCTAAAGTTGGTCTTCCCCTAAACTATTGTGGTAAATTTAGTAAATGACTAGCTCTGAAGCCATTTATGATTACCTTAATAATTCCTAATAATGTTGAGACAAACTAAGTTTTAAAAAAGAATTTAAAACTGCAATGAAAACTTAGGGTAAATTTACCTCAAATTGTATTCTTTAGATAAAGCTATTCTATATGTGAGATAGATATTGATCGATTTTTTTATTTTATTTTATGTGTTTGAATTTTAAGTTGTGTTTGTTTTTAAATGTTTGGTCAGGTTTTTCCTACAACACAGAACAACGGAGATTAAGTACAGGTTCTCATTCCTTGTGTTCTTACCCAGAATGTTTCACCACCACCGTCTTCATTACCAGATTGTACTTTCAGGGGTGTTGTGAATACTTTTATTATAGTGTGGTGCCATCCCTCTACCTCTACTTCCTGTTTCTCTTATATAGATTTTTACATCAGTATTGACATCCCAGTTCTGAAAATCAGACCACCAGGTATCAGGTATGCCCACTAAGCCTTATTCACCATCAAGTTACTTTGACTCAAAGTTCATCTTATATCCCATATTCCTTTCATTTTTGGATCGAACGTAGGATATAACTTTTGAAAGAGAATCACACACTAAGCTTTCATTTTGGTTCTTTTGAGATCTTAGTACTTTCATGATTTCCCCGATTCTTCATCTAATGTTAGACGTTTCTAGAGACGTATTTAGAAAGATGTATTTTATATATAGTTTACTTCAGTCTCATCATTCCTTTGGGCTTTGCTTGTCTGGCGGTCTACAGTTCTCTTTAATAAAAACAACCTGTACCCTATATGTTTCATGTTCGTTATTGTAAGTTCCGAGAAGGCTATAAGGAAAACTTACGTTCAGGTGGGGAAAGGAGGTAGGTTTTTTTTGTTGGTTGGTGTTGGTGGTGGTTATTTTTAGAGATTGATGACCCCCTCGGCTGTCAGATTGAGGATTGGCAGGAGTAATCATTATTCAAATGATTATTCAAAATTCTATGCAGAGAGCTGAGGGTTTCAAAATTCAATGATAGAAAAATGAGTTTCCAAACTGTGTTTTTTGTTGAATATTAAAATTCTCTATTAAAAGCAATGTTAATAATTTTCTATAGTACTCCATTTTACTGTTTATAATATAGTCAACTCTTGATTTTGTTGTTGCTTTTGGGACCCATTGTTCAGTTTGTGGATTGCCCAAACCCTCCTTTCCTCCCATGTTTATTGCCTGCTATAAGGTTATAAGCGTTGCCATTACAGGAGAAAACAGAGAAAAGACCGATTTTGTCATTGTGGTCTTTGGTTAGTTTTTCTGATGAGAAGCTTGTTGGCAAAAGATGTTGAAACCGTTAAAGAAAATGAACATTTAAGGATTTCATTCCATCCATGCTTCATCAACTGTTCTCATGTGTGATTGATAGTGTACTACGTAGTTCCTGAAATACCCGAGATGGTGATTAATGGGCATCATAAGAGCTTCTCCTAGGTTATCAGCTGAAATAGAATTATTAAGGTATAATCAACACTGACCCTTTGTTTTGAGGAGGGTGGGGGTAAAGAATGAGGAGAAGAACTTTTATGCAATTACAATATTTGTCCAGTTTCTATCTCCTTTACTCTTGCTACCCTATAATTACCTTAAATTCTTTTAACAGTTTCACATGCCAAGTGCAGAATATAAAAGATGGAAAATGAAGAGCTTTAAAGACAGTATTAGGGGCGTGCAACATGTCTGTGATACCTGTAGGACTTATTTTGCATATAGGTAAATATAAAAATTAAAATAAGAGTCTGTTGCCCAGTAATTGGAAATTGAGCAAAGTAACTACATTACAAATGGCTTCTTTAGCTAATTTGGGCCAGGATTAAATTTCATAGTTGTATTTCCTATAAAGCCCAACTTTTTGTCCTTGTTTCTATAGTGGAGGATCCTTCGATAATGTTGAGTATGTTATCTGAATTGTTTTAAGAGGATGAGGTTAGAGTTTGAATATTATAATGTTTCTAAAATCAAGGATTAAGATTCTGATTCTATCAGTTACTAGTTTTGTGGCTTTGGCCACTCAGCGACTGATTTTTTCTATAAAATGTAGTATTAATAACGTTGCTTAATAGGGTTACTGAGGGAATTATGAGATAGTTCATGTAAAAATACTTAGAATAGTGCTTGTTACGTATTTATTAAGTGTCCCAGGGATATTGGATATTATTTATATAGTTACCTTAGAAAAAAATGTATTAAAATTTTTTTACAAGATGCTATGAAATGTAAAAATTTTCAAATTCTAGAATAAGGCAAAATCTGCACATTTGCACATTACTTAAAAACAAGTTTCTTTTTGAGAAATTTTCTCTAGATATCCTCTGGTTATAACAAAACAGAAAATTGTTTTGAAAGTGGAGACATCATTTTAAAAATCTTATAAAAATACAGCTCAACCAAGGTTGCAGTCACTTAATCTGTGCTTGTATATGTACATATGCGCACATGTGGATAATCTAGAATTTTTTTCATTCTTCTAGTAAATAAATTTGGATAATAGTCTAACTTAGGTTTGGTTGTGTTGTAGAACCATTGTTTCTTAAACCTAGTGTATAGATAGCTCTTTGCTTCAAAAATGACTTCAAATTATCTTGATCAAATAATGATTGAATATAGATATAACAAACAACATCCTGTTAGAATGCTGCTTCATATTTTAATGGAGGAAAACTTCAGTGTTTCTGTTACTGCATTTGAACAGCAAACATCTTTTAGAATGACATTAGTTGACTCATTTCCTTTAATTAATCCTTGATCCAGATTCTCCATTCTCTCTGAGCTGGGGGTGCCAAAGCTGGGAGCCTGGGAACTGGAAACTTGGGGTGAAACACTGGTTCTTAGTCTGCTGCCTTAGCTGTGCATCAGCGTAGTCCTAGCACAAGGCACTGCTGTATGACAGCTGATAGTCTGGGGAGTCTCAGCTGCCTGGCAGGAACCACGTTACCTTGCCCAAGGAGAGAAAGTACAGCTACAATTGCTCCTGGCCTTAGAGGAATGCAAGGCAGGTTCCTGAGAAGTAGCTTGGATTTATTTGCTAATCTTCTCCTTGCCACTTTAAACTAGCAATGAAAAGTATGAAAGGTCAGCTTTGAGAGAGGTAAGATTCCTTCTTTCTTGAGATATTATACTAAGAGGAAGAGAATTTCTTTCTACATCTCAAAACCAGGAAAGGGCTATTCTGGAACCTAAATCAAGGGGAAAGATTTATTTATTTTCATTTTGTTCCAATCTGATCCTCGTCCTTCACTTTCAACTTACAGGTTTTAAAAAGCATCTTATTCTTATCACCCCAATTCCCATCTTCCCTTCACTTCAAAATTTTTTTAGTCAACTTTTCCGCACCTACACGGGAAAAATAGCAGTTATTGCATAAATGAATTGAGTATAGTTAGGCCAATATTTATAAGCTTGTTAACAGGATTCTCCAGGTTTGGGAAGTTCTTAACTCCACTGAGTTTAAACACAAAATATTTTGAGAACATATTATGAGCGGATTATAGACACTGCCTCTGATAGCACAAAACAGTGGTCACAGATTTATGCGTTTGGCACTAGAATGATCTTTTTATGATCATTTAATGAAAAGCCGTTTGCCTGCCATAACTAGACATTGCTTAGAAGTAACCCCATAAAGATAGCATGTTGAGAAGCCTTCCTTTTAGAAAATAAGTATGCAGAGTAGGAAGATAGAAACCCAAATACAGTTAAAATGGATTAGCCTTTGTGTAATCCACAAACTTGGTCCTTCACGTACAGATAATCAAGAGTTGACTGTATTTCTGTTAGTGCTTATTAGTCTACTCATCTTATGTTAGGAAGAGGGGGTTTTATGGAAGGAAGAAACATAGCATTCATCAATGATTAAAAAAACGTAAAATAGAAATTTATGTTGGGTTATAATATTATGCATCGTTCAAGTATAATATTTTTGTTGTTATATTCTTTCATTTATAAACTACTCATTTCTCCTAAAACATTTTGGCAGTATCATTAATAAGTTGCTTTGTAAATCTTAACATGTAAAATAATGTAAATATAAAGTACAGATTTATTTTAGAATATAATCATACTAAGTAAATTTTTAGTGTAACTAGTAAAATGCGAAATCTTAAGTCATTTCTTTTTATAAGCTTTATGCTAATTTGCTTCCACTGTTTAGGATGTGAAGTATAAAATTTTACTTCATAAGTAAATTATGGGATTTTTAACTGTTAAAGAGACTATTGATAATTTGTTACTTTGTATGTCAAACTTAAATATAGTATTACTTTACCTTGTGTAGTGCTTTAGAAATAGAAATAATCCGTATATTTTATAAAGCATTCTATTAAATCTAAATTTATTAAATAATATAAGTGGTATTTCTGTTCAAATAAGGTAAATATTAGCTGTTTGTTGAGAAACAATCTGTATTAAAGTTGGAGAGTTATAATGAAAATTTGGAAGAATTAAATACTATAGTACTCTTATTCCATAGAAATTACTTTTTTCAATTTAAAGATTGAGAACCTAGATTCCCGTGGAATTCAGTTGTCGGCTCTGTTCATGAGTGGAGTGGACATGGCCCTGTTTGCAAATGATGCGTGCGGGCAGCCAATCCCATGGGAACACTGCTGTCCTTGGATGTACTTTGATGGCAAACTCTTCCAGTTCAAACTCCTTAAAGCCAGTCGGGAAAAGACTCCACTAATTGACCTCTGTGATGGTCAGGTATGCTATGGGAATCTAATGCCTATATGAACTCTATAGCTTGATTTCTCATTTGGGGTTTGTGGGACAGAGAAGAGGCAGGTGGCCATTCCATGTATGTTCACTTACTATGAAGAACTAAAGCTCATCAACATTTATAATGAGACTCAACCCACGTCACAAGGATTCTGTTTTAGATAGAGCCCTGTCCAGGGTGTGCTTGAAAGTCATTTGACTAAGAACCATGATAAGCTGGGCTCTGGCAATGCTATTTAAAAATCCCTGTCTCCCCCCCACACCCCAAAATTTAATTCCGTGAAAATTGTCCCCAATGTGAAAAAGGGACTTCCAGTTGCTCAAGTTTTTTTTAACCTCAGGCTCTATAAACTATAAAATATGAGTTCTTCTCCACTGTAGGACCTTGTCCTATTGCCATCTAAGGACATCTCAGTAGACAAAGAAACAAGTTCTATCCAGTGCTCGCTTATTAAAGATTAGTCTCTCTTTTAACAACAACGGATACTCAGTTGAATGTTTTAGATTTCGTTGTCCACACTTAGGCAACTTGAAGTTTTTGACATGCTGTAACTGATACATGAAGGTAATTTACCCTGTAGGTCTATTCATGGTCTCCAGGCTTTCCTTCAGCTCCTTCTTATTTGTGAAGCGTGTTAGATACCAAGTGTTCACCATCAATAGGAAAATAAAAATATAAATGTGACAATGTACGTTAACAGTATGACATTCATCTAATGGAGAGTATGCTGATTATTTCCTCTGTCTGGATTAGGCATTGATTTTTGAGAACAAAATGTGTATTCATATGATACATTTTATGCTAAATGGTTCTTACTAAAGATATCTTGAGAAAGTGGAACTTTTAAGCCTATGTTTGCCTATAATATTAAAAGGTACCATATATACTCGAATATAAGCTGACCTGAATATCAGCTGAGGCACCTAATTTTACCACAAAAACTGCATTAAAAATGTGCTGAAAAACTCGGCTTACACACGAATATATATGGTACCTTCATTTACTTAGGTTTTGCTTTTATGGTTTATTTTGGCATTCTATAAACAATACCACTGAATATAGTATGATTAATTTATTTATAGGTAAATAGGTCATTATGTTTCAGGGGTTGATAAATTTTATTTTCTTAGCGTTCATTTCTATTACATTAAAACATTCTGAATCATGTTTTTCACATAATGGTTCCT
>NW_022103896.1:92057212-92060136 GCF_000313985.2 Echinops telfairi | reverse complement strand
ATTTTTCTTTTCACATTTTTAATGATAGAAAACAAGGCATGCCATGCTTTTATGTCCGTCAGCACTGGCACAGATGCCACCTTGGCAGTCACTACCACAGCCAACTTTAAGAGAATGAGAGTTTATGAATCAGGTCCGAGAATAAGATGCTTGAGGCTTTGCTCTGTTTTTTTTTAGATATTTTACTTTCTGTTATTTGTTGATTTGGGGGGATTTTTTTGTTTGTGTATTTGTTTGTTGTTTTGGTAAGTTAGGACTATAGAATATGGTGGCTACCAGTAATTAATAGAAGTTAGTGAACTTAATCAATGTTTAGGGCCCTGCTTAAGGAGATTCTAATTTATCCATATAAAAATAAATAACAGACTACATGGCTAGGGCTAGTAAACTTAAAAGTAATTTTCTTAAATATAAAAATCTGAGCTTACAGATTTATATCTTGGTAATATCAAATACATCATGTACACCCAGTAAGAACACCTGTTTCTCTCCAAGTAGCCCTGAATACATGTTGCAGTTGTAATCTATTTTAAGTATCATGGGTTTTATGAATAGGCACCAATTTTGTTGTACTTCCAAGTGTGTTTCGGGAGTTCAGGGGTTGATAAATTTTATTTTCTTAGCGTTCATTTCTATTACATTAAAACATTCTGAATCATGTTTTTCACATAATGGTTCCTTGATTTGTAGGCTGAGCAAGCTGCCAAGGTTGAAAAAATGCGTCAGAGCATTTTAGAGGGGTTAAACTTCTCCCGTCAGAACCACCCACTTCCTTTCCCACCACCTCCTGCTCTGCCTTTCTACCCAGCTTCCATGTATCCTCGGCACTTTGGGCCTGTCCCGCCATCTCAGGGCAGGGGCAGAGGATTTGCAGGTATGTGTGTCAGTAATTATAGTGATATATCCATGTGGGGAAAAGGAATGCTTAAAAATAGCATGTAGTACTTTTTACTTGAGTTAAATCATGAGATTTTATAATGATCATTCTTGATTATAAAAAGTTTCTAACAGCAAAATTTTCAAACTAGAAAGGATCCGATGAATTCTTTGAAGAGAATGTGGGAGAGGGAGAGAGATGGGTCTATAAAAGCTGTTGCAGAGGCTAGATTTGAAAATTTGTCAATATAGCTGAAAATATCTCCGCTTGAATTATATATGTGTGTGTAACATATATATATATATATATCAACACACACAGGAAAAATACAGCCATCAACGCCAAAGAAACCCTCTTTTATTAGTCATCTTCCTGGGCCCGTCACTGAACATGCAGTGTTAGCCCCTATTCCATTGGCCTCATGCAGAAAAGACCATTCCCTGGATGGGGGCGCGGCCCTTCAGGATTGGTCTCGTTGAAACTATTGATGCAGGTGTGTGCAGCATGGGAACGAGAAGGCTAGCAACTCCACTCTTTTTGGCATTATTATGTAGAAGTAACAGCTGGAAGGAAAGAGGTCACATATGTAAAACTGACAGTGACTGCCTCCTCAGGAGAAATGAATCCCCTGTACCCAGCCCCCTCATGGCTTCTCCCCTGTCTTTCTCCCCTGGGTTTAACAGGAGTCTGTGGCTTTGGAGGCCCTTACGGGGAAACTGTAGCAACAGGCGCTTACCGTGCCTTCCGGGTGGCGGCAGCAACGGGACATTCCGGAGCCTTCTCGGGCAATGAGAGCAGCAGGACTAGCAAGTTACAGGGCGGTAATTATACCCTAAACTTTTCCTAGAGCTTCTGCTGCCAACAGCTTCTTTCACTCCATAAGATGGCCCCCGACTGACTTCCCATTTCTTTTCTTCTGTAACTGTCTTTACAAACGGTGTTCTCCAGTAAAATATTCTTTCTTCTAGGTCCCTGCTGTGGCATTCATTGACTGCTTATTCTCCTAACTCTGTCTGCCCTCAGGTCTCTGCAGCAGCTTTGCTGTGTCCAATCTCTGCCTTTCAGTGTAGACCAATGAGTGTCCACATAGAAAAGAGCCTTTCTGTGGACTTAGGTAACTCAACCATTGGCTCATGTTAATAGAATGAGTTGCTGAATAATAGTCAGTAACGTTTCTTTCCTACTATATTCCTTAATAGCCATTTTTGGGTAAAGATTATTATGATTATGTAGAAGATTTTAATGCCATAGAAAAGTTGTTGGCATAAAAAATTTATTTTAGACATATGTTCCATAGAAATATCTTAAAAGGAAAGATCAAATTTTAGAAATATAAATGATTTTATTTTAAATTGTCATTGATTCTCTTATTTGCAATATATTCAAAAAGGGAAACAAAACTCTTGCCACTTAACTTTTAAAATAATGTCTTTGGCTCTCCTTCAATTGAAGTCTTTAACATCTAGCTTTATCATACATTTTTAAATGCAAATCAAAAATGAATCATCAAGGCCCAGAGGACTTGGATTATTTAAATAAAATTTAAAATAACTTTTAAGATAGGCAAGCCCAAGTTTTTTGGCCCAAAGTGTTTTTAAACTACGTGGCATAGTAACTTAATGAGAGAACTGGAGTCATCTCTTTAGAAATAAAGTTCTAAAGTATTTAGTGATAGTCATCTCTCTGTAGGTGCTCGAGGTTATTTCTCTGTGCCTTTGCAAGTGCATGTCCATTTCTTGCCTGTGTGTCCTAGCTAGCGTACTACTGGGGGCCTTTCTGATTAGGCGTAGAGCAACTTATAGCCATGTGTATTATTTGCTTCATATGGTTTCAATCATTGCCTTGAAACTAACACTTGCTTGTAGTTGGAATAAAAGACCAGTGGAGGGGAGGTCATTTTAGTATGGATAGTTTGAAAAGACATTCTTTCTTAGACTGAAAATGACTAGAGAAATGAACTTTCTGACTTTCATAAAATTGTTTCTGAATTTCAAATCTGTGCTATTTAATATAGTAGCCAACAGCCATATGTGACCATTGAAAACTT
>NW_022103896.1:92045070-92056506 GCF_000313985.2 Echinops telfairi | reverse complement strand
CACCAATTTTGTTGTACTTCCAAGTGTGTTTCGGGAGTACCTTAAAAATCAAACGTTGTGCCCAGAGATATTTAACATAATAAAAGAAAAGCAAATGAAATTTCTGTAAAATAAATACAAAGGAAAAGTGTAAAATTATTTGCTTGTTTTTCTTAGCTATTCTTAATCCTGTGATGGTAAAGACTTACCACCACCACCACCACCCCAACAGCCCACTGTATTTTTGTTTGTCTGAATGCAGGAGTCCAGCCTATACCTTCTCAGGGAGGAAAATTAGAAATAGCTGGCACTGTGGTTGGCCACTGGGCTGGGAGCAGACGTGGCCGGGGAAGCCGAGGGCCTTTCCCCCTACAGGTAGTTTCTGTTGGAGGACCAGCAAGAGGGTAAGTTCTGAGAAATTTGAATATATTTTGTATTTGAGACTTTGGAATTACATTTTAATATTATTTTAAATGCCTATAAAGCATTTATGTATATTTATATTTGCCCTTTTTTTAAATTAATTTAGACGTCCTAGAGGAGTTATTTCTACCCCCGTGATTAGAACATTTGGAAGAGGTGGAAGATACTATGGGAGAGGTTACAAAAACCAGGGAACAATTCAGGTAATAGTACAACATACTGTTTGTGCCAGTTCTCCCTGATAGTCTTTCTGAACTAGTACTTCCAGAACATAGGCTCAGACAAAGGAGATTTGATCAATTTCTATAGTGGTCAAGCGTCTGGCAATATTAACTGATACATAAGTGTTCAAAAGGTGTCAGTTTCCTAGACAAAATATCCCCATGTCTTTTCTAATTTATCAGTTGGATGTATATGGATCAATAGTAGAAGCAAATCTTGTCTTGGAAGAAATAGAGCCAGAATGCTCCTTAGAGGCAAGGATGGTAAGACTTTATCCCATGCACTTTGGACATGTTATCAGGAGACAACAGTCCATCGATAAGGACATCATGCTTGGTACAGGGGAGGGAAAAAGAGGAAGTCCCTCAACAAGATGGAATGACACAGTGGCTGAACAGTGGGGTCTAAAATAAGAAAATTGTGAGGAGGATGTTGGACCGGCAGTTTCCCCTTCTATTGTTCATAGAGGGACTATAAGTTGGAACTGACTCATGTCCAAGTGTTCAATACTTAACTTCAAAACAAAGATTTTTTTTTGTTACTTTTTACCTGCACCAAACCTGGAATTATCCATTCTCCATAAAACCTTGGTTTCTTTTTAGTAGGAAATGTGATGCCAAGACCACAGTCTAAAACCTGATAGACTTCTTTTGCCAAGAGTGGTCTGTGTTTCTGTTATTCTTCTCTGGACGGAACTGGGGACAGGAGAAAATATATGTATATATACATTCATACATACCCACGTATACACCAAAATCTGTTTACTCATACATAAAATATTCACATGAACATAGTTTTTATTTTTTAAGATAAAATACAATGTACTCATATTGATGCTTCATTTAAATCGAAGGTCTACAGAGCTTTTTATTTAACCTCTTCTATATTACATCTATATGTCCTTTCATATAAAATCATCTTTTCTGTGGACAGAACTAAGAAAGGAAAGCACATCTGTGGGTGGGGGTATACAAACAATATACACACACGTACACACGCACAGTTGCATAGTACATCATGAGTTTGTGCTGATGCTTCCTATTCAAATATAGGACTACAGGATTATTACTTGACCACTATTTGTTGTTCCTCCATTTTGATAATCTTGGAACCCAAGGAATGACTAAGTTAGAATTTTATAAAACCATTGGTCCCACAATTAGACCAATAGATAGTATTATTATAAATGGATAACAGCTTGAAGTTGTCAAGGATTTCATCTTGATTGGATCCATAACCGGTAGTGCTCATGAAGCAGTGGTCAGGAAATCAATAATGGATTGCATTGGGCAAATCTACTGCGCCAAATCTCTGAAAAAATGGAAAAGAATGCCAGTTTTAGGACTGAGGTGTACTTGACCCAATCCATGGGATTTTCAATTGTATGCATGTGAAAGTTAGATATTGAATAGAAGACCAGAGAAGAATCAGTGCATTTGAATTATGGTGCTGTTGAATATTTAAAATACCATTGATTGCCATAAGAACAAATCTACCTTGGAAGGAAATATAAGCAGACGGCTCTTTCCAAGAGAGAGTGGTGAGACTTCGTCTCGTGTACATTGGACATGTTGAGAGACGCGTCCCAGTGGTGCACGGACATCCTCCTTGACTGCAACGACAGGCTCCAACCTGAAAGCAACTGAGGACGGCGCTGGTCTGGGCAGGGCTGCTATGAGTGGGAACTGACATAGCAGCACCTCACATTGCTAACAGTTAACACAGTAAACAAACTCCTAACACAGCAAGCTCAAAATAAATGCTTTTACTCCCATTACTGATAAATTGCTGAAAAGAGTTAAGAGAAAGTTCTTACATATTCTTTATTAACTCCATATCTACAAAATCACCTACTTGTTAAAAATAATATTGGTACTTCCATGGTAACCTGTAAACATGAGTACTCAGAAAACAGTGAAAAATTCTCTGCTGACGTCCAAGAAAACAGTGTTCACAAAGACTTTTAGAAGCCGTAACTCCTGTGACTAACAAATGACTGTACAGTCCTTGCCTTCATTATCTGGTCGCTTAGCCATGCCGCGCTAGACTCCCTTCTGACTTCATTGAGTCTTAGTTTTACACATAACTAGATTGATGCTCATCTCCCACGTGGTACATTGTATCTGATTCTATTCCTCGGGAAGGGCTATAGTTCACTTACCTTATGGTTGAAAGCATTGGCCTCCACTTTTATTTCAATATTTTAGATAATATTATTTACTTCATTTCCTTCTGGCATAAAACATTACTATCAAAAAATTGATGATCTAAATTTTCCTCCCTCTGTGGAGTCACTTGTCTTTTGTTTTTCCTTAAGAGTTTATTTGCTAGATTAAAGTTTGGCATTAGATGTTCTGGACTGTATCATAATGGGTTATATATACATGGGGCTGCAAGCTACAAGGTCAGCAGTTTAAACCCATTACCAACTGTTCTGCAGGGAAAAGAATGAGGCTACCTCCTTAAAGACTTACAGCCTTACAAGTTCTAGTCTCCTTTTAGGGTTGCTGTGAATTAGAATCAACTAATTAATTGGCAATGAGTTTGGTTTACTATGTCTTTAATATTTGTCATACTCTTGTTCCTTTTTATTTCTTTATTTCTATTTTTGAAATATAACTCACTATAAAATTCACCTGTTCTAAACGAGTATACCATGTGTTGTTTTTTTCACATTATTAACAAGGCTGTGCAACCATTATTACTAGTTTCAGAATTACTCTCAAAAGAAATTTTATGCCCATTTAGTAATCAGTCTCCATAATTCTCCCCTACATCAACTGTGCTTCCAGGCAATTACTGATTGACTTTCTGGCTGAATTTCCCTAATCTGTATGTTCTGAATAAATGGAATCTTAACAAAACGTGGTCTGTTGTGACTGGCTCTTTTTTCACAGAGCAGTATTCTAAGTTCATTGATGTTCTAGCATATAACAGCACTTCATTCTTTCTTTTATGGCTGAAGAGTATTCCGTGGTTTGTAGGTACTCTTGATTAAATTACCAATTGGTGGACATCTTCATTGTGTGCACCTTTTAACTATTATGAATATAGACTATGGGCATTCTTGTACAGATTTTTATGTAAGCAGATGCTTTAATTAATTTATTTTTTTGAGTTCATGTCTAGGAGTGGAACTGCTGAGGAAATGTCTGACTATTTACTACAGTAGCTGACGGTTTGAAATGTGTGAGGATGCCAGTATCTACATGACTTGTCAACACGTGTTATTTTCCGTCTTGTCGTTTTAGCTATCTTCTTGAATGGGACATGATATCTCATTTTGGGTTTTAATGTGTATTTACCTATCTTTGTTTCTTTCTGATTTTTAATTTTTTTAAAAAATAATCATTTCATTAGGTGCTCATACAACTCATCACAATCTGTACATACGTCATCTGTGTCCAGCACTTTAGTACATATGTTGACTTCATCATTCTTACAACACCCACTTTCCACTTGAGCCCCTGGTGTCAGCTCATTTTTTCCTCTCCCTCCCCGCTCCCCCTGAGCCCCTGATAATTTATAATATCTTACCCCATCCCACGTTTCCCTCACCCACTTCCCCGCTGTCCATCCCCCAGGGAGGAGGCCACATGTAGACCTTGTCCTCTGTTCCCCCTTTCTCCCTCTCCTTCCCTCCACCCTCCCGCCATCGCCATTTTCTCCACTGGTCCTGGGGGGTTCGTCTGTCCTGGGTTCACTGTATTTCCAGTTCCTATCTGTGCCAGTGCACCTCCTCCAGTCCAGCCGGATATGTAAGGTAGAATTGGGATCATGGTAGTGGGGTGGAGGAAGCATTTAAGAATCAGAGGAAAATTGCATATTTCATCGTTACTACACTGCATTCCGATTTGCTCCTCACCTCCCCGCAACCCTTCTTCAAGGGGATGTCCAATTTCCCCTGGATGGGCCCTGGTTCCCCACTCTGCACTCCCCCTCATTCACAATGTTATGTTTTTTTTTTTTTTTTTTGTCTTTGATGCCTGATATCTGACCCTTTGGCCACTGTGTCATCTTACAGGCTGGTGTGCTTCTTCCATGTGGGCTTTGTTGTTTCTCAGATGGCCCCTTGTTTATCTTCCAGCATGTGGGACCCCAGATTCTGTGTAATTTGACAGCTGGGCACCATCAGCTTTCTTCACCGCATTTGCTTATGTACCCTCTTTGTCTTCAGCATTCGTGTTGGGGTAGGCTGGTGTGCTTCTTCCTTGTGGGTTTTGTTGTATCTAACTGATTTTTAAATTTTTCTTTATTTTCACCTTCATCAAGACGTACAGTACTTATTTAGTCTTGTGCTCTTTCTACATCTATTGAAAGATTCTCTTTATTTTAAATTCTTAAGTTCTTTTATCTCATTGTTTGATTCATGGTGTTCTTTTATGTCATATCATTTTGTGTTACTTGCATTGGATATTCTATTGTTAAACGAGTTTACTCTAAATGGGCATTAGAGTTCCCCAATTTTAGTTATCTTTATTCTAGAATGAGAATTTTTTGTCTATGTCCTTTGTGGACATAAACACTTATTTCTAGATGGGCATACACTCAGAAGTGGAATAATCGGTTCATAGACAATGTGCACATTGTCTTTAGAAGATATTGCCAAATCTTTTCCAAAAGGGTTGTACCAGTTTATGTTTTCACATGCAGTATAAGAGAGTCCTTTGTCAGTTATATATATTGAAAGTATATATTCTTTTAATCTGTAGCTTGCCATTTCACTCTTAATAATAGTGAAGCTCAGTTTATTGGTCTTTTATTCAATATTTTGTATCTTTTGGTCACAAAGATATTTACTTATTTTTTTAAAATAAAATTGCTTATGTCTGTGGACCATGACAATTTAATTTTGAGGTATAGTGTATAAATATAACTTGTAGGTATACTTGAATGCCCCAAAATTAATGTGACTAACTTTGTTTGATACTCATTTTATTGTGGTAGTCTGGACCTGAACCAGCAATCTCCCAACTTGCCTGTAGAAAGTTTTGGCTTCTGGTGTATAAGCCCCTCAGCTTTGCTCTTCAGTATTGTTTTCCTCTTCCAGTTGCTTTGTTCTTCCATATGCATTTTAGAAACACTTTGTCAAAATATCCTCTCTCTTTTTTCTAGGTTGTCTCCTCATCCAATCACTTCATTACAGTATTTCTCACTTTCACCCTTTTCTCTCCCTTTCTTCTTCTTCTTCTTCTTTTTTATTTATTTTATGAAATACTTCTATTGGGGGCTCTTACATCTCCCATCACAATCTATATATTCATCCATTGTACCACCATCGTTTTCAAAGCATTTTCTTTGTATTTGAGCCCTTAATATCGTCTTTCCTTTTCTAACACTCCCACTCTGTTAGGTCAATATTAGTTTGTGTTTTATTATTTTACTGGCCTGGCTACTTCCTTTTTTCTATTCTCTTCTGGCTTTGCCCAATTGAATTCATCTTGTATGTCACGGCTGTACAATTGCCATGTGTCATTGACCTCTCTAATCAAGAAGCATAGTTTAGAAACCCTAAACTCCTGAACTTTATAGATAATATTTATAAGCAAGTTCACTAGGCTCACCTTCTTTAAACAACAATTTTTGCTAGGTAATTTTAATGCAGCCAATAGAAGCTGATGTGTGGATAATGCTACTCTAGACTTACTAGATATAAGATTTAACACTTGCATATGTAACAAGCTTTATCTATTATCTTTCTATTTTTCAAATAAACTAGTGAAGTCAAACTTACTACCATTTTTAGAACTGGGTGAATTTAGACCCGTGTAAGTAACTGACCCAAGGAAACATTCACACGTTATGTGTCTCTAGTTCCAAAGCTTTCTCGTTTTGCACTCACTCACTATTCCTACTTCACTGTCTTTGATACCATACATTACCTGGCATACTGGCTGAAATCTGATCAACTTGGTAACTCAAGTACAGTTAAAGTAATAGAGTAGAAGGAATAGTGCATACAGTGCTTGCTTGCCTATAATGGGTATGGTAAGAACTGCCTCACCAGGTTGAAAAAAGAAAAAGGTAGGATAGTGAGAGGGAATGTTTGTTTCCTAATAGTTAAAGCTGCTGTTCTTATTCACATTGTATCCCTTGTAGGTGAGTTGGTTGGCCAGCACATCTTTTTACATATCTTATCCAGGAATCAACAGTAGAGGAAGGTTCCCCTCTTTCAACCACTCGCTGGTAAACAGACCCTCTTTTTTGGCTCTGGCAAGAAGGACTCCTGCAAATGACTATTACTAAAGATACTCATTTAGTCTTACAAATGAGCATGTATGTTTGATTTCCCGGAGAGTGAGACCTTTGAAGTTCAAATGGGTATAGGTTAAGTCTTTGACTATTTTTCTCCCTGGCTATATTTTTATATTAATTATTTTTCGGTAAGGTTCCATAACATTGATTTCCCGAGAATTGCATTCTGGAGATGTGTACTTTTGTATTTCTCAATTCTAGAGCTGGGAAGCAGAAAAATGATATTATAGAGTGGCTGGGATTGATAACATGCTTGAACGTCTAGTATCGCTAAGGTGACACCATCAAGGCACACTCCAAAATCCAGCAGGAAATGACCATTATTTTCAGTAAAAATGATATCTTAATTTTCCCAATAAAGACTAGCTGATGCTAAAAGGTACCACCGTATTATATTGAAAAGAGGATGTGGCAAAGAGGTAGACAGTCAATATAACCAGCTATCTATTTTTCCTCATCCAAAAAATGAATTTGAAGGCAAAAGTCATTCAAGGTTTTATTTATTTTTTTATTTCACTTTTCACTTAAGTCTGTCTATACCAGTGGTTCTCAATTATGGAGATTCCCTGGCATTGTTGGTCATAGCATCTTGTGGAGGTGGGTGCTACTTGCGTCTAGTGCATGGAGGCTAGGGAAATTGCTAAATGTATTAAAATGCATACAACTGTTCCCATAGCAAAGAATTTTCAGGTACAAAAATACCAATAGTGCTGAGGTAAAGAAAACCTGGCCTACTATAAAAGAAACTGAAAGATCTAACGTTATCATCTTGGTCCTCATAGAGAGAGGCTTATCTTTGAGGAAATACAAGAAGGCGCCAACAAGTTTTTAAGAAAATTCCATTATCTTTTTTTCTCCAAAATTTTTTCCATGAAGTTTTTAAAACCCTCTCATAAGCTGAATCAGCCTCAAAACATGTTTTCCAGAGAATTTTTTCCCTCTCAAGCTCTTAAAGGGCTAGTGGAAGGACTCTTTCAGAAGAGAGATTTCGTAAACATGAGTGGCAATTATTAGTGCAGTCTTGTTGATCATTGAGGTTGCCCATGGGTCACTTGGTTCTGTTTTACTTCTCACTCCTTGGTTAAAATATGGGGGTGTCTGCTGCTGCATGTCATAAACGGTGTTCCCTTTTGGGGGATAGGACCAAGCAGAACATTTGAGGCAGACTTAATGAGGAGCATTTGTTATTTTTAATAGTTTCGTACCATATAAGAAGATTAGATAGAGCTCCATACATTTAAGCATCCCAGGACTTTGTTTGCACGTTAAGGACACTAACTGCCAGTAAGTTTACAGAGATGACAGTAGTAGGGAACTAACTGAATCTGTAGCAGCGTCTATCAATTATGATTAATCAGAGGCAAAGACAACTTGCAAACCGAACCCTGTGCCTGTACAAATATGCATATTTTCTCTTGAATTTAAAAAAAAAAAGTAAAATTAGGCCAGACTAATGTTCTGTCTCCTAACAATCAACAAAAATTGCATTCATTATCTTTTATTTCCTTTTATCTTACACAGGGTAAACCTCCTTATGCTGCTTCAGCAGAAGAAGTGGCCAAAGAATTTAAGTCAAAATCAGTGGAGTTGAAGTCTCCTGCTGTGTCTTCAGATGGGTCCCTGGCTGAAAATGGAGTGATGACTGAGGAGAAGCTGGCGTCCCAGATGAATGGGAGCGCAGGAGGTGTCAGGGCTTGCACCCAGTCTGAAAGTGCCTTGAATAATGACTCTAAAATGTGCAATACAAATCCTCCCTTAAATGCACTAAATACAGACAGCGTCTGCCATAAAGGTGATACTCTTGAGGCAGCTGTCTTAAATAAAGAAGAGTAAACTTATTTTTTATAGAGGGTGAAGGATATTGGAAGGGGTAAGGATTTAGAAATATCTGGAAAGAAAGCCTACAGTTATGTACATTTTTTCCTTTCCGTAAGAGAAAAATGAGGACTTTGGAAATTCGGATCCCTCTTTGATATCAGAGATTTAAACAATAAATTTTTAGTTTTAACCAGTTGTAGTCAAAATGCTACAATAAAACAAAAAAGAAAGAAAGAAAATGAAGAGCATTTGACTCCCGCACTTAAAATGAAGTACACATAAAGTTTAAACTGGTTATGACAAAAGCCTCTAGTGGTGTTTCTTGAACTATAAAGAAAAAACATTTTTTTGGCAGTCTTTTAAGTATATATAGCTTAAACTCTAATTTTTAGCATTTGGCACCATATGTATGCCATTATATTTGATTTTGCATTACTGTTTCACAATAAAGCTTTGTTTAAGGCTTTGATTTTATGATTATGGAAAAAATAAGGCACAGCCACAGTTTTTCTTTCTTTCTTAAATTTCATCACTGTTGATGTGGTTCTTTTGTGTTAAAAAAAGTGCAACTATCAAAACTAAAAGATAATACAGTAATATTGCCGTTCTGCTGATTTTAAATATACAGTACATCATACATACTTTACAAGCAAGTTAAATGGAGATAAAGTTGAAATCAGAAGATGCAAATGACCTTTCAAAATCAACACAATGTGTTCTGAAACTTTTTGTGACTAAATACCATGCATCTGTGATCAATGAACTATGTGGTTTTGAATCGGATGTAGACCATTAGTACTACTACTTGAGCTAAACTTCTGCATGGTTCATAATTTTAAAAGTGTGTAGTTAATATTATGCATGTTATTGTCCTTTCTTCCATTCTTACAAATATGTGCCCATTTGCAAAACAAAAAGCTAATAATCAGTAATAGTCCTATACAAGATGTTAACTATGTTTAGTCATTGACTGATCTTGCTCTAACCTTACAATTTTGTGATTATTGACCTCTGTTGCATTTATTCTAAAAAACCCCAAAAATTATCTAGCCGTTTTGAATATCAACATTACCCTGGTGTATTCACTGCTGTATGCATTATTGTTCTTTGTTGCTGTTTTATGCCTTCATATTAGCAAAATATGAAATTCTGTGAAGGAAAAAAAAAACTTTGGTCTTTAAACACCCCTCCCCCTCTTCTGTAGCAAGAAACAAATTGCTTGTTCTTGAGAACTTTCCCATCAAGAATTTAGTAGAAGCAAGTATACTTATATCATTTTGATGTTTTTGTTAATGTTTCCAAACAATGTACTTTGAAATCAGAATCACTTATTTGTTTTCATATAATTATCCTGATGCTCTTCATCACACATTAGTGATCAGAAATGAGGTGTAATTCCCCAATCCCTACCCGCAAGAGCTAAATAGGAATTTACTGTAAGTTGAAGGGAGTTTTGCCCTAACTCATGGATTGTGCAAGAATGAACTGCTGTTGGGTTTGATTGATTGTAGATGGATTGTGGTGTGGTGTATTTGAAGGCTATTGAATGCAACTTACAATGCTTAATAAAAATCTTTATTCTTTTAGTATAAGGTATAGTGTGGCTTTTAAGTTCACTTATAAAAATATACATTTCACTGAGCATTAATACAAATTTTAATGGCTAATTAAAAGCGTGGCCAGATAATAAAAATTTATAAATATTTTGCCTCTTTAAAGTGACTTTAGGTTTTCTAGAATTAAAGAAATATTAATACATCATTAATATGAAAATTATGCTGACACTTATTTTTGAATTTTATAGTTAATTTTAATAAAACCATAGGGATAGAAAGGAAGTACATTCTCCTATAAAAGAGGATTCTTGTGGAAATAGTTGTATGTCTTAACCTTGTGGGTAGAAATAAATTTGATTCTAGTTAAATCTTATTTTGAAAGTGAGTGTTACATATGTAGCCTGTTTTTCAAGCATTAATTTTGGCTTACATTTAGTTTCTGAAACTAGTATGAAATATGATGTTATTTTTGTGTCCCAATCTGTTACCTTGATTTGTAGGTTCCCTTGTTGATGGAAATTGAAGGCTATGTGCATGACTGTGAATGGGGCCTTGTGGACAAAGACCACCCCAGGGAAATCAGGCTGAGCTCATCTGTTCAAAAATCATCTAAATTTCAGAACAGTGGAGGCACAGTCCGTTCATTATTTACTTGTATGGAGTCAGACTTGAGCAGTAAAGGAGAGCGTGTGAGGAGGAGGTGGAGTTGTTACCAGGTGACATCGAGTTAGTTCCAACCCATAAGCGGCCCTAGGCACAACAGAATGAAACACACCCTAGTCCTGTGCCATCTTTACATTGTTCCCATACCTGAGCATATTGTTGCAGTTATAGTGTTGGTCCATCTTTTCCAAGACTTCCTCTTTTCCAGTCCTCTTCCATCTTACCAAAAATGATGTTCATCTCCAAGGACTGATCTTTCCTGACAAGATGTCCATAGTATGTATGATGAAGTCTTGCCATTCATGCCTCTCAGGAGCACTCTGACCTTAACTGCTTCCAATTCAGATTTGTCCTTTTGGCAGTCCGTGGTACTTTCAATATTCTCCTCAAGCCTGGGCATCACCAGAAGTGAAAGATCAAAGGATGTTTTTGTTGTCTCAACAATAATTAGGAAGGAATCAGGAATGATTACTGACCTGCCAAAGCAAGTTTGGCTTGAGTGGTCACATTTTTTTTTTTT
>NW_022103896.1:92040118-92044480 GCF_000313985.2 Echinops telfairi | reverse complement strand
GAGTGGTCACATTTACATAGAGGCCACTTCGGACAGCCCAGAGACCCTCTGTCCTGAAAAGGTAGTTCCGTGGGGATGCAACGCAGGCAGCCGTTGTCTAGGTGCTGTATTTGGGATATGTCAGTAGCGCCGCCACCACCGCCACCACCTTGACCAGTGAAAAGTTTGGAGTGGGGAGAGGTAGGGACTGCCACCAGGTCCAAAATAAAGCACCCCCACAGTTGAGGCCAGGTCAGAGCTAGGCAAGGTTGGAGAGGCTGCCAGGGTTGGGGAACCCTTTATGTTTGAAAGTGGGTCAACCCACAACTAATCTAATCAATGAGGGCCTGCTGTGTTATGCCAAATGCTGTATGTGCTTTCTCCTGTGTTCACTACTGGCACAGAGCTGGTATAGGTGCTCCTGTCTAGCTATCCTTGAAACCACTTCTTAAAGCACAACAAAATCCCCCTAGAATAGCTATCAGTCTGGGTGCTGCACTCTTGCACAGGCAAGGAGTGGGCTGTCAGCTCTGAAGCCAGAAGCTGGAGATCTGGATGAGATAGCTGGCCTTGCTATCTTTGGGCCTTGCAGATAAGGCTGGGCATGGGTCCTAGTTAGGTTGCCACACTGAAAACCCACAAGCTGCTTGGGAATGTATATGGATAAGCCTGAAAATGGTATTTCATCCAGATCATGAAAAACAAATAGTTTACTCCTGAGAGGCTAGAATGTCTTTGTCACTCATACTCAGTGTTGGACAGACAAATATCCCTTATGTCAATGCAGACTTTGGTCCTTGCCCTCTAATACTACGAGGCTTCAAATTTTTTTTGTGTGTGGGGGGGATACTGGAATTTTTCCATAAAATTTTTGAAACTCCCTCATGTTCCTTTAAAGGTAGAATTCAATAGAATGAATTGAGTCAACACTCTTTCAGTTCAGGCTTCATAGCTTTATTACCAGCATAATTTTCAAAAGGCGTAATTTTAGTTCCGACTCATGCTACCCCACTACACTGCCTGCTCCTGTGCCATCGTGAGGTTGCTCTTACACTGGAGCCCATTGTCGCAACTACTACGTTCATCTGTCTTGTTACTCCAGCCTTCTTTACCAAGCACGATACTCTTCTCTAGGGACTGGTATCGCACGTCCAAAGTGCGTGAGAAGTCGCTGTCCTTCTAAGGAATAGGCCGGATATATTTCTTCCAAGACACAATTATTTGTTCTTTTGCCAGTCCATCGTACTTCATTCTTTGACAGCAACACAATTCCAGTGCATCGATTCTTCGTCAGTCTTCCTTGTTCTGTGTCTGTCTTTCACAATTGCATGAGGCAACTGAAAATACCATGGCTTGGGGTCAAGCACACCTTAGTCCTCAAAGTAACATGCTTGCTTTTCAACATGTTAAAGAGGTCTCATGCAGCAAATTTGCAGTGCATCGTTTGAGCTCCTGACTTCTGCTTTCATGAGCATTGACCGGATCCAACGAAGACGAAACCCTTGACAATGATGTCACCTACTGGTCCAGTTGTGAGGGTTTTGGCCTTTACATTGAGTTGTAATCCATACTGCAGGCTGTAATATTGAAGGCATAAAGACAACAAAATCATTTATTGAGTGTTAATGGGTTGGTTCTCCATCAAGTCCCATATCTAAATCGTTGTGCTTCACCTAGACATAAGCTACACGTTACAGGTTAGCATGTTTGTGGATGACTATGAGGTTCCTTGGTTGCTTCTGAAGGACAGGTCTGGCACCCAGCACTCACAAGTGTTCTTGCCCTAAGCAATCTCCTGGTACTAACAATGAAGTTCCTTAGACATGTCTTGTGTAGAGACAAAGTAGATGTAATCCCGTAGTCTACAGGATGTGACTGCAGAACTTTAGAGATAAAAAAGACCACCATTCTCTCATGCTGCTTTAACCCTCCCTAAATTATGCTCTGGTAAGTCATTTTCACTTCCCCAACGATTTTTCTCAGTGCCCCTTTCTTAGCACTTGAAGGTGAGGTCAGGGTACCTTTTGGTGTGATGGAGCCAGTGTTAAACAGCCTCCTGTCCCTGTATTCTGCTGCTTGGCGTATGTAACCAACAGTCTGTCCACACGAAATGTTGAGTGTCTCAAGCACCTGCTGAGCCCCTGGCTCGTGTGATGAGCAGGCAGAGGGAGGCCAGGGAAGGGTTAAAAGGCAGCATTCCGGGAAGGACTGATGAAAAGTTAATGTTATAAAGCATAGGTTTAATGCAATACTAAACACTTGGTGTGTGCCCCAGAGGACTCACTTTAGCATCTTTGACCCCGGCTCTTAGAAGAAAGATGAAGATACATACTCCTGTGAAGATTTGGAAATGTCAAAAACCTAACGGGGCAGTTTCACTATCCTGTAGTGTCGCTTATCCTATAGGAGGGTCATGATGAGTCAATTGACTTGATGACTGTAGGCTTGATATGGTACATACCCATCAGGTGCTAGTAGTGCCAACCCAAAATAGCCCAGAAGTTTCCAAGTTTAATGATGGAGCAGTCTACCCTGCTTAAAAACCAGCAAACTCATCCTTTTGGCTTGAACAGGGAAGGAGTGGTAGATTTCTGGTTAATAAAGTCCCAGTATAGTGAGAAGTGGAGGGGGGAGGGGGTGGCTAGTTGCTGCTTCCCTTTTTCTTGTTCCTTTCACAGGTTTCCTGCAGCACGCAGTTCAAAATGCTGCAGTTGAAGTTCGAGGGTCTAAGGAAAGTGCAATGTTCAAGTGTGCTCAGTTTTGTGGACCAGATCTGGAATCCAGACTTTCCAGTTCCAGGGCTTGTCTTCCATGCAGCTTCTGGAGATCAGTGCGGTTGGTGCCTACTTCGGAAAGAGGAGAGGCAGGAGTGGATTTCAGGTGATTGTGGGGGCCATAGGAGGCGGAGGACACCACAATCCTAGGGATACCCTGGAAGGTTAATGCTACCACAGTTCTAGGGACACGCAGGCCATTCTTCCCACATCACTAGAATTTCTGGGATAGCCTGAATAAACCAATGGATAAATGGCTGGGTTCGGGGCCTAGACTCTAGTGCTAGCCTTGCCCCTGGCAGCTCTGTGTTCTTGGGCAAGTTACTCTTTCCCAGGCTGACTGCTACTATGCACCGCCATTTAGCACGTGGAACAAAACCATAGTCAATCTCCACATGCATCATTGTGTGCTTGCATCCAACTGTGATGAGCCTATGTTAGGTAAGTTGATAGTGATCCTTTATGCTGAACACCCTATCAACTTGATTACAGTTGATGATCACAAGAAACCAGGGGAGTATGTAGGCTCCTGCAAAATTGCCGGAGGGAAAAGCTTGTAAGCTGGTTGGTTGTATGGTTGTTAAGATCTGTGATAAAGAATTTCAGGTCAAGGATGTCATTGAATATTTCAAATGGAAGAAATAAAAAAGCTTGACTTTGAAAAGTAAATACTTCTTCATTTCAAAAGTAATGTTTGCTATGAGTTTTAAAAATATAAGCAAAATGAGAAAGTTTTTCACCAATCACTCCAAACCGAGATGCCTGCTGGTTAGAAGTTATCATTTTACTTTTTCCTTTGCAATGTGTGTGTTCTTTTCCAGAAAATAATCTTGTTTCACGTATGTATTCTGTCACTTTTTCTCATAACATTTATTTTTTCTTTTCATAACATCATTTCATATTACATGCTCTACTCTAGTTATATAGACTCCACTAGTGCTGAGCCAATAATTTATGCAGCACTGTCATGGATGACATCGTTGGACCCTTGTATTAACCCCGTCCTACAAATGGAGTGTCTCCTTTGAGCAAGCCCAAAGTGACCTGTGTTGATAGTCACAGACTGTAATACCTTCTGTATTCAAGTTTTAGTGGGGAAGAACAACAACACATGTATGAAGAATATTCCAGATCAGAAAAGAGAAGATGGAATAACGTGGGGCAGTGACTGGGGAAGGGTCTGGGAGGAAGTGCATCCTGGCTGAGCCCTAGCAATGAGGTTCAGAAAGCAGCCTCAGACTACATGGAAAGACTGGGTGGAAGGTAGTCTGCATCTGGGAGTGGGGAGAAACATGAGTGCAGGTTCACAGCCAAGTCACAGCACCTTTATGTGATGATCCCTGCTGAAGGCTTTCGGTCAAAATCTGTTGGCTTGTCCAGAGGGGTTGCAGGGGCTTCCCACTTCTGTGAGCCCCAGGTTATTTCCGAGCAGAGTGTATTAGAATGTACTTCTGGCCAAGATTTCCCAGGGGAAGAGAATGAAGATTGGCCACCTCACACATGAACACCCTCAGGTTTGAGAACCAATCTGCCCCATTGGTGTGTCAACAATCATGGTTGGTGTGTCAAACAAATCACAGCAATTTGTGGTGACAGACAAAAATAGGTT
>NW_022103896.1:92033024-92038642 GCF_000313985.2 Echinops telfairi | reverse complement strand
CCCCTCTCCCATGTCCCCCCGGAACTGTCAGTCCCGTTGTTTTCTCCTCCAGATTGTTCATCCAGCCTGTCCTATCCAGACAGGCCTGCTTAATTTTTTCTTTGAGAGCATTTTCCCTTTTGTGCTTAATTTCATCTTTTGATAAAACATTTTTAATGTTCCTCAGGGCACTTTTATGGCTTCAAAAAGCAATATCTACCTTAAGAGTGGTCTTCGTTGTCTTGTCAACATCCAAGTTATTAATTGTTAGGAGTGCAGACTCAAATCCTGCCCCTCGCATGTACACACCTCGGGCTTGTCCTCAGAGCTGCTTTTGGGACCTGAATGGAGCAATGTCTGTGCACTTGGCCTTCTGGGACTCACTTCTATCCTGGGAGCTTCCTTCCACCTCAAAACAAGTGTGTCCTTGCCCTTTATGGTGTCGAGATTATGGCGCATATTATTTCATTATGGAGAACACCTTTAGGAATATCTCTCCCTGTTTAACTCTCAATCCTTTTGAAGGACATCATGGTTGGCAGAGGGTCATTAAAAACAAGGAAATAGCCACAACAATGGGCTCAAACATGTCAAAGATTATGGACCAGGCAATGTTTCATTCACAATGAGTTGGAGCCAACTCAGCATATGAATTTATTGCTGGTGGTCACCATTGCATCCCAAGGGAACAGTTCTTTGCTGCTGAGCTTGCCGTTTTGAGGCGTGACTTACTGCCTTTCCCTCCTGTGGGCTGCTCCTTCAGCTCACTCTGCTGCCCTGGCCTCTTCATCCTTCCCCACATGGTAAAACTAGGCCCCATGACAGCACAGGCTGTAGGTGACCTTTCATGACTCCCACCAAGAGAGGCTTTGCATTTGCACCCCCTTAACTCCTGATTGAAGCCAGCATGCTGTGCAAGTATTTCTGAATCCACAGCAGGACCACTGTCAGCAGACTCCAGCCCCTTCACTGGTATGACTTAGCTCTGTGTTGCACACACTTTTTTTGTCCTGCGCACCTTAAACAGTGATGGGAGTGACCCTGGCTAACCAGAACATGGAAGGTCCCATCTGGAATGAATCACTTGTGGATTTTCTGGCTAAGGGTCCTATACACATGTCTCCCAGACTCTACATTTGAAATAAGCCCTCCAATTATGTCACACAGCCTCATGGGTCTCCATCTGTTTTCTGAAGAGCTCTACCAAGGGCGGGCAGTGTGTCTGGTACCGCTGAAGATACAGTTGTGAATAAAATAGAGGTGCACTTCCCCACCTCCACCCCCCTAAAGAGGTTTACCATAAGAAGGGCACATAAGCACAAATGGACCCACAGAAAAGTTAAAAAAGTACATCAATTGCAATAAATTCTATGAAGGAAAAGTACCGAGTAATGGAAATTTATATGGGTTGTGGGTAGAAGGGAGATGTAAAAATCTTAAACCCTGGAAGATAGATCAGGGCAGCCTAGTGAGGTGTGCCCAACAGTGCCTGGCACCTGGCCTATCAGCTTATCAAAATGGCAAACAGGTGCTCCTAGCAGAGACATCCTTGATGGTGTGCACTTCAGTGTGCACATGTACACTCTACAGACTAACCCATGAGTCATTGGGAGCATTATTCTCTGCTTGTTTGTCCCCAGTGTGTTATTAACAGTATCCTTGGCCTGGTGGTTTCACATTGGGCTGCTAACTGCAAGTTCAGTGATTTGAAATCATCAGCCACTCCTTGAGAGAAAGAAAGCTTTCCACTGGAAAAGTCTCAGAAACTCACAGGGGCAGTTCTACCCTGTCATCGGGTCACTATGAGTTGGCATTGACTTGATGGCAGTGAGTATTCTAAAAAATGTCACAGTTGGGCCATAAACGATCTGGTCTGTTTCCAAATATCACAAACCTCCAGGAGATGTAAACAAGAACACAAGAACAGCATACTTGGAATCTCAATCAGAAAAACCCAGAGTGTTTAGGAAGTTCCCTATGGAATGTGGTACATTCTGGATGGGAATTGTGGATTGGATCAGCTTGAAACCACTCAGAATTTTCTCTGTACTAATGAACTCATCTGTCATAAAATACAAGACCCACACTTTGAGCCAAGATCTCTCTGAGGTTTCCCACCATCAAAGTATCACAGCAGCAGCAGCAGCAGCTTCTCTGCCCAGAATGCCTGTCCCATTACTGGCTGTGCATTCACCCCACCCCCATCCAACCCACGTACACCATTACTCCATGGTGCATGATCACCTCCAGGAACTCTCTGAACTTTCAGCAAAAGATAAAGCCACCTCTGTGAGGCGGTGCTCCAGAAGGCCACTTAGAAAGGATCAGTTTCCCAACAGCTGCGATGTCCCTGGAGTAAAAGCAAGCTATCTCTTACAGGGTCTTCTTCCCTGGTACTGCCTCTGCCTTCCTGCGGCGCCATGCTCCCAAACACAATCCCCATCTTTGGCGCTAGGTGACAGGCTCACCAGGCCCAGAAGCCACAGCAACGGCACTGCCTGACACGGGAGGCCATCAAACCCACTTCCATCTGCAGGGCCCATTTATTTCAGTTCATGGTATCTGATTGATTTATCCACTGTCTTTTAAAAATTATTTTTACCGATTAATTCATTCTAGGGCTTTCTTTGACTCCCCTACCCTTCTCCACCAGCTATTACATGCTTCTTTCAGGTCTTACCATTTCCTGGTAGCATTTATGATAATGAAAAGTTGATTAAGTACTTGTGTCCTAGTCTGCCATATGAGCTTCCAGAAGTTGGAATGTGTCTTCCTTGTGAACTTGCACCTGGGCTTCAGCCCAGTCTACTGAACAAATGAGTGCATGCGTGCTTGTGAAGAGACATCTGTGTCCAAGAGGTTTTCAATAGTGTGTCGAGGACTCCTGCCAGAGCTGGAGGGGACAGGACAGCTATGAGCCCACCTGATTTATACCTGCATCATGCCAGGTCACGGGGAATCTGGTGTGGTACTTGTAAACCATTGCCTATGAGATTTAAGCCTGCCCTGAAGAACGGGAGGATTTGGCCAGCAAATGTAGAAGCAAAGGTAGAGGAGCAAGAGAAAAGTCCCTGAGCATGAAACTGAGGCTGTGAGAGTTCAAGCACAGTAGACCAGAGGTGAAGCTGTAGTTCTGAACCTAAACTGCATTGGCTTCCGCCCCGTTTTCCTCCCTCTGAATGCCAAGCATGAAAGAGCTTACTTACTTTCTGGGCCTTGTATGCTGCCTCAGGCCTTGTGGTTGCTCTCCCTAGGTCGCTTGGGGTGGGGGGTGGGGGGTGTTGGTTGTTCCGACTAACCATTGCTGCACTCCATACTCCCTCTCCAGTGTACCAGCCTTTACCATAGCACTGTGTCCTCCTCCTCCACTTGGCCCATGAGAAGGCATATTCCACAACACACAGACTCAGCTACGCCTCAGCTCAAAAACACTGCTTGGCATACATATTCAGTAGATGCTCAATAAATATATGTTAATGAGGGAAGGAGAGAGATGGCTGGAAGTAGGCAGAGAAAAGAAAGGTTTTCTCTTGGGAGAGAGAGACCACTGGGATCATGAGAGGAATTCAGTCAGAAGCAGGGTGTGAAGTCCCTAGAATCCTTGATCTATGTATTTGATAGGGAACGGCTGAAGGTATTTGAATAATATGACACCTTCAACATCAAGTATAGCAGTAACTACAGGTGGTCATGGCAGAAGCCCATCAGAGGGTGGGCATGGGATGTGGGTGGGCGAGGTGAACAGAGAGGCACTGCCGAGGCCAGGACCTATTTGATTTTGGTGGGAGGGTAAAAGGGCATGATCACAGTGCCACGGCAGGCAGCACAAACCTACATATGGGAGAAATCTAGTTCTTCACTCCTCTCTTTAACCACTCAACCCTCTGGCTAGGCATTTAAACCCGTTTTCACTTCTGTAAAATCATACAACAATGTCTCCCTAACAAGAACGTGAGTGTTGAGTGTGTAATGATAGCTATCATGATCCAGGTAATATGCTAAGTACTTTACAAATATCTGGTTTAACACTCGCAAATCCTTATAAAGAATTAGTAAGCATTGGCAACTATTATTATTTACTTATAAGGAAGTAGAATTGGCTTGCCATCCAGAGTGCCTCCCTGCACCCAAACTGCCCCCAGGACATTCTAGTGTCCCACTACAACTCTGAGGACTGGACCCTGCACATTTCAAATTGTTTCAGTTTTGCTGTTGAGGCCCCTCAACACTTCCCTTCAGCACCTCAGTTCAGACTCACCTGGGACTGAGGACCACATCTGTACTAATTCACAACAAGATGCTAACTGTGGATGATAGCTTAATCTGCAATTGTTTTCCCAGAACCTTTGTGTGTGAAGACTCATCCAAGCTGTCATCAGGAGGTTAACAACTTTAAGGCAAGGAGCCCTTACTCCCGAAGGGACAGTTCCCTGAGGTGTAGGGTAGGGATCTCATTTCCTCATTTGCCTCATGCAACCCCCACCCTCAGGTCAGACCCTAAAGATGGACACTTCCTTGAACCTGCTGGGCGTTGGCTGGAGGTGGGTGGCAATACGTAGAGTAGATTCTGAACCCAATAAGCTGTCATTGAATTGCCAATCCCTCTGAAGGGGAAAATAGAGTCCTAGTGGTTAGTGTTGGGCTGCTATCCACTTGGTCGGCAGTTGAGAACTACCAGCAGCTCTGCGGGCATTCTACTCCTGGAACAGTCAGTCTCTGAAACCCACAGGGGGTTGATATGAGTCAGCACTGACTCGATGGCAGTCCCCCCCATCCCCCAGGGGTGTGTAATCAAGGAATTTTGGTCAAAGATGCCGGTGGGTGTGGCTTGACCAGGTGGCCTCCAAGGCACTTTCCTGCTGGAGAATCTGGAATTCTATGTTTGTCTGTTTGTTTTCCGGCACACCTAGCACTATGCAGATTGTGTTGATGGGGAATGGGGTACACTGGGGACATGAAGAAGGGGAGGGGTTAGAGGTCAGCGGGGCAGTTTTCTCATTAACACCTCTGCAGCCCTGCAGTAGTGAGTGGCCCAATAGCTTGGGGCCCTACAGATGCAACAGGGGCAGGGGTCTAGGATCCCTCAAAGCTGGGGGCCTTTCTCATCAGAGGTAGCCCCGGGGACCCTTTGCGGGGCTTCAGCTGCTGGTGCTGGTGCCAGGGCAGCCCCACAGCATCGTTCCCAATCTCTCACCCTTGCTGCCACCAACCAGGGTTTTCTGAGAGACGGAATGCCGTCATTCATCTCATAGGTTCCCGGTCAGATCCCGGGAGTTCTGGAGAGACTCTTTCCAGGGGCTCAGTCCCCCTTAAGTGAGTGGACCCCAGGCGGATGCGCTCTCTAAGGGACCCAGATTCTGGTCCTCTGCACGCAGGCTGAGCATCTGGGATCCCACTGGAGGCTTGGGCTGCGGCCCCCAGAGGGTGACGACCTGGGGCTGGGGTCGTGGGAGGCAGCGCAGGCCGTCTGTAATCCGGAACGGGGGCGAGGACGGAGCACGTTGGAGGCTCTGAGCCAGACACTTGGCCGGAACGGGCAGGAGGGCAGGGGGCGGCAGGCTCCCGACCAGGGCACTCCCCTGCTTCCCGCTGGCCGGGCTCCGGTCGCTGCGCACCCACAAAGTTAAGGCCCCGTCGTC
>NW_022103896.1:92021398-92031571 GCF_000313985.2 Echinops telfairi | reverse complement strand
CCCACTCCTGGTGCTGTCGCTTCTTCCTGTGAAGTTGCAGGAACTTTCCCTGCGAGGGCTCGGCCGGGGCCGGCCTGGGCTGGAGGAAGCAGACGCGCTGCCAGCCCCGTGCAGCACCTAGGAGAGGCGCGGAGTGCAGGGGGTCCGAGGGAGGGCGCGCCCACCCTCCGCCAGGCCAGCGGGCTCCCGGGACCTGGATTTCTGGGTCAGTGGGAGACCGGACAGACTGCCATCAGTGTCAGGGATGTTGGTGACAGATTCGGGCTGCGTGAGTGGTGGTGCTGGTTTGCTGCTGCATCTGCCGCCGCCGCCGCTTTGCCTCCATTCCCCTTCTCTGTTTCAGAGAAGGACATTCTGGGTTTGTCTTGATCTTTTTATCTTGAAGGAGGAGTGGGGTGGGGGCAGGTGAAGGAGAGACTGAACGCCCAGCTCTTTTGGCCTTGACCTGGCAACACGCCTAGTTTTCAAAAACCTAGGCTCCTTTCTACCCAGACGGAAAGGGAGGAGGAGGAGGAAGAGGAGGTGACACTGCACCCAAACTGCTCCAACAGGTTTTCTTGCGTCCAACTTTGCCCGTGGGCTATTTGGGCCCAGGAAGGACTCAGCAGGCCTGGCCAGAGCTGGCCACTCTGGGGCTGTCATTTCGGACCCCAGGAGCAGAACGAGGGGGAAAGGGACAAGACAGTGCTGAGATCTCTGATCCTGCCCGGAGGAGATGCTCCTGCCAGCTTTAAACATGGGTCTCCAAGATTGGCCCGTAGCTCTTAAAGTAGGCAGCACCTGTGTTCTATCTAACCTTCCCAGTTCACTGTGATGGAAACAGGTGACTAAGGTGTGGCAGGACCCATTTTTCAGCCCTGCTTTGGTCCTGGCCCCCTGCTGAAACAAGGACACAGTGGTTGGACACTCAGTGAGGACACCCTGCTGCCTCCCTAGGATGGGCAGGATGGTGGAGGTCACCTGAACAGTGGTGACTGAATTTTGAGTGTGGGCTCTGCCCAGAGCAGTGCCCATATGCACAGCCATAACTGCCCTCTTGGAAGCCCCACTGGATCAGTGATAAGCCTCAATTCGGTCCTTGAGGATGCTTCCGACCGGAATTGGCCCTGAAGGTAGAGGGGCTTCCTCTCCCACCTGCTGCAAGGGCCCGGCCCTACAAACAGGCACCTCTCATGGACTTCCTAGTGTCCATGCTGAAGAAGATGGGAAAGTTTCAAGGGGCCGTTGTCTTTCTACCCAAGCAGACATTCTTAACGGAGTTGGGAAGGGGAGGCCCAAGCTGAGATGAATTGTCCAAGGTACTAAATTACTTGATGGTTGGGGAAGGAGAGAGGGACTGGGAATAGTCTGGTTTTATTTGCTCTATTGGACCAGGCAGAGACAGGGAGGTGTGATGTGTCTTGCTTCCTTAAAGATTATGTTATGGGAGAGACCATAGCTTCAAAATTTTTATCTACTATCCGATGGCTTGGATTTGATCAAAAACTGATATTTAATTAGCTGTAGAACAGTTCCACCTATTTGGGATGATCCTGGTATCTAAGGGGAATATGTTTTTCCCCTCTGCTCAGTTTCTCATGTACCTAAAGTGTCACTTTTTCAAAGTGGAGCCTGAGGTCAGAAAGCCCCTTTTGTAACTCAGGACAGGGACAGTAATGGGGAGAAGAGTACTGTAAATGAAAGTATGGGACATGATCCCGTGCTTCTCAAACTCTGGATTCCTGGAGGACCCGGTGATTATTGCCAGATCTGCACAACACCTATGGTGCTACCTATTTCATATGCTTTTAAATCTTATTCTTCTAAATCTTAATATTTTAAACCTCTATTTTGAGGTAATTTTAGTCTTAGCAGAAAACTTTCAAAAATAGTAGTTTCCCTATACCTTTTACCCAGATTTCTCTAATGCTAATGATCTTTACAAAACCTGATGCCATTATCAAAACTATGAATTGTTTGATTGAACAAACTCCAGAAATAAGTAATCCAGATAAAGAATTTATTAAAATTAATGTAACTTTGTTTTCCTCTTAAAACCCTTTCCCTATTTCAGGATCCCATATTGCATTTTATTGTTATGTCTCCTTACTCTTATTGTGAAGGTTTTTCTAAGTAAACCTTTCATCATTCCCTGAAATAAAAAAAATTAGTATGGCTTACCATAGACAATAACTATACAAATAAACACATATTGTTTCAGCAATGCACCCGTCCGTGTCCACCTATGCCCCACCACATTCCTCTTGCAGGTTGTTTTAGGGACAGCGGGAAGTGATGATCCTGAAGGCTACCCCCTTTCACAGTGGCCAGGCTTTGCTAGAACTGTCTCCAGCTGAGAATGTGATTGGAACAGCCCCCTTCTAAGGGCAGAGCTTACTTCTAGGATGCCTTGCACTCAGCAGGAAGCCCTACAAGCATTCCCTTCCACCTATTTTCACACCACTCTGGTGGTATGAGCTGACAGTGGGTTCCTTCAAAGCTCATTCCCTGAACACGTGTCTGGCCCTTGAGTAGGATGCGTGACCCCCTGCATGTGAGGGCTTTGCCTCAGTTGCTTCATCACTTAATTCATGCTAGATTCCTCCTTACCTGGCTACACCTGGGGCCAACAAACGCTCAGACCAGCCAGCCTTCTGTAGTGCAGCCTTGGGAATGTAGACTTTGATCCAGAAAGGGTAACTTTTGTGGTAGGCCCTGACAGGCAGAAGCTGGAGGGATCTATTCCCTCCCAAGGTTCATGGCCTTTGTATTGGGTAGGGAAATGTGACACTATATAAGCGTTGGGACCTGCCATCCTTGTACAAAGCTCCTAGGGCCAAACGCATCTTGTGCCTGGTTGTGCCTCTGAAGAAGGAAACTGGGCTCTGTGTCGTGCTCCTTACCTGTGGACCTGATTTTGGAACGGTTGCTCTTGATTACTGACCTTCTATAACCTGCCACGGGACTAATTTGAAGAATTTATGTTTGGTGAATAGGAACGATTCCATGAAAATAGAACAACTTAAATCATAGCTACTTGGCCCTCGTGTTCTATTGGGCTTTCTCTCTCTCTTTTTTTAAGATCATTTTATTGGGGGCTTGTACAACTCTTATTACAATCCATCCATCCATCCATCCATCCATCCATCCATCCATCCATCCATCCATCCATTGTGTCCAGTCCATTTGTACATTTGTTGCCATCATCATTTTCAAAACATGTTCTTTCTACTTGAGCCCTTGGCATCAATACCTCTCCCTTTCGTACCCTTTCTTCCTCACGAACCTTTGATAATTTATAAATTATTATTTTCATGTCTTGCACTGACTGATGTCTCCCTTCACCCACTTTTCTGTTGTCGTCCCCCTGGGAGGGGATTATATGTAGATCATTGTGATCCGTTCCCCCTTTCCACCTCACCTTCTCCTTCCCCTCCTGGTATCACTATTCTCAATATTGGTCCTGAGTGGTTTATCTTTCCTGGAATCCCTGTGTTTCCATTCTCTTATCTGTACCCATGTACATGCTCTGATCTAGTCAGATTTGCAAGGTAGAATTGGAATCATGATGGGGAGGGGGGGAGGAAGCCTTAAAGAACTAGAGGAATGTTGTATGTTTCATTGGTGCCATACTGCACCCTGACTAGCTCGACTCTTCCTTGTGACCCTTCTGTAAGAGGATGTCCAGTTGTCTACAGATGGGCTTTGGGTCTCCACTCTGCACTCCCCCTCATTCACAATGGTATGATTTTTGTTCTGGGTCTTTGATGACCTGATGCCCATTGACACTTCATGATCACACTGGCTGGTGTGCTTCTTCCATGTAGGCTATGTTGCTTCTCAGCTAGATGGCTGCTTTTTAAATTCAAGCCTTTAAGACCCCAGACCAGGTGTCTTCAAACTACGGCCTGCGGGGCCGCCGAGGACATTTATCCAGCCTGCCAGGTGTTTTTGCCCTGTTTGCTTTTTTTACTTCAAAATAAGATATGTGCAGTGTGCATAGGAATTTGTTCATAGTTTTTTTAAACTATAGTCTGGCTTTCCAACGGGTCTGAGGGACAGTGAACTGGCCCCCTGTTTAAAAAGTTTGAGGACCCCTGCCCTAGATGCTGTATCTTTTGATAGCTGGGCACCATCAGCTTCCTTCACCACATTTGCTTATGCACTCATTTTGTCTTCAGCAATCGTGTTGGGAAGGTGAGCATCACAGAATGCTATGTTATTAGAACAAAGTGTTCTTGCATTGAGGGAATACTTGAGTGGAGGCCCAATGTCCATCTGCTACCTTCATACCAAACCTATAAATATATGTACACAGATCTATTTCCCTATTGTTATATAAAAATATATTTACATATGTATATACCCGTTTTTAGACCTCTATAAATGCCCATTGCCTTCTAGTTCTTTCCTCTATTTCCTTCTACTTTCCTCTTGTTCCACTATCATGCTCGGCCTTCATTTGGGTTTCAGTAATTCCTCTCGGTTACACTGCCCTTGAGCAAGCCCTGCCAGGCATCCTATGCCCTCCTCGCCATTGATTTTAGATCACTTGTTGTTCCCTTGTCGCTGAGTTTGTTAACACCCACTTCCTTTCCCCTGTCCCCCCTCTCCTGTGTCTGCCAGGAACCATTGGTCCTGTTTTTTTCTCCTCTGGATTGTTTATCCAGCCTATGTCTAGATAGACATGCAGAGACAATAGTAAGCACAAAAACAAAACAACACAAGAGCAAAACAAAACAACAACAACCAAAAATTCTGACAGAAAAAGAAAAGCCTATAGATAGTTCCTGTTCTGTTTGTTGACCTTTAGGAGTGTTTTCCAGTCCAGTCTGATGGGGTGCCACACCCTGGCCCCAAGGTCTATTTTTAGTATTCCTCAGGGACTTCATTGCTTTGCTCTCCTTGCTGCTCTGTTGCACACTCTTAGCGTTTTGCCCCAGTGTGGTGCGGTCAGATTGGGCACAGTTCCTACACTGTGCCTCCAGTGTTGTCCCTGGAAGCGCTATGGGTTATTGAGGGACGTCGTGTCTCATGGTGGGGCTGGCCCTATGGTCCTGTCTGGTTCTATTAGACTTTCAAGGGTTTTTGTAAAATTGATTTTAAAGGGTTTACAACCTGAGTTGATGTGCAAGTACCTTCAATGGCAAAAGTTCCCTTTATTTCTCAGTAAATACTCATTGCTCATCTGTTCTGTGTGAGGCTCAGTGTTGGCTGCTGGGTCTTGGGATAACAGAATAGACTCCTCGTCGGTTTGTGAGTTTCTCTGAGGGAGCTTGTGATTAGAGAGTTTCACAGCAGCATCATGAGATATGAGTAAGATACTGTAATGTGGTGTAAGGAATTGCCTAACTTCGTGAAGGAAAAGATTCCTGGTCAGTCCTAAGGTTGCTCCTATGAGGTGCAGTTCAGATGTATCTCCACTCTCTAACTTCACCGTTTTGGACTTCAACCATCAGTACTGTGGTATTATCTACTTCTTTGTTGGGTTCTAAAATTTGTTCTAATGGCCAAACAGAGCAGATCCAACAGTTATGCGACTTATTATGGCCAACAGGCTGCAACTCAGAACTACGATAAACTTGGAAGTAATAGGAACAGTTGAGGATCAAGGTCAGAAAGTACCTTCACAAGGTCTAGAAGGCTCCACCAAAGTGGAGAGCACGTCCCTCTCTTCTTCAGTGCAGGACACCTTCCAAGGTGGACAGTTCTCTTAGCTGCTCGCCGCTCTCGGACTTTTCTGCTACTAACTGGCTCCTAGACCTAGTTCATGTCTGGTGTAGTAGTCAGTTTAGCTCTATTTATTAGCTGCTCTCTTTTATTTGGCCTTTTTGCTGTCAGGACTCTCTGCCATCACCCTCCCCACCCACCCCCCCAAAAAAATCTGGCCTACCTCATAGTCAGTGTAATAGCCGACTTAGCTAGTAGGGCCTTTTCAGTCATCTAGCTTTTCTGCTCTGTCAGTTCTGGGTGGGCTGCTCACTGAAAGCTCTCTGCCACGAGGGCGTCCAAGGCTCTCAGTGGAAGGCGCTGCCATTCGGCTCAGTCCTGAACCCATACTGTGGCTCTTTTAGGAGGTTTTCCATGAAGGTGCCCCAGGTCCATAACACACTCTTTTTGGTCTTGAGGTTTTTTCTACCTCTTTCAAAACCTGTATGAGGTTGGAAACCTCTGTGGGGTTGGCTGCTTATGTAATTTCAAGGCATGGTGCTCTCAGGAGGACTGCACACGGACTACTCCCTGTAAATTCCTGAATCCTCTTAGCAGTGGATTTACCTACCACCTTTTCAACTAGTGAAGGGAGGGACCAATCCTGGCAAGCTGAGTAAAACAGATCAGTCACAGGGCAGGCTGTTGATTTCTGGCAGAATTACAAAGTCAGGACTAGAAAGGCCTCGTATAAATGAAACTCAGTGCTCTATATATACTGTGAGGGAGAGAGAATGATGGCAGGGACATTCGATTGGCGGCATATGGGTCATGGTCAGGCTCTGAGCAGAGGGATGTGAGCGGCCTTGGGTCTGGCTGCTGTGGGGACAGTGGAGGACAAGGACGGCGGCCGGGAGTCCAGTGGGAAGGGATGTCCGTGAGGTGGGAGAAGGAATTAGATTCTCGAAATGCTCTGCACATAGAGTTAATATGTGCCTTGAATGAATCCCTCCCAATTATGTCCATTTGGGCTTTACCTCTGTGCCCTCTCCCTCAATGCACCTTCGACTGCATTGGCTTTTGTGCGCTTTGCTTGTGTCCTCCATCCCACCCAACCCACAGCTCCTTGGAACTAAAGTCAGTTATGCGAATCCTTAGACCTCACAGATACCCAGTGGCATTGAATGGGGCTCTGAGCCAGTGCTCAGCAGGTCTGGTCAGTCATTGACCAGCCCGAGTATGCAAGAATGATGTGTATGTAAATGTGTTTGTACATGTGTTTATATGTGTGTGCGTATTTATATGGATGTGTATGTACATATCTACAAGGGGGACTTCAATATCTTTCGATTCCACTTTCCACAAACTTTTAAAAGCCCCTTCATATGTGTGATCACACACTAGGAAAGGAAATAGGGACCTGCCAGATGCCAAACTTTCAAAACTAAAATCTGGGTAATTAAAGCTGACAATCTGTAAATCCTAGAACCTCTGATCCCTAAACATCTGGAGGAGGTAGCCATAAACATGGGCATATAACTATGAAGTGTTTATCTTTGTTCTAATTCCATGTACAACAGAACGAAAACATTGCCCAGTCCTGCACCATCCTCACAACTTTTGCTGTTTTAGAACTTAAGTGTTTTATCTACATGTCAATCCAGCATGTTGAGGGTCTCCCTCTTTTTTAGTGACCCTCTACTTTACCTTGCATATTAGCCTTCTGTTAATGGTTCCTCCTTCAATTATCCAAGACATGCCCAAAGCACTGGAGACCGTATTGTCATCCTCGCTTCTGAGGAGCATGCTGGCTGGCTGTTCTTCTTCCAAGACACATTTGCTCATTCTTCTGGGCGTCCTTGGTAGATTCAATATTCAAATACATCAATTCTTCAATCTTTCTTATTTGTTGTCCATCTTTTATATGCATACTTTTACTGACAAGGAGTCAGTTCTGACTCATAGTGACGCTATAGGTCAGGATAGAACTGCCCTGGTGGGTTTCAGAGACTGTAACTCTTTGTGGGAGTAGAAAGCCTTGTCTTTCTCCTGAGGGGCATCTGGTGGCTTTGAACTGCATACCTTGTGGTTTGCAGCCCAACATGTAACCACTACCAGGATTCCCACCAGGAATCCTTGGGTGCATATTGGGTGAGTAAAAGACATACCTTAAAGAGATCTTTTGCAGCAGATTTTCTCAGTGCAACATATCCTCTGATTTCTTGACTGCTGCTTTCATGAGCGTTGATTATGGATCCAAGTAAAATGTAATCCTTGACAACATCAATCTTTTCTCCTTTTATCATGATACTGCTTATTGGCCCAGCAGTGGTGATTTGGGTTTTTATTATGTAGAGATGTAATCTATATTGATCTTTGTTCTTTATCAACAAGTGCTTCAAGTCACTTTATTCACTTTTGGTAAATGAGGTTGAGTAATCTGCATGTTAACTACAGGACCAGCAGTTTGAAACTACCAGCTGTTCCACAGAAGAAAGATGAGATTTTCTACTCCTGTAAAGACGTCGGACAGGGCAAGATATGACAAAATAATAATTTATAAATTATCAAGGGTTAATGAGGGAAGGGGGAGGCATGAGGGAGGGGAAAAATGAGGACCTAATGCGGGGGGCTTAAGTGGAGAGGAAATGTTTTGAATGATGAGGGCAATGAATGTACACTTGTGCTTTCCACAATTGATGTGTGTATGGATTGTGATAAGAGTTGTATGAGCCCCTAATAAAACGATTACAAGAGAAAAAGAAGAAAGGAACTACAGCCCTAGAAACCCGCAAGGCAGTTCCACTCTGCCCCGTAGGGTCTCAGTGAGTCAGAATTGACGAGATGGCAGTGAGTTTCCGTTTCTAAAGAATCTGCATATTGCAGATTGTTAGAGTTTTGCTCCTAATCATGATGCTGCCTTTCCTTTTCATTTCTTTTCTGTTTTGTTTGAAACTAGCCCATGTGCCAACATTGAAGTCAATTTCAATTTTACCTTTCTGCCTTTTGTAACTACTAAGATCAATGTTCAGATCTGATGAGTAAGAAAACAAGGGTTTTCAAGACTATGAGCTCGCTCTCTCTCTCTCTCTTTCTCTCGTTTGTGGAGTATAACACACATAAGGAGTCATGATGGCATAGTGGTTATGCATTGGGATGGTAACTGCAAGGTCACTAGTTTGAAACCACCACTTGCTCTTCAGGAGAAATGTGGGGCTTTATACTGCTGTAACAAGTTACAGTCTCAAACTCACAGGAGCAGTTCTAGCCTGTCCAATAGGCATGCTTTTTTGTTTTGTTTTTTCCACATTTTTATTGCCACATAATCCACATATCATACAATTCACTAGTTCAATCATATAAAAAAGAATTTTACAATCATTTCCACAATCAATTTTAGAACTTTGTTTTTCAAGGTTAAATCGCCTTTAAAGTGAGCTGTGTAATCACAATCAGTTCTAGTGCTCCCTCCCCACTCCAGCATTCATTGTTTACTCCCGAAATCCCCTCACCCTCCCTATCTCCCACTCTCCATACCTTCATCCCCATAAACACTTGCATCAGTTATTATCCCTATGCATCCACTCTTGTGCATCACAGACTATAAACCCAACAGAAGCAATAGAAACAAAGCTGAAATAAAGTGATAGGGATAAAATAATAATAATATAAAGATAAAAATATAAACAATGAGTAAGAAAGGAAAGACCACCATTAATATTTTTAAAAGTCAGGGAAGAAATTTTTTGTCATGGAACAAGCAAGCAATACTTGCACCTAGAACAAATTCAGGTTAGGTCAAGAGGGAGGTCAACTGACCAAGTTTCAAATTTGATCCAGCATAATTAAAGATTGCAATGATCTCTATCTGATGGTAAGGCTCTTTGAGATCCTTGCCTGTGGCCAGAGGGGATCTGCCAGTGGCTTAATCTGCAGATGGAGTTGGGCTCCCACTGTTTTCCATAGCCTTCTACAAATTGGGTGCTCATAATTTTAGCTCTCCTACTTTTCTCTTCAACATATTTGAATTTTGTTATTGTCATCTTTGGATCTAACAAGCAGGTGTGTTTCTTCCATGTGGACTTCGTTGACTCCTCACTTAGATGGCTGCTTGTTTGAATACAAGCCTTTAAGATCCCAGACACTATTCCTATTGATAGCCGTTCACCATCTGCTTTCTTCACCACACTTTGCTGTAGCACCCTTATCTTCAGTGATCATTTCATGAAGGTGAGTGTCAAGCCCAGAATCTATCTGCTTGTCTGGGTTATGCATGACTCAAGTTTACTTTGGTGGTTGTATTATGATGAAATCCAAACCTATAAGACGAATTACATCAGCAACAGCAACAAATCAGCAAGAAAACAAACAGAAAAACAAAAAGCCCAGCTAAAGACAGGAAAACAAAAACCCATAATAAGAATAAAAGTACAGAGGGAGGGGGGAGCGGGGAGGGAGGGGAAAAATGAGGACCTAATGTCGGGGGTTTAAGTGGAGAGAAAATGTTTTGAGAAGCGTGTCCAATGAATGAACCTCCCAGAGGAG
>NW_022103896.1:92004693-92021298 GCF_000313985.2 Echinops telfairi | reverse complement strand
GAGAAACGATGTACAAATGCGCTTTACACAATTGATGTGTGTATGGATTGGGATAACAGTTGTATGAGCCCCTAATAAAATGTTAAAAGAAAGAAAAAAAGTACATTTTATCAATCATACTCCTGGGGTATAAGGCGATTGCACGCTAACATCATCACTTTTCCCTATGACACAGCACTCGGAACACTGTCTGTGTGAGTACAGAATGTGCACAGCTCCATCCCCATTTGATTGTGCTGCATTTATCCTAAGAATGGGGATTGGTGCTGGGGCAAACTTCCTGGATCAATTCTTCCAAGTGCAGACCCTGCCCAACAGATCAGTCTGTCATGTCACTTCGAGTGGCGCATTGAGGTACTAACTATATGGTGACTCTAGACCCCTTTCCACTGGACACCCCTCAAGAATGGCATGTTTTTAGAGTAATAACACAAATAAGGTAAAATCATACAAAATAAGCCCATCTTATTGAAGCAGTGACAGTATCCCACCAGTGTGACCCTTTCTTGTTCTTATTCTTTTTTACCCCCTCCCGCCCTTCCTCTTCTCCTCTTCACTCTGTCCCTCCCCTACCCCCTCACAAGAGCCTTCAAAGTCTGCTTCTTTTGCTAACAAAATAATTTTTCCTTATCTTTTTCCCTTTACAATAACGGTGCCATGAGGTATTTGTCTTCCAAATTAATCCACAGCATGAGGTATTTGAAAGTTTTATTGTTACCTTTTTAGAGACATAATATGCCATTGTGTGTATGTATATTTATCCATTCTTCCACTGATGAGCTTTTTTGCTTGTCCCCCCCCACCCCCGCCCTTTTTTTTAAGTTATTATAGAAAGTGTTGCAATAAATATGGGTGTACACATCTCTGTTTGTATTTTGTGCTTTAATTCTTTGGGGCAGATACCGAGTAGAGAGATTGCAGGGCTATGTATATGGTATTTCTATTCCCATTTGTTTAAGAAGTGCCATTCTGTTTTCCAAAGTGGCGTTATAATTCTGCAGCATTACCAGCAACATATGAATTTTCCAATATCTCTACGTCCTTTCTAGCATTTGTTATTTTCTGGTTTTGGTTTTTATGATTTTTAATATTGTAATCAGTGTTGTTTTAATTTGTATTTCTTTCATAGCTAATGATCATAAGCATTGTTGGCCACCTGGCTGTCATTATTAGTGAATTGTCTAATCATGTTTTCTGTCCATTTTTTCATGGGCTATTTGTGTTTGTATAGCAGTTTACCATAGCTTTTTTATATTAGTCCTTTACCCAATGATGTATCTGTGGTTTCCCCAATCTGTGGGTTCATTTTTTACTTTTGTTTTGATGAAGTCTTTTGATGTACATAAATGTCAAGTTTTTAGGAGATCCCAGTCCTGTACTTTTGTAGTATGGGTATTTGGAATTACTTTTGATGGGACATTTATGCCTTATATTATGGCTGTTAAGTTTGCCCCCATTTTTTTCATTAGTGATCATTATAATTCTAGGGTTAATATTTGTCAAATTTATTTTGAATTTGACGTACATGTTGTGAGGCATAGGTTTAGTATATGTGTGAGGTATGGGTTGTGTTTTATTTTTTGTAGATGGATAGCCAATTTTTCCAGCACTGTCGAAAAGACTACCTTTTTCGCATTTAATGTATTTTAGTTCTTTATCAAAAATCAGATATTTGTAGATCCTTAGTTGTATTTCCGAGCTCTCTGTTCTGATCCGTCGGCCTATGTATGTATCATTGTACCAATACTAATTCGCTTTGATTACCTTAGTTGTATAGTATGTTTTGAAATAGGGGGTGAGTGGCCTCCTACTTTGTTTTTGTTTTTTAGTAATGCTTATTCTGGGTTTCTTTCCTTTCCGTATAAAGTTGGTGATTAGTTTTCCATTTCTTTAAAGAAATGTGTTGAGATATGGATCAGAATTGCATTTAATTTGTAGAGTGCTTTCAGTAATATCAACATTTTCACTGTATTAAGTCTTCTTAGTAGAAGAATCGATGCTTTTGAATTGTGGGTCCAGAGAAGAATATTGAAAGTACCATGAACTGCTAAAAGGACAAACCGATCTGTATTGGAAGAAGGCCAGAGTGCTCCTTAGAGGTAAGGCTGGCAAGCCTTCGTCTTACATGTTTTGGACATATTGTCAGGAGAGACCAGCCCCTGGAGAAGGACATCGTGCTTGGGAAAGTGGAAGGGTGGCCAGACGAGGAAGGCCCTCACCGAGATGGACTGACCCAGCGGCTGCAGCAGTGGGCTCGGCCATAGGAACACTGTGAGGGTGGCGCAGGACCGTGCAGTGCTTCGTTCTGTTGCGCACAGGGTCACTGTGGGTCAGAGCCAACTTGGTGGAACCTAACAACCACAACGACAGCAACCAGTCTTATCCACGAACATGAGGCGTTCTTCCACTTGTGTAAGTCTCTTTTGGTTTCTTGTAGAAGTGTTTTATAATTTTCTTCGTTTAAGTGTTTTGGTTTTTTGGTCAGATTTATTATTAAGTATGTTATCATTTGGGTGCTTATTGTAAATGATACTGTTCTTTTAATTTTCCTTTGAGTCCTCTTCCCTATTATACAAGAATCTACATTTTTGTTGCTACATTTTACAAATTAGTTACAGCAATTTTTTTTCTTGTATTAACTCTGGGCTTTTCTGTATATAATTTCATGGGTTGTCTACAAATAGAGTTTTGCTTCTTCTTTGCCAATTTGTGTGCCTTTAATATCTTTTTGATGTTTTATGCCTCTGGGAAAGACTTCCAGGATTATATTAAGTAAGAGTGGTGATAAAGGGCAACTTTGGTTCCTATCCAATTCTCTCCATTAAATGAAATGCTGGCCCTTGATTGCATATATGACTTTTGTTATATTGAGGCATTTCTTGTCTACTCATATTTTATTGAGTGTGTTCATTAAGAATGGATGTGGAGTTTTATTGAATTCCTTTTCTGTGTTGATGGGTATGATCATGTGGTTCTTATCATTTTATTTATATGATGGATTACATTGATTGTTTTTCTAATGTTGAACCATCCTTGTAAGCCTGGTATGAATCTCACTTGATCATAATACATTATTTTTGAAAAATGTTTTGTTGAAATCTGTTAGCTAGCATTTTGTTGAAAATTTTGGCATCTATATTCATAGGGGATATTGTTCTGTACTTTTCTATCCTAGGGATGCCATTGCCTAGTTTTTGTATTAGAGTGATTTTTGCTTCATAAAATGAGTTCAGTAATATATTGTCTTTTTCTGGAATTGCTTGTCTTGATTCTCATTTAAGTGTTTGGTAGAATTTCACTGTAAAACTATCTGGTCCTAGACTTTTTGATGTTGGGATTTTTTAATTATACAATCTATATAGTTGTGTTAAGGGTTTCTACATTAGTCTGTCTTAATTTAGGTAGGTAATGTGTTTCTAGATTTTGGCCATTTCTTTTAGTTTTTCAAATTTGTTGAAATACAATTTTTTTTATCATATTCTATAATTATTTTTTATTGCAGTTTGTTCTTTTGTGATAGCTGTTTCATTTCTTATATGTAAAATTTGCCTTTTCTCCTTGTAGTCTTTAGTTAGAATTGCCAGTAGTTTATCAATTTTGTTAATTCTTTAATTAGAAAAACCAACTTCCTTCACTGACAACCCCCTCCTTTTTTTAATTGTGAGGAATTTATTTCTCACTAGTATTTATTATTTCTTCTGGTGAGTGAGGATTTGTTTTGCTGCTCTTGTTCTAGTTGTTGTAGATGTTAAGGTGCTTATTTTACATCTTCCTTGTTTATGTGTGCATTTATTACTATAAATTGCCCTCTGAGAACCACTTTTGCTATGTCCCAAAGATTTTGGTATGTTCTGGTTGTGTTCTCATTTGTTTCGAGAAAAGTTTCAATTGCACACATTATTCCTTCAATTACCCAACAGTTTTTAAGTAAAGTGTTGTTCAATTTCCATATAATTGATTATTTTTTTGCTTGATCTTCCCATTGTTGATTTCTCATTTTGTGTCATTGTGATCTGAAAAGATGGTTTGCAGTATCTTGATGCTTTAAACTTTATTGATGTTAGCTTTATGACCTAAGATATAATCTATTCTGGAATACGTTCCATAAGCACTAGAAAAAATATTGTTTTGTTTTTGGGTGAAGTGTTTTGTTTATGCCTAAGAAATCAAGTAGTTGGTAAATTGTGTTATTTAGTTCTTCCGTAGCTTTGTTGATTTCCTTTCCAGTTGATCTGTCTGTGCTCAAAAATGATGTATTAAAATCTCCTATTCTTATTGTATTACCATCTATTTGTCTCCTCAGCTCTATGAATTTTACTGATGTGTTTGGATAGTCTTTCATTGGGTGCATAGATGTTTATTACGGTTATGTTATGAGTTTGATTAATGTAATGTTAGGGTCTTTAATTAGGTGTGTAGATGTTTATTATAGTTCTGTCTTCTTGTTTTATTGTGGCTCTCACCATTATATAATGACCTTCTTTGTCATGGTGGCTTTTACACTGATGTGTGTTTTTTTCATAAATTAGTGCTGCAATAACGGCTTTATTCTGACTGCCATTACCTTGATTTATTTGGGCTAATAACCACAAGGTCAGCAGTTCAAAGCCACCAGCCATTCTGTGAGGGAAAAACAGAGGCTTTTAATCCCCTTAAAGAGTTTCAATCTTGGAAATGCACAGGATAGTGATACCCAGTTCTATAGGGCCATTCGCTGTGAGTGAAAATCAACTCAATGGCAGTGAGTTTTTGAGTTTTACTTTTTCCTTACTTCCATTAGCTTGATATATTTTGTTCCATACATGTTTACTCTGCTTTGGTTTTGTGTATGAAGTGTGTGGTTGTTGAAAGCCGCGTATTAATGGTTTATGTTTTCTTATCTATTCTGTGAGTTTAATCCATTTATAGTCAATGCTGTTATTAGATATGGTTTTTCCCCATTTTGTAAGTTTGTATGGTTTTATTGTCTTAAAATACCTTTATTTCATCCTCGTTTGAGGGATACTTTTGCTGTTTATAGGATTCTTGGTCAGAATTTGTTTTCTTTCAAAGCCTTGAATATATCAATCTACTTTCTCCTTCCTTGCATGGTTTCCATAGAAAAATCCAAACTTATTATTTTTCTAATGAATTCAGTGTTCATATTTATTTGCTGTAGATAATTTATTCTGATAGTTTAAATTTCCTTAACCATATAGTTACAGTCTGAGTAAATTGTAAAAAAAAAAAAAGGAGAGTTTAACGTTTTTCTAAATAGTCTTATTTGCTGTAGATAATTTATTCTGATAGTTTAAATTTCCTTAACCATATAGTTACAGTCTGAGAAAATTGAAAAAAAAAAAAAAGGAGAGTTTAACGTTTTTCTAAATAGTCTTATTGGCTTTATACTTCACACATCATACAGATTACTCATACTAACAAAATTTGCTCATTTATCTCCACAGTCAGTTTGAGAATATTTCCTATTTTTGCTCATTGTGGTTAACTCCCCATTCCCCAAATCCTCCCCTGTGATTCCCCCTACACACTTGCTTATCCAGCTACTGCCTCTGTAGATTTACCTACCTTGGATTACATATACAGAAAATCATACAAAACATAAACAGGAAGCAAAAAAGAAACAACAACAACAAAAAACCCCAACAACAATGACTAGACAAAACACAAAAATCTCAATCAAAAAGGAAGTAGAAACTGCTCAGTTTCAGTGGGTATAAGATTTATCCAGACACTGGACCAATGGGAAGGTTTTCAATTTCTTATAGTAAAATTCGAATCAGCGTTCTTTTCCAAGAGGAACCTTTGGCAGATAAACTGGACTCTCCTGTACAGATGGAAGCAAACAAAGGGTCAATCAGAAAAAATTCAAAGGAAAGGAACCCGCTGTGCAGTCAGTTTCCAGTGGGCTGTAGCTGATGCTTATCTTGCTGATAGAATGGCCAAGAGGAATCAGAAGTCTGAAGTTAGAAAGGCCCAACAAGAACAGGCTGTCTGGACGGGCAAGGAAGCAAAAAAGGCTTAGTTGTCATTTCTGTTATTGAATCACTAATAATTATCAATGCATCTTGATTGCATATCTTATCCATTTCAAGGTGCAGAAGTTGGTGAAAAAAATCTCCAATTAAAAAAAAAACTCCAATTCTTCATCTTTGACTTCAGCAGTTGGTGCATAAATTTGAATAACTGGTTTATTAACTGGTCTTCCTTTGTGGGAATATGGATAGTATCCTATCACTGACAGTCTTGAACTTAAGGATAGCTATTGAAATGTTCTTTTTGACAAAGATGCAGTGTCATTACTCTGCCATTCCTGTAGACCTTATGTTTGTCTTATTCAAAATGACCAATTCCTGACTATTTCAGCTCACCAGTTCTGAAAATGAAATATATCTTTATTAATTTTATTTTGTTTGTAATAATTTCTTATATCTCTAGATTCATATGTGGTATATTCCGCATTGGGTGTTTGCAGCTATTTCTTCTCATTTTGAGTTTTGCCACATTAACAAATGTAGGTCTTGAAAGCCATCCACACAGCATTAAGGCTATTCTACTATGAGGAGGCAGCTCTTCCCCCAGTTGTATTTTGAGTGCCTTTCCGTGTAGTGTTTATGCATTGAGCTGTGATCTGCATGGTTGGCAGTTCAAAACCAACAACAGCTCCTCCGGAGAGAGATGGGACTTTCTTCTCTTGTGAACACTTACAGTCTTGGAAACCCACGGGGCTTGCGCTGGTTGACTCGATGGCAAGTCGGAGAGTTCCAACCTGCGGGCCTCATCTTTCAGCAATATATCAAACAATGTTCAGGTGATGTTGATGAGGTTTTCTTTTAAAACGTTTTTATTGTGAATTGGGTGAAATTTTGTGTGTTTTTTTAAAAATCATTTTATTGGGGGCTTTGGATGAAGTTTTAAAGAGCAAATCCATTTTCCATTTTGTACTTTATATACATTTTGTTCCTTGTTATTGATTGTAATCCCTACAATGTAACTGCACTTATTCCCTGCTTCTTTTCTGTGTTTCCCACTTCCATTCCTCTTCCTTCTAATTCTTCCTGACTTCTGGACTTTTTCCTTGGGCAAATACTATCATTTTGTTCCTCAAATCAAAAACCTAAACTCATTGCCATAGAGCCAACTCATAGCTAGCATATAGGCCTCTCCCAGTGGCTTCCAAGACTGTAACCTTTCATGGGAGCATGCAGCCTCATCTTTCTGCCAAGGAGTCTGACCTTGTAGTCAGCAGGCCAAGGCGTAACCACTGTGCTATCAGGGTTCCACTTTTGATTATAAATATTAATTATTCTAAGTAGTGTGTTTCTTCCTGGTGTGACTGACTACTGTATTGGCCTGTTTATTGTTTGGCTGAAAATTGAGTAATGGGGGTAAAAACATTTTCAGGTCTAAAGGTACTTAAAGGCCATAATCTAGAGAATTTTGCCAGTATCTCACCAATAAACCTGGTCGTTCTTATTATTTTGAATTTTTTTTTCCAGTTTCTCTCCCACTCTGCCCACGACATCGTAATGTGACCTTTCTCAGAGCTGTCTGCAGTGGTAGCCAGGTACCATCTAGATCTTCTTATCTTAGGAGGAGGCTGAAGTTAGTGTGATCCTTTAGTCCAGTGTTTGCCAATGTGGGTGCTACTACTCCCAGGGGAATGACCCAGGGAGGGTGTAAAAGCAGATGACTATATTTTACCCTCGGTTATGGGTTATAGTACAGTTTTTATTTCCCACGGGGGTACTGAGTGATTTTCTTTTTTCTGAGAAATGTCAGTAGGCCAAATAAGTTGAGAACCTATGGCATTGAACTAATAACGAATGTTTCTTATTTTCATCCATCTCTTTTGCTCGCATGGAGACCAATAGATGTACCTTTTAATGCAGATGGTTGCTCATAAGCTTTTAAGACTCCATTCACTACTCACTAAAGTAGGCTATAAAACTTTGTCCACAAAGATCTTGGTGGCACTTGACTCTGGTCCTGAGCCTCCAAACCATAATTCAGGTCTCATTTCCCCAAAGTGTTTGGTTACTGCCAAGAAGTAACTTTGTCCCTGTATGCTCTATATTCTTGGATATATTTATAAGTAAATACATATCTAGATTGTCAAAGCTATATACACTTGTTCAACATATTTGTCTATCTTTGTACTCATTTGTATATTATTGGTATTACAGGATTATGTATATAATAGTGCTTACCTCTGTTGCCTTTAACTCGTGAACTCTTCTCAGTGTCTTGCCTTTATTTTCAGTTGATTTCTCTCTCTCTCTCTCTCTCTCTCTTTTTGTATATTGCTTTCCAATTTACCCAAGTTAGTCTATATCTAAGCGCTAGTTAGTAATACACCCTCCTCTCTTGTCCCACCCCTGGTAACTTTCAATAAAATATTCCTTCATATATGAACACCTCTTCTTGACCTTTATAATGTTAGTCTCATACAATATTTGTCCTTTGGTGACTGATTTATTTCATTTGTGTCCACAGTTGCAAAAAGGTGATATAGACTGAGAAAATGGTTACAACCATTGTAGCATGACTGTATAGCTCTCACCATGCAGCCTGTGCTGCCACCCCTGTGTCTCTCTGCATATGGTGGTTATCTTCTCCATCGGACACATCCCTACCTGTTGCTTACAGGAATTTATCCAGTTTGTCCCATCACACTGTCAATCTCCATATCTATTACTTTTTTCTTTCCACCTCGGTTCTTGACTTAATGGATTTCTGGTGAGTGGGCTTCCCTACATGTGGGCCCTCTAGGATGGGGCTTGGCAACTATGCCAAGGGGCAGCATCTCTTTACTTCCTTCTTGGAAACCCCAAAGAGCTGGATTGTCTACAGAGCCTATTTATACACTCATTAAGTATAGTCAATGACTTGTGATCTCAAAGCATAAGAACTGAAGATATTTGTGGAATTTGCTCTGGTAGTAGAGAAAACAGCTTTGTAGCTTTTTAAAAATTGAGGTAGATAGTAATGTAAAATTAACTATAAAACACAAGCAAACATCTTTCTGGCATTCTTTGCCTTCAGCCAAGATCCTTCTGACATTGGCAGTGAAATCCCAAGTTCCAACTCATTGCACTGCTGCAACCACTGTTGGATGATCTTCAGTAAAATTTTACTTGCATGTACTATTAATGATCGTGTTCTATAGTTTGAGCATTCAGTTGGGTCACTTTTCTTTTGGAATGGGAGCAAATATGGATCTCTTCCAGTCAGTCAACTAGCTGTCCTCCAGATTTCCTGGCATAGATGAATAAGTGCTTCCAGTGCTTCGTCAGCTTGTTGAAACATTTCAATTGGTATTCCACCGATTCATGGAGACTTTTTTTTGAGATTTGCTTTTGGCTAATGCTTTTAGTGCAGCTTGAACTTCTTCCTTCAGCACCAATGGTTCTTGCTCATATGTTGCCTCCTGAAATAGGGAGATGTTAACTAGTTGGTGTTTTTTTTTTTTTTTTGCTACTGTGACTCTGTGTAGTCTTTCCATCTTTTTTTTTAAATGCTTCTTGCGTCATTCAATATTTTGCCCATGGAATCTTTTAAGATTGCAACTCAAGGCTTGAATTTTTTTCTTGAGTTCTCTCAGTTGAGTGTATTCTTCCTTTTTGTTTTTCTAACTCTAGGTTTTTGTGCATATCATTGTAATATTTGACTGTTTATTTGAGTTGCCCTTTGGAGTTTTCTGTTCAGCTCTTTGCATCATTTCTTCCGGTTTCCTTAGCTACTCCACGAATAAGAGCAAGTTTTCTTTTCCTGTCTTTAACGACCTTTTGCTTCACGAATGATGTTCATGATATCACCCAACAGCTCATCAGGTCTTCTGTTGTTAGTGTTCAGGGTAGCAAATCTGTTCTTGAGATGTTCTCAACAAAATTCAGGTGGATTATACTCAACGTTGTATTTTGGGTCTTATGGACTAGCTTTAATTTTCTTCCGGTTCAACCTGAACTTATATATGAGAAATGGATGCTCTTCTCCACAGTTGGGCCTGGCCTGCTTTTAGCTGCTGATATAGAGATTCTCTATCGTCTCATACCACAAATGTAGTCAATCTGATTTCTGTATATTTTCTATGAATAAGTCTTTAGTATTGCAGAATTCTATCATGTGATTTCCAGCTGGGTTTCTATTATTAAGACCATATTTTCCAAGTACTGTTCCTTCCTCTTTGTTTCCAAATTCTTCATTCCAATCACTAAACATTATCTATGAATCTTGATGCCATGTTTGATCAATTTTAGGCTGATGATGTTGGTAGAATTCTTCAATTTCTTTATAACTAGTTGGTGCATAAGTTTGAATAATACTTGTATTGATTAGACTTCCTTAAAGGCAGATAGATATAATCCTATTACAGATAGCATTGTACTCCACAGTAGATTTTGCAATGCCCTTTTTTGACAAAACAAGCAATGCCACATTAATTCTCTTGATAGTGTTATCCCATGGATAATAAAACATATGATTTTCTGATTCAAAATGGCCAATACCAATTCATTCCAGCTTACAAATGCTTAGGATATCAGTCTTTTTTTGTTCCATTTCATATTTTCCTAGATTCATACTTGGCACATTTCAAGTTTCTATCATTAGCAGGTTTTTGCAGCTGTTTCTCCTTTCCTGGAGCCGTGCCCCATCAGCAAATAAAGATCCCAAAGGCCCCACTCTGTTTTACTCCACTCACATCACTATGGGCTACTCTCCTTTAAAAACCAGTTTCTCCCCAATCACACTTTGAGTACCTTACAACCAGAGGGTCCCAACCTCTGACACTGTCTCTGACAGTGTTCTGCTTCCATTTATTAGACCTTCGGTATCGTATAAAGTTTTAAAACTATGCATAATGTTTTCAGCAACTACTTCCTCTGAATTGGACAACATATTCTTTCTTCATAGTCTGTTCTTAGTCTGGAAACTTTCCAAAACCTGTTCACTTTTGGGAGGTCCTGCTGGCAGTGACATAGTTTCTGGCACTATGGCGTCACAGCAATACACAAGCCACCACAGTTGGACAAACTGACAGATAAGGAGTGGACATAAGGTTAGCAATTTGAAAGCCTTCTGCTGTTCAGTGGGACAATGAAGAGGCTTCTACTCGCTTAAAGCGTTAACAGTCTCAGAAACCCACAGGGGTAAAAAAAAAAAAAAAGAAAAAACCCACAGGGGCTGTTCTACCTTGTCCTGCAGAATAGCTACGAGTTATAACGCATCTGCTTGGTGCAGTGAGTTCAGTTTTAGAGCTTTTTGAAGGCGAAGGAGCTCTGGGTGCTCAGTGGTTAAGTGCTTGGCTGCTAGCTGACAGGTTGGCAGTTTGACCCTAACAGCAGCTCCACAGGGGAAAGATGTGACAGTCTGCTTCCATCAAGATTGACAGCCTTGGGAGCCCCACAGGGCAGGTTGCTCTCTTCCTAAGTTCTCTTTGCGTGGACTCAGATTTGATTGGCAGTGTGTTAGTAGGTTTGAAGTGGTATCTCATTGTGAGTTTTATTTGCATTTGGTAGTGACTAATGATATTGAGCATCTTTTCATATATTTAATGGCCATTTGTATAATTTCTCTGGAGAAATATCTACTTTAGTCTGCTGCTCTTTAATAGATTGTCTATTGTTTAGTTATTACAGTTCTTTATAGATTCTGAATATTAAACCTTTATCAGAGACATAGTTCCCAAATATGTTCTCCCATTCTCTGGATTGTCTTTTCATTGTCTTTATAATGTCTTTGATGCATAATGGTTTTATTTATAATGAAGCCCAGTTGATCTATTCTTTTGTTATTCATAGTTTTGGTGTCATATCAAAGAATCTATTGCCAAATCCAAATCATTACGCCTATGTTTTTTTTTCTATGAGTTTTATGCTTTAGTTCTTACATAGAGGTTCTTGTTCCATTCTGAGTTTATTTTAAAACATGATATGAGGTATAGTTCCAACCTTATTCTGCATGTTGAAATATAGTTACAGCACTATTTGTTGAAGAGACTATTATTTCTCTGTTGAATGGATTGAGTGTCCTTGCTGAACATCAATTGGTCTTACATGTACAGATTTGTTTCTAGACTCTCAGTTCCATTCTTTTGGCCTATAGGGATCTCCATATATTAGTACCAAAGAGCCCAGGTGGTGCAATGATGGTGCACTTAGCTGCTAACCAAAAGGTCAATAATTGTGACCCACCAACCATTCCACATGAGAAAGATGTGGCAGTCTGCTTCCATAAAGATTATGTTCTTAGAAACCCGAGGGACAGTTCTACTCTGTTTTATAGGATCATATGAGTTACAATCAACTTGATGACCCACAACAACAGCATAATAGACCTATACTATTTTGATTACTCTAGCTGTACATTTTATATATATATTAACATTACATTTTTGAGACCAGGAAGTATGAGTCTCCCTGCATTGTTCTTCGTTTTCAAGATTTCATTGGCTGTTTTCGGGATGCTTGCAGTTTCAGGTGAATTTGAGGACTGGCTTTTTCATTTCTGCAAAAAGGGCTTTTGAAATCTTGATAAGAATTGTGTTGAATTTGGAGATTGTTTTGAGTAATACTATCTTCTTAATAAGTCTTCTTTAACTCCTTTTAGCATTGCTTTATAACTTTCAGTTCCTTGTTAAAATTCATATCTTAGTATTTTATTATTTTTGATCCTATTTTAATGCAATTATTTTAAAATGTCTTTTTCAGGGATTTCTTGCTGGTGCCTTTATCATAATCCCTTGAACTTTGTGGTGACCCTGAGTTTTTAGATGCACATGGATGCAGGGATCAGTCAGTCTCCTTTCACCTCACATATACTCTTGGTACTCACACATCTGTTTTCTTTTCAACTCTCAGTATATACTAGGTCTTGCCTCCGTAGCAGAGCCTAGACTTGTCACTACGTGAGAGCTAGACTTGTCTTATCAGCTCTCCATCTTCTTTTCCCTCTTGTTGGGCCCCATCATGACCATGCCCTTCACCATTGAAGAAGCCATGGTGAGGTGTGTCCAGCAGACTGTGTGGGCTGGGGTCAGCAAGTACTCTCAGGAGCACTTGGCAGTGTGGAGGATATCTCCTCATTGGCTTCCATGCCTCCCTGATTTATCCTATTGGATGGAGAAGGAAACAGGAAACTGAGACTTGTAAAGACTAGCTTGCCCAAGGCTAGTTGAGGCCAGGATGAGAAATGTTATGAGGCTGGCAGGGGCTGGTATGGAGTGGGAAGCACTATCAAACTGCTGGAGCTAGGAGAGGCCATTAGGCTCAGAATAGGACATGGAGTGTCAAGGTGAGAAGGATGAAGTGTCTAGCTATGGAGGAACATATCCAAGGACCACTTTGGTCCAGGGTGCATGGGGCTTTTACCGGGAAACTCTGGAGGGAATGTTGATGTGGTTCTTCTTCAGGACCTAAGAGCCAGAGTGCTTGTGGAGAGACTTGTGGATGCAACCCTTGTGGGCCACCTGTGTCAAGCTGTGGCTGGGAGATGGACTTGCATACTCTGCTGTCCCCACACGCCTCCCAGGTTGAAATCTAGAGTAAAGTCAAGGGGGATAATTGGCTCAGGACCTGGCAACTCAAGGGTAATAGCCAGGACTCAGAATTCTTGGTGTCAGAGTTCACAGAGTGTCTGTGTTGGGGTTGGGACGTAGGGGTTCATAGAACCAGGAAGTGAGAGCAGAGATGGGAGGGTGGCCAGGGGGTCACTGAGCTCTGCTGCTCATGTCGTCACCTGAACTGAACCACTGTTGACTGAGCCTAGCCTCCCTCCCTTCACCAGGCATCTGAAGAAGTTGCCGCTGAAGATGCTTGGCTAGGGGTGGTCACATCACCAGATGAGTACAGGGCTCCCAGTCCATGGTAAGCCCTTTGTGATTCACTCTCAGGCCTGTGGGCCAGTGGTGACTGGGAAGGAGTATATGGTTTTGTGTTTAACTATCATGGTTGCAAGTTTGAGGGATCTATTTGTGGCATAAATGTTGGGCTGCTAACCAAAAGACCAGCAGTTTGAAACCATTACCACTCTGTAGGAGAAAGGCTAGGCTTTCTATTCCCTCAAAAAAAAAAAAAGGTACATCCTAAAAAACCCACAGGGGCAGTTCTACCCTATCCTATAAGGTTGTTTTGACTTGGAATCAACTTCATGCCAGTGAGTCTGGGCTTTTTTTTTGGTTTTGGTTTAGCCTAGGAGGCTCTTCAAGGATGAAGGGCGTAGTTAGACTTAGGGCACACCTCCAGACAGTCTGGACAAGCCATAGGACTCATTGAACGTTGAGTTGTCATCAGGTGACCGCCTCACTCTACTGTCTCCTAGGAGAACTCCACCATGCAGGTTCTGGTGGCGTCTGTGGGAAAACTGGGCCCACAGGATGCTGCTGTTGGCAAGTACTTCCTGGGAACATTTGTGTAAATCTAAACCTTCATGGGGGAGTAGAGGGACTCCTTTCATGTCCAGGGCCTACCTTATGACTTCCCTTGGTAGGGGCATCACTTAGCTTGGTTTTAGGTTCAGGAGAACTGTAGTCTGGTACAGAGTGGCATCCTGAAAAGATCTAGAAACCATAGATAGATCCACCCCACCTTGGGATAGCTGAGGCCTGTGGAGGATTAAGAGGGGGTGTTGTGAGAGCTTCCTAGACCTGTGGGTGGGGCTGCCCATGGCCCAGTCTAAAGTGAGTAAGTGGGTCTATGTTGAGGTGTCCTGTCTGTTTAATGTGTTGAACTTGAGACTTAATTGCCATAGGTGCCTGTGATGGTTAAGGCTGCATGGCGATTTAACTAGGGCGTGATTCTCAGTGGTTTGGCAGTTATGATGCAGTCATACCCCTTGATGGTCTGATATCAGGTCATCAACTTCATGTTGAGATTTGCTATGATCAGCCAGTCAATTGAAAGGAAGCAGATATGTCCAATATATGTGGATGTTGTGGCACAGCTTGCTTGCTTTTTTACTGTGTCTGGATCCTTCATCTGGCTTATCATTTGAGCTCCAGTTCTTTGACCTTAAGCCAGCAGTAGGCCCTATTCCCTGCCAATCCTGAGTTTCATAAACAGTCTGCCATCTTACCAACCTGTCTTGGATTCATTCACCTCTGCAGTCAACAACCTGCCTTCTGACCAGATCTTCGGTTTGTCAGTTCCTGCAGCTTTGTGAGTCAGGAGGAACCTCTAGCCTGACATCTAATCCACAGTCTCTACTCCTGTGTGAGCCACTTCCTTGAGCTAAATCTGTATATATGTAAGCATGTTTCATTGATTTTGCTGCTCTGGAGAACCCAGCTTAAAGATAGTGTCCATGGGCTCATTCTTCCTAGGCATGTTGTACCTATGGCTAACTTCTAGCTTCTTTGTAGTGAAAGCACTTCGACAGATTTCTTTACTTTGAAACCATGGTAGTAGGGTCAGGAGTGGAAGTGACTACTACAACCTGTGCCCAGCATTTGGGAAACATTTTCCCAGTGTGACTACTTTCTTCTTGTAGCTCTGTGTAGGCCTTGGGGGTCAGTGCCACACTCGGCCCCTGACCTCACTCTGTACCCCAGAAAAATGCAGTCTCTTCTTGTTTCGAAGGCCTTGAGGACATTCCTGGCTATGGCTGAGTACAAACTCTTTCACACATGAGGTCAGGGCAGCCTTGGACCCATAACATTTCTGAGTGAGGAGGGCCTGAGGGTAGTTGGGAATAGTGCTCACAGTCAGGGGCCTGCAATGTAAGTCTGTCAACTATACAGCTTAAATATTGTCTTATCTTCCTCCTACCTGCTCTGGATGCATTCCTTGCTGGTAGAGTGGTCCATGGGAGGACACTGGCCTGAAAAAACCTCTCCCCAGTGTTTGTGGCGTCTGCACTGGCCACGAGCTGTTTAGATCATTTAAAATAAAATAAAACGAAACAGTGCTTGCTTTGGCAACACATATACTGAAAATGGAATGATACAGACAAGATTAGCATGGCCCCTGAGCAAGGATGACACGAAAATTCGTAAAGCAGTCCATATTATTTTAAAAAACAAAACATACAAACTAACAAATTGGTTGCTAACATTTAAAACAGAGTTTACATAAAACTTGCCTTTCCTGGCTTTCGGGTCCCTAGTATCATTTCCCATCCTGCCCTCCCATGCCTTACTCCAGACGGACAGTGGTGCAACCTGCCCACTCGGTAAACATTAGAGTTTTGGCCCCTGATCCTTAATAGAGAGATGGCTTTGGGGTGGGGCTCCACTTGGAGTTAGAGATGTGCTCAGTGGAAGTGGACTGGGAGCTCTGAGAGCAGTGTGGGTTTGCGACTTTGGGAGCAGCCACTCCCTATCGTGTTTTTCCCCTCCTCTGTGCTGCAACTTCCCCATCCTGCCAGGTGTAGGATTATAATTCTGGCAGCTTGAGTATTTCAGGAGAGGGTAGGTTGAGTCTCACCTCAAAGGACAGGTACTTTCTCTCTAGCTGATGCCCAACAGATGGGGTGGCCTGTGTGACCTGTGACAGCTCACTTCCCTTTCTTTGTAGAATGGTGAGTTAGTTAATTGTGCCAGCCTGGCCGATAATCACATGTGCTGCTGGTTGAAAGGCGGAGGGATAAATGGGTGGTGAAGCCTCGCCTTTC
>NW_022103896.1:91997337-92002912 GCF_000313985.2 Echinops telfairi | reverse complement strand
GTTAATGTTGGACTTGAGGGCTTGGGCAGCATTGGGTTGGGGTGTTTTCGTGATGCACATTTTCTTTGCATAAAACTCTCTCTTATACATGAGTCGCCGTGGATTTGTTTCTCCAAAGTACCTAGACTAATACAAATGGGATACCATCCTTTCTCTTGTGGTGCCTTCTGGTGTTCTGTGAAAGCTGAGTATACTGCAGTGTAAGTGGGGGGGGGGGCACCATTGTGTGAGCACAGATTCCTTTGAGGTATGAGGTTTGTAAATGCATGAGAGATTGTGTAAATGTGATACTTGGTATTGTTTTTGGAGGGGGCATGTGATAGTTAGATTTTGTGTCAACTTGGATTGGTCAGGATTCTCAGTAGCTTGGCAGTTGAAGCCTCTCCTATCATAATGTAATCAATGCCATGATGGCATCTGCTTTGAGCAGACATGCAGTTGTGTTTAGGATGAAGTTCAATACTTTGCTCATACCATAGCCCTGATATTTCCCCAAGGGTGTGGATTACTTGACATGTATATAGATACTGTGGAGACCTCATCACTTTTTCTGCTGGGTCTGTGTCCTACATCTGGTTTGCCATGTTCTGGTTCTTTGGACTTGAGCCAACAGCCTGCCTGATCCTGAGAGCTTTCAGTGACCTGCCATCTAACCTGCCGGCCTCGGATGCATTCAGTTCTGCAGCTGCAAGCCTGACCTGCTGACATCTGTCAGCCTGTGGTCTTCCTGGTTCATTTTCCTGTTTACTGATTTGTCAGGCCCCATAGCTATGTAAGTCAGGAGAACCCTCCAGCTTAACACCTGACCCATGGACTTGAAATGGATTGGACTTACCTGCTTCTACTATTGTGTGAGCTATTTTCTTGATATAAATTCATTTCTTTATATATATAAAAGCATTATACATAAAGAAATGTGTGTGTATGAGATTCACTGTTTTTGCTTCTCTAGAGAACCCAGTCTAACACAAGGCAATTGTGATTAAAGAGTTCTCACCCTTTGTCTAGGTTCAATTCTTGCCTATCCATCTGTCACTAAAACCTCATGTGTTGTTCTGATACTGAACAGGTTTCAGTGGTACTTCTGGACTAAGATGGATTAGGAAGAAAGTTCTAGAGATCTACTTCCAAAATTTCACCAATGAAAAAAAATCTGTGAATTGAAATGGCCCAATCTCTATTGTATGTGATGCCTGGGGCTAAGTTGAAAGCAGCTAATAAGAACAAGTATTTTGCAAATGATTTCCCAAGCCAGAAAAAAAACCACTCTCAAAGATAAGTATAGCAAATCACTCTCTTTGGATATCACAGAGCAAATGGGCTTGAAGGGAACCCTTGAAGGGAAGCCTAAGTCCTTGACAGACACTGTAAATAGATATTGCAGACTCTGCCATCTGTGTTCTGTACAGATGCAGAAGGCAGTGCCTAAAGTGTTGCAGAAGGCAGTGCCTATTATGTCAGATAGAATTTACATTAATGGAAGGGAGGTGAGGGAAAATTCTGGAGAGAGTGAGACAGTGGGGCCTCTTTCTTGGGTCTACAGAGTTTGTTATAGGATGATGTGTTTTCGTCCTGGGATCAGGGTCACCTCCCTCCCCCAGTTGTTCAGTGCATGTGATTGCCTTCCTGGTCCTTCCATAGCCCACTGGCCCTCTAACTCCAAATGAAGGTGTATGTAGGGAACCAGAGCCTAGGGCCTCCTCTGCCTGTAGAAGTACAGCTTACTCCCAGACTCCAAACCTCTATACCAACTCTAAAGTCGAGTGACCTAGATGCAAAATTAAAATGTGGAAAAGGGAAACTCTATAAGCAGGCAGATTTGGGTTCCATTTGAGAAAATAATTTCTGATAATTGAAACTGGCCCCGAGCTAGAGACTGACTGTCCAAGGAAGTAACCTTCAGGTTAGATCACAATTCTCAGCCTTGGCACGACAGACATTTGGGCTGGTTCATTTTGTATTGTGGGGCCTGTTTTATGCATTATACGTTGTTGAGCAATATCTCTGGCCTGAGGGGTCAGCACCACACTGCCCTACCCACTAGATGCCAGTAGCACCCAGTTTCCAAATTATGGCAGCCTCTAGAGCAGCGGTTCTCAACCTTCCTAACGCTGCAACCCTTTCATACAGTTCCTCATGTTGTGGTGAACCCCCCCCAACCTTAAAATTATTTTCGTTGCTACTTCTTAACTGCAATTTTGCTACTGTTATGAATTGGGCGACCCCTGTGAGATGGTTGTTCGACCCCCTGGAAGGGGAACTGCTGCTCTAGACATAGTGGTTCAAGGTAGCCTGCATGAAAGCTTGCCATTCCGATCCCCTCTTTTGCTCTCTGCATGTGCTTCAAACCTAGCAGATTTCTAGGCTGGCCCAGAGTTCTTGTGCCTACACCCATACACCAATCTGATTCACACTTACTTGCTAGCCAGCACCCACCCCCCTAGCAAATTGTAATATATGTGAGGTTAGGTACATTTGCTTACATTTTTTTGAATTAGCATTTTATTTTAGAATTTAAACATTTACAGCATAGTGGTAGAAGTTGTCAGAGTTTCCATATACCCCTCATCTAGTTTTTTACACTGTGTCTCACACCCCGTGGCCTGCATGTCACAGCTGAGCACTGGCCTCATACACTATTGTGAACCTACCTGTAGACTGGTCCCTGTGTCCAACCACAGTCCCGCCCCATGGAGGTTTCTCTCTGCCTCCCCTCCCTCCCCCCCACACATCATATGCAGCGCTGCAGCTCCAGAGTCTATCTTGATTGTCCAGCACCTTCTCGACCCCTGGTCGCCAATGATTCTGATAGTCTCAGAGTGTGATGGGATGCTGGGTTTTTTGCTTTTTGAAGCTGCTAGAAATGGTAAGAGCTGCAAGGCCTTTGCTGAGAGTTGTAGGTTTTTTAACCTGGGTTTTGAAGCCCAGCTGGGCTCTGCCCCTCCTTCAGCACCTCTGCAGGGAATGGTGGGGTGGAGCATGGGGGGTGTGACTGGAGCAGCACAGCTCCCCAGTGCTTCAGAGCCACCCAGCTGTCAGTACCACCTCTCTCCAGAGTATCCACATTCCTCATGGAATCCCACATTTGTGGCCTGAGTGCAAAGATGTGGGTTCCTCTGCCCCCGGATTGGCCGTGCCCCTACTCTGCTTTGAGGTTTCACATTGTCATATGGCCTTGCAACCTAGAAGTAGAAGATAAGGGTAATTTAAGGCCAAAATATGAGGAACCACTTTCAATGGGCTCTACTTTAGGATTAACAGCAGATAATTTTGAAAATATAAGCCTCGAGAAATTTAGGTTGTGGAATCACAGAAAATATTTTCTGACCATATACATGTGTGGAAGGACGTTCCTGGATGAAAGCCCAGCTTTGGAATGTCCTGTGAAGACGTGTGTGCATATCTTGATGAAGGCAGCATGCCGTTTTCACACATCTTTTATGAACAAGGATAACAGGACTGTCAGTGTGTACCCACTGTGGACATAACCCTTTGTAATGTTGCACATCAACTTGTATATCAACGAAGATGCTTTGATCTCAGAGTGACTGGCAGGATGAGTAGTCTGAAAGGAGCTAGACCAGAATTTCCAAAGATGTATGTAATTGATGGCAGTGAGTTTTGAATTCTTATGTTATTAAACAAAAAGCCAGCATTCTTACATTAATCCAGTTTTCTATATTTCACTGAATGGCCTAATTTGTAAGCATTCTACTGGCTTTTGTTTTCACCTATTTCTCAGGTGCTGGGCAATACTATACTATTTCAGTGTGGCAACTAATTTTAATTTTATTTGTTCTCTTGTTGGATGCCCACAGGATTGAGATTTTCCTAGTTTCTCATTTATGGGCTGTCTCTGTCCACCCTTACCATCTGCTGTAGTGAGCCGCCGACTTGAGTGCAGGATCAGGATTTCTGGATGCCTACTGAGTGACAGGGAGGCTTCTCTGTTTCTGTTAGGGCCCCCCACACCCAGGACTGGGAAGGAGGCTGCACAAATTCTGCTCTCAGAGAGGATGTGGAGCTGACAATGCTGAATGTCAGTGCAAAGACAGTCACATGAAGATCTAGCCCTTTATGGGGCCCCTGTGCTCTCTACCTTGCTCAGACCCACCCCTGAGCCTGTCACAGAGTCAGACCTGATGACTTCTTGGGAGTAAAGGAAGAGGACCTGCGATGTCTGTGGAGGATCAAATTGAAGATGTTTTCTAGAACTTAAACTCTGTGCTTCTTGAATGTCATGTGTTACCATGGTGGACCATGTTTCATTATGGGAAGAATTGGGCTCCTGGGGTCCCACGCTTCATCACCCCTCCTTTACCTGGTAGAAGTGAGAGGCTAGGTTATTAAGGTATTTTTTTCTGACATCTCTAGTCTTCTGGGTACACCAGGAGGCTTTCTCTCTAGGGGTGATACTGATTAAGGACATGCCTCTGTGCACTCTGCCCAGAATAAGGGAAATTGTGCCATAGACAACTGTAATTGAGTTGACTGTAGCTCATGGTGACCTTATGTACAACAGAATGGCATGTTCTAGTGCCTCATTTCAATTACTCTGCCAATTCATCTCCCTCACCCTCAACCTTATACTTCACCAAACATGTCCTCCTCTAGTGATTGATTCCTTCTGGCTCCATGTGTAAAGTGAATCAGACCATGTTCTGCTGTGACCCATTGGCTAATTTTCAAATGTAGCCAGCCAGGCCTTTGTTTTTACTCTTAGTCTATAAGCTCTGTTGTAATCTGTCACGGCCACATGCAAGCCACCACAGAGTGACAGCTGCTATGCAGGTGGCGGAATTTGTACCTTTGGACCTCAGTAGTACTGCCAAGTCTCAAAAGAAACAAAAAGGGGGTATGAAAAGTGTGCCAGGTACTCTGGGATCTGTCTTGCTTTGTTTTTACTCCTGGTGAGCCAGGGAGCTCTTCAGCTTGGAAAGAGCAGGGGAGAGTGACATGACATTCTTCTTCATGGACAGGTCTCTCTTGACAACATGCCCAAAGTATTTGAGATGAAGTCTTGCCATTCTGGCTATAGGTTTTCCAAGACAGATTTGTTTGTTCTTTTTGATGTTCATGGTACTTTCAATATTCTATACCAGCACCGTAATTCAAATGCTTCGTCACTCTTTCTTATTCAGTGCCTAACCTTCACATGCACATGAGCTAGTTAAAAATACTATGGCTTGTTTCAGGCTACCTTTGTTCTCAAAGTAACCTCTTTGCTTTTCAACACTGTCCAGAAGTCTTCACAGCAGATTTACCCAATATAACGTGTAATTTGATCTCTTGATTGTTGCTTCCATCAGCACTGATTGTGGATCCAAGTAAGACAAAAATCCTTGATGACTTCAGTCTTTCTCCATTTATCAGGCTGTTACCTCTTGGTCCAGTTGTGATGTAGTGGTTATGCCTTGGACTGCGATCTGCAACCTCAGCAGTTCAAAACCACTAGCTGTCTACTCCTGTTATAGTCTCGGAAACTCACAGGGGAAGTTTTACCCTGTCTTGTAGGGTCACTGCAAGTCAGCATAAACTCGATGGCAGTGAGTTTTGTTTGTTTACATTTTTCTTT
>NW_022103896.1:91981047-91996079 GCF_000313985.2 Echinops telfairi | reverse complement strand
TCGGTCCCATTGTTTTCCTCCTCTGGACTGCTCATCCAGCCTATCTTATCTAGATAGATCTGCAGAGATAATAATATGCACCCAAAAAACAAGGCACAGCAAGACAAAGCGACAAAAGAGAACACAATGATGACAACCCAAAAAAACCCAATGACCCAATAAATTAATTTAAAAAAAAGAAAAAGAAAAAGAAATTTAATTTAAAAAAGGAGGAAAAACCTGTAAAGAGATCAAGGTCTGATTTTTGACCTCTAGGCGTGTCCTCCAGTCAAGTCCAATGGGGTGCCATGCTCTGGCCCCAAAGTCTATCCTTTGCACTCCCTCGGGAGCTCCCTGCTCTGCTCCCCACTTTGCTCTGCCACAGAACTTTAGTGTTTTGCCTTGGTGTCACAGGGTCAGTCCGGGTCAATCCTGACACCCAGTCTCCAGTGTTCTCCCCGTAGGCCAATGAGTCAGCAAGGGATGTCGTGTCTCATAGTGGGATCAGCCATGTGGTTCACTCTGTGCATTGGCTGTTCGGAGCTGTGATATTGTCCTGCAGGCTTGGTGGGCAAGGGAGTGCTCCACTCTCTCTTCTTCCCCATTCATTTGCTCCCTGTTTACATTTTTTATATTGGGTTGTAATCCATACTGAAGGCTGCAGTCTTTGATCTTCATCAGTAAGTGTTTCAAGTCCTCACTTTCATCAAGCAAGGTTGGGTCAAATTTATATCACAGTTTGTTAATAAACAGGGTGGGTAGAGTATTTTGACATTTTTCCGAGGGTATAAATTGACAAGAATCGGACCCCAACCCCCATTGGCTTGAATCTACTTTTGGGTTCGTTGGGCATTTCCATCATCTTGCTACTGAAACCCTTTCCACCTGTTCCTGCCATTTGTAGATCACACAGCTGCCATATGGCAGCATCCCTGTTTCCCAGGACTCTGATCCAAAAATTCAGTTTCCTCCCCTCCCCAGTGAAGGAAAGGCTCTTGCTGTCCCCCCATTCTGGGAACCCAGAAGGTAGAAGCCTCCTGTGGTGAGTAGGTGTCCCACTGACACCCCTCTATTTCACACCCCAGGAAAACTGCAGCGTGTTCTCACTAGTGCCTCTCCCTGCTTCTCACAAACTTGGCAGGTAACCCAGGTCAGCCTGGAGTCCCTCTGCTCCTACTCTGCTTTTGGGGTTCGCATTGTCATATGGCCTTGCAACCTAAGAACCATTTGTGCCACCTGTGCTCCAGTTTTCTTTCGGATGCATTGGAGCACCCTGCAGGACTAAGAATTATACCAGAGCCTCCATGTGGTATTGTGTGGGCTTCCAATCCTGGGCTGGATGAAGACAAAGTGGGATAAGGACAGAAGCACTACAGTGTTTGGTGTGCACAGGTGTTTAGCTAGGTGAGTGCCTCTCTCCTGAGCCTCTTCAGACCTGAGACAAGATTAGAGACTAGCCTAAGAACTAGTCCCAGCTGCTGGCATGCGGGGAGGGGAGGTCTGATTACTAAGGGCTTGGCTTTAGAATTTAATTTTTAATCTTAAGTAACTTAGTTACTTAAGATTATTTAATTTTATGTAACACAGAAGTACATCTCTCACCCTCAAACACCACCAAAAACACTGCATACAATCAACTCATCTGGATTTTACTTCCACTTCTTGACATACACATCCTGCTCTGCCCTCTCCCACTTGGCTTACTGAGGAACAAAGAGGCACTGACTGACCGAAAAAGGAGCTGTGGGTGGCCAGGCACCCTTTTCTCCTCTGCCATTATTTTCAGAGTAAGTGATGGTTCACACAGGGTTTTGCACATGATGGGGCTCCTAGGTTGTTTGCATTTCCTAGCAGACCTTCTCTCTGTGTTGGAAATTCTAGCTGGCATATGTCTTAGCTATCCAGTGCTGCTATAATAGAAACATCACAAATAGGTGGTTTTAATAAGCAAATTTAGTTTTCTCACAGCTTGGGGAGCTAGAATTAAGGGTGCCAGCCACAGGGAAAAGTTTTTCTCGCGCTGTCAGCTCTTGAGAACAGTCCTTGTCTCTTCTGCTCTTGGGTAATCCTCATGTAGCTTGGCATCTTTCTCCATCTCTGCTTGCTAGCTTGTGTTAACCTTATATCTACACTAATTGTGTATTATTAACATAACAAAAAAAAACCCGTTCCCTAATGCGATTATAGCCACAAAAAGCAAAACACCAGTTGAGTTTTGAGTCAGTTCTGACACATAGGCCAGAATAGAATGGCCCTGTAGGTCTCTGAGACGAAGTCTTTATGGGAGTATAACATTTCATCTCTCTCCAGTGGAGCAACTGGTGGTTTTAAACTGCTGACCTTGTGGTTAGCAGCCCAACAAGTAACCCACTATGCTTTATAACACATAAATTTGGGGAAGTACAATTCAGTCCATGACAACACCAGATTCACATCCTCTCAGTTCTGTCAATGTCCATCCCTGCTGCTCAGTTGTCTATGTACCACCTTGTACTCATCTTAAGTCAGGGGCACCCACATACCATGGTTCCTGGGCTTTTGTGCTTGTGGGCATTATAAATGCCTTGTATGAACAGGGTTGCAAGAACCAGAGGTGGACATGCTCTTGGAAGTGCTCATATGTGTTCCATTGTTCCATCAGGCTTCATCTGTAAAGCACGGCGTCAAGATTTAAGTATAGAATTATTGAATGCTTACAATTTCAAGATGTTGACAGCAGAGCATCATGTCAAGTGCAGCTGACCGGAGTATGGCACTTTGCATAAACAGTGTGGGGCCACATCTGACCTCCTCCAACTTCAGTAGGGAGAAGGAGAATCCATCTCCCAAGATCACTTGCCACAAGACAGAGGTCCAATGTGGCTCTAACCCCTATCTTTCTTTTCATCTATGCTGACATCAACTCCTCCTCCCATGGAACTTTACATCTCTGCTGGGTTTGATAATATGTTGTAATGGCCACGTGGAACTCGAATATAGAACTAAAGGTTGTAGCGTTTTTTAGAGAAGTTAGATTTCAAGACCAGGAATGCTCGGGATACAGTTGTTCAGTTAGGACAGCCTCAACCATTGTGGCAGGTACACTTTCTCTGGTCTAGCTATACAACTCCTTGACCTCCTTTGGCAATGGCAAGGGTTACAAAGCTCACTTAGTAGTGTTGATAAGTATGCAGATGGTACCCTACTCTGCTTGAGTCCCTCTGCTCCAGGTTTTTGTTTTTAATAGATATCAAAGCTGTATTAGTGGTTAATAGGGTCAGAATAGAGAAAGTGGGGGGTGGAGGATAGGGGTTATGGAAAAACTACATTCATTGTGGAGTGATACACTTGCAAACAGATATTTGTGATTGCTGACAATAAGGCTTACACCTGTACATAACTGAACAGGCAAAAGTTGTGAGATATACAGGGGGCTTCAAAAATTTGGGAGAAACTTCCATTATTTTAAAATTTATTTGCAGTCATCACTGGGGCTATTTCTTGCTGCCGATTTGTTTGCTGGCCTGCTCTTCCACCTGCATGGTCAGGCGCAGGGCCTTGATGACACCTTGCAGGACTGAGAAGTGCTTGGTAAGCTCAGTGAGGGAAGATTCTGCTTTGTTCACAATGGTCTCCAGGTCCTAGTCAGTTGGCTTGGTCATCTCGGAGTGCTCAAGCCAGGTTGGCCTTTGCTTTGAGCTGAACAGGTGCAAGGAGTCTCAGGAAGAATGCACCTCTGGGCGCACCAACTCCACGGTGCTCAGGCTGCAGGAGCTTCTCCGGCACCACGCCCCGCGCACAGTCAGCTCCAGGTTTTTGAGTTAGCAAATATATCTCCTGCATTGTCTGGAGGCACCTCATTCTTTAATGCCCAAAGGCACTCAGTTCTACTGGCCGCATGGGCGAGGAAGACCACTGCTCTGTCAGGTGTTCTAGCTTTTGGTTCTGTCAGTCCTTGGATGTGATAGGTTTCTGTCCCTGAATAGAAGAGTTTTAGTGTACTGGGATCTTAGGGGAAAAAGACCACACTTCACTTCTGGCTCTTGTTTTGTTTTTGTTTTTTTGTAGCCTGATTCCTCTTTCTGCTTCTGAGATGGCTCATTAAAAACCCAGGAAGGCAAAACTGACTAATTGCTTTGTTAGACTTAAGTTTTTCTCAATCACAATTAACCTTTGTGATAATCCTTCACAACAGAATTATACAAGCTTATCAGTGTCTTCCCTCACCTTCTCTTACTCAAACCCATCAGGAAAAAGTAGTTTGGTGGGAGCTGTGAAGACTGTGGCTAGAAGAGCCATAGTAAACAATTCACTGCACTGCGGGGATGCTGTCTCTAAGCAAACTCAGTTCTGTTGAGCTGATTTCCAACTCATACTAATCCGGTAAGACAGATTAGAGTTACCCCTATGAGTTCCTAAGGCTGTAAACCTTATGGGAGTAGAAAGTCTCATCTTTCTTCCATGGAGTGGCTGGTGTTTTGAACTGATTGCCTTCTGTGTAGTAGCCCAACACATAGCCCACTACACCACCAGGGGTCTTTAGAGATGCTTTAGTGGACATTCTTTTTTTAATTAAATAAAATTCATTTACAAAGAAAACTTGATCATTTCTGTCCTAAACAACAACAAAATGTGTGCACTTACTGGTGTGTGGTGGTGATGATGTGTCTTACAACATAGGATAAATACCCAGGAAGGTGGGCCATCACTTTGGGGAGACTCTGAGTAAGGCGGGCGTGGTTGGGAGCTGTGGGTGTGACTGAGTCACTGATCTCACTAGGCAGTGATTTCCGCTCTGGCATATACACCTCTTCTTGTCGAAGCTCAGAGCCCCAGGAATCTGAAGGATCCCAGGCTGGCTTCCTTCCCCGAGCCACTGTAGGCACAGAGGATTGGAAGCTGCTCCGCTTTCTTTGTAGCAGTGAGTTTCACCAACAAGGAAAGTTGGTGATGGGTCTTGAGGAGGTGTGAAGAAGGTGCCTGCTCTTCTTGGGACTGCTCTTGCTGCTGGGTCTGTTCTAGGCCTGCATACCAGACTGTGCACCCAAGAAAAGTCCCTGAATGTGAGCCCTCTGACCCTACAAACTCAGCATCTGTTCAGATCGGTGCTGCAACAAGGAGCAGCTGAACTGTCTCAGGGAACTCTGTTGGTAGTGGTGGTGCCAACTTTGGGGAAGGTAGTACCGAGACCCCAACCCACCTGGGATGCTGAATCTGCTGCCTGTGTTCATCCCCCTACATTCGTGGGTCCCAACTCATAGCGACCCTGTAAAATAGAATAGAACTGCCTCTGGATTTCTGAGACTTTACTGGAGCAAAAAGCCTCACTTTTTTTCTGAAAAGGGACTGGTGATATCAGACTGCTGACCTGTGGTTAGCAGTCCAAAGGGTAATCCACGATGCCACCAGGCCTCCTATTGCACCTGGGACTTATGAGACTAGACAGGATTACTTCTACTGTCACCTTGCATTTGTTCTGGAGTGCTGCTGGTGGTCGAAGAGCTTTTTTATTCATTAGTGCAACTACTTTGTCCTGGAAGTACTTAGGAGCCTTAGGAGCGATTTTTTAAGAAGGCAAATGATCCTACTTCTCTCTGAATATTTACATTCAGATGTTTATGGATCGCAGCTTTGTCATCAACTGACTCCGTTTGGATGCAGCAGTCCGTGTCCTAGAACCATGTCCTTCACTTGTTTAGCTAGATGTAGCCTAGGGACCTTCAGCCCGGGGAGGAGGGTAACTGCTTAAGTACCTCCACTGATGAGTGCCCCACATGGCAGATGGGGAGTTGTGAGTGAGTTTACTTTATAAAATAAATTTTATGTCAGCCTGACTGAGAGAAGGAATAATAGGCATTACCACGGTTATATTTGTGAGGCATTGGCTAAATATGCAGATGGATTCTGATTGGTAAATAATAAGCCAATGTAAGTCTAGTATTTTTCTTTTCCATATCCTTATTTGCTAATGTAAAGAGGTGAAACTAGCCAGATAATGACATAAAAAGTGTCTAGTTTGGATTCCTTCAATAATATTTTTTGGCATTTGGGCAAGGTGATTGGCTTCTGGCCCCTGCTTACTGTTGCCAGGAGTGTCACCATGGAGCCGAGGAAGTGGGCCAGAGCCAGGGAAAGCCACAGTACCAAACAACGTGTCAGGAAGGAGCAATAATATGTTTTATATTCACATCTCGTTGAAGTGTTAGGCTTACCTTTGTAATCAGAAGAATGATCCCCCAAATTATCCACATGAGAAGCAGCTAGCACCTTAAGTGGAAATGAATGGCATCATTGGTTTTGTCCAAGAGATGAATTGATGAGAAGGAGGTTATTGAAAATGAGGTAGATTGCCTGAGTTGGCACATGAATTTTCTCATTTGGAGGATTGTTCTGTGGCTGTGGAGATGGAGGGATGTGCTTCTCCAGCTGTTTATCTGCCATCCTGCTTGGGATTGAATTTTGCATCAATTTAAAACAACATCTCTTGGCCTTTCACCCATCCTCATCTTCTGGAACTCTGCTTTCTTATGTTGGACCTCTCATTCTCTTTCATGGTACATTTTGGGTAATTTCCTCAGTTTTTTTTCTTTAAGCTCACCAATTCTCTGAACTTGATGGAATTATTAAACAAATGTGCTTCATTTATTGTTTTAACTGTTTCTTGAGTTTTACATTTTAAGATTTTTTATTTCTGAAAGTTAAGATTTCTTTTTCAAGTTCACACATGCTTTTGTGGGACACAATTTAGCCACAACAAATCATAAGGAAAGAAGAACAAGTATTATTATAATCATGTTGTTATTGCTAGGTATCATTGAGTCAGTTCCAATTCATTGTGACCCTGTGTATCACAGAATGCAACATTGCTCAGTCCTGTGACACCCTCACCATGATGCCCTTCTTAGTGACTGCTATCTTACCAAGCATGATGCCCTTCTTAGTGACTGGTCTTTCGTGGCAGCACATCCAAAGTACATGACATGAAGTCTCACCATCCTTGCCTCTAAGGAGCATTCTAGCTGTAATTCTCGGATAGATTTGTGCTTTGGGCAGTCCATGGTACTTTCACGATTTTTCACCAGCACCATAACTAAAATGCATCTTTGGTCTTTCTTATTCAGTGCCCAACTTTCACATGCATATGATAGCCTGGGTCAGGTGCGCATTAGTCCTCAAAGTAACATCCTTGCTTTTCAACACTTAAAAAAGATGTTTTGAAAAAAAGATGTTTTGTGCAGGAAACTTACCCAGTGTGCTGTGTCCCAAGGATTTTGGTATGTTGTGTTTCCATTCTCCTTTGATTCAGGTAATTTAAAATTTTTCATGTTTTATTTTCTTGTTAGTAATTTCTTAATCTTTAGCATTGCTATCTGAGATGATGTTTCATAGTATATATCATTGATTTTCTAATTATTGAGGCTTGCTTTATAGTCTCATGTATGTTCTATTTGGAGAATATTTCATGATCTATGGAAAAGAATGTATATTGTGCTGCTGTTGGGCTAAAGTGTTCTGTATAGGTCTATAAGATAAAGTTTATTCTGTTTAGATCTTCTCTATCTTTCTAGCTGTTCTGTCCCTTATTAAAAGTGATATATCAATGTCTTATGCATCATTATTGTGGAGGTGGCTGTTTCTTCAAGTTATTTAAATATTTGGGGGCACTTTCATTGTGAATGTGTGTTTATTTGCTTGAAACTAACTTATGTGTCACAAATAATTGAAGTCAGTTTCTATTGTACTTTTCCTCCTTTTGTAATCACTCAGACCTGTGTTTAGGTCTGATGAATAAAGAATCTGGGAGGTCTTCAAGGTGCTCACCGATTTCTTTCTCTCTCAAACAGTATTATTTAGAGCAATTTTAAGTTTACAGGAAAACAAACAAACCCTATCCAGAAAGTAAAGTTTTCATTTGCTCCCTTCCCTGCTGTAGATGCATTAGGGTGGTACATTTGTTACAATGAATGTTCCAAGATGGACACATAATTATTAACTGAAGTCCGTAACTTAGTCCGTAACTTATATTAAAGGCCACTCTTTGTGTTGTACAGGCCTAAGGCTTTTGAGAAATGCACAACTCATGTGTTCACCATTCCAGTATCATACCAAATCATCTCACTGCCCTAAACATGCTTATGCTCCACTTATTCTTCCTCCTCTGCTACCAAGTCACTTGCCATTTGTGCTAGAAGAGGCTAGATTTATGCTAGATTAAGCTTTCTTAACTTCTCCTGGAGGTGCATTTCTTTGGAACGAGACATAACCACTTGATGGTACCTGATGGAAGAGAAGAGACACTGGATGTGAGGAATGCAAGCAATGCCACAAGGAAGGCAAACAGTACAGACAGCTGAAGCTGTTAATTGAAGCAAATGGAGAAAGTAAAATGGGAAAGTTGCCAGAACGGGAAGCAAAGAAATGTAGAAGGAGCCAAAAGTGAGGAGAGAACTTGCTAACCTTGAAAAGAGGGAGCTAGGTACACAACTGGAGAACCACACGATATCTGGAGGCTTGGAGGTGCCATCTGCAAAGCTGGATCCCAAGATCCATTCAAGAAGGAATGAAACCTGTTACAATATCTTTAAAGGATCTGCACGTTTTAAAAAGAGATGTACCCTATCACAGGCTTGTCTGCGGAGAACCTGGTTTGTAACCATGCTGATTGTAAAAGATTCACAAGAGGACCACTATTTTTAAAACCATGTAATATAGGAGTGCAGCTTGGAGGAACACACATTTGAAAAGAAAAAGAAGAAAGAAGAAAAAGACCAGTTTGGTCAAGAACCCTTCCTGGATTGGAGACAGCAGTGGAGTGGGGTGAGGGCAGGGCAGGCAGGTAAAAGTCTCATACTCTCACTGGTGGTGACGTTACAACACAGAAACACTTGCCTTTTAAGCACTTAATGATCTCCAAAAGTCTGACCTAAACCATCTAGCTTAATCATATTTCTCGACTAAAAAAAAGTTTTATTGACCTTAATTCACATATCTTATCATTCAATTCTTCAATCATATTAGAAAGTTGTACCGTAATTACCACAATTTTAGAACATTTTCATTTTTCTTGTGCTCTCTGTCATTACCTACCCAGCTATACTCCCAAGAAAACATTAATCTAGTTACCATCTATAGATTTACCTATCCTGGATTTCATATGCAGAAAAATATGCAACAATAACAAAATAAAACAAAAACCTCAATGGAAAAGAAAGCAGGAAAAAATTAAAACTAGAACAAATTTAGAATGAGTCAAACAGAAGATCATATGATACAGTATTGTATTTTAACTAAACTATATCTGTAAGATCCATTTTCCAAGTACTCTGTGTTAGCAGGGCTATTCATATTCCTGGTCTGTGGTCAGATGGTATTCACAGAGGCTTAATCCATGTGTATTTCCCCTTCACTTTAAAAAAAATTGAAACACCTCTAAAATGGGTCAAAAAGGAGCTCAAATGCAAAGATATTACATTTTAACCTAAATACATCTACCATAAACAATTTACAATGCTCTCTGTCTGATTACCAGGCTATTCACATCCATTGACTGTGGTCAGAGGGGATTCACCTAACGCTTAATCTATGTGTGGACCCTATAAATGGAATTTGGGCATCCACCACTGCATCTCTCAATAAAATAATCACTGCCATCAAGTTGATTGATGCTGACTCATAGTGATTCTGTAGGACAGGGTAGAACTGGCCATCCAGTTTCCAAGACTAACTCTTTATGGGATTGGAAAGCCCTGTCTTTCCCCTGTGGAGAAGGCTGGTGGTTTCAATTCATAACTACTATGCCACCAGGGCATCTAGCAATGCATGCAGTTCATAGCGTCCGCAAACACTAGAGTATTTCAGCTTTAAGCCCCAGGGAGTATGTTGGTTCCATAAGTGTGTTAAAGGTAAATTTGAGGTAAAGCCCAGTTTACTTTTTCTGCATCGAATCTTTCTGGTATGGCCTATAAAGGATGGCATGCACTCCAAAAAGCCGACTAGTCTGTAGCACAAGGGGGACATGGGTCACCAAGGACTGAATAAAATCTCGGTCAAAGATGTCCACTTAAGAATATAGTGCCAGGCATATTCTCCCCTTGGGCTCTATTGTTAAGTGTTTTGTTTGTTTTCTGAGGAGAGGTAGCTCCTCTCAGTTTACCCACCAATAAAAATGTAATTGCCTTCTCTGAAACACATGGCTCCCTCCCTCTACATCCTGTGTTAATGTGGGTAGATAGCATATTTCTAGGTATTTGTCTATTTCTTCTAGATTATCAAACTTGTGGATATAGTCTTTCATAGTACTATATTATTGCTTTTATTTCATTTGAAATTACATTGATGTCACCTTGTTTATCTCTAATTCTAAATATTTGCTTCTCCTTCTTTTCCTTTGTTAAGTTTGCCACCAGTTTGTCAATTTTGTTAATCCTTTTAAGAAACTAATTTCTTGTTTTGTTGATTTTTTTCCATTGGCTTTTCTGTTTTCCAATTTGTTTACTTATGCTCTAATCTGTATGATTTCTTTTCTTCAGTTTGAGCATTTATATTGTCCATGTTCTAGTTTTTGGAGGTGTTGTTTTTGGGATCTCCTCTTTTTTCATGAATGTTGATAGCTATAAATTGCCCTCTGATAACTGTTTTTGCTATGTCCCAATGGTTCAGGTACGATATGTTATCATTTTTTTTGTTTATTTATTTCAAGGACTTTTAAAAAATTACGCTTTAGTTGATCTATTAATGAGCCATTTTTAAGTTGTGTGTTATTCTGCCTCTATGTGTTTGTCTTTCTGTTCTTCCTATTGTTAATTTTTAAATAATTTTATAGTAGCGTGATGGGGGGGATTGGATTTTAGGGTCTCACTGTTTTTGAATTTGTTGAGGCTTGCTTTATGTTCTTACATGTGATTTATTCTAGAGAATGTACTGTGTGTGCTGCAAGAAAATGTTTTCTGTGTTGTTGGGTGGAGTGCTCTGTATATGTTTAGGAAATTGAGCTGGTTGATTTTAGTTCTTCAAGTTTCTTTCTTTCTTTTAAATCATTTTATTGGGGGCTTGTACAACTCTTATCACATGCTATACATCCATCTATTTTGTCAAGCACATTTGTACATTTGTTTCCATCATCATTTTCAAAACATTTTCTTTCTACTTGAGCTCTTGCTATCATTTCCTCATTTTTCACCCCTCCCTCTGTCCCTCACAAACCCTTGATAACTTGTAAGTTATTATTATTTTTTCATGTCTTACACTGACTGATGTCTCCCTTCACCCACTTTTCTGTTGTCCAGCCCCCAGGGAGGGGGTTATATTGTAGGTCATTGCGATCAGCTCTCCCTTTCTTCCCCCATCTTTCCCTTACCCTCCTGGTATCGTTACTCTCAATATTGGTCCTGAGTGGTTTATCTGTCCTGGGTTCCCTGTGTTTCCAGCTCTTATCTGTACCAGTGTGCATACTCTGGGCTAGCCAGATTTGTAGTTTACTTTATTGAGTTTCTTTCCTGATTATCTGTGTTTCCTTGAGATCAGGGTGTTGAAATCTCTTATTATTATTATTGTCAAGCTGTTTATTTTTGTTTTCATTTACTTATCTAATATACAAATAAGTGTTTATTATTACCATGAGTGGATAACAGGTTTTGAAATCTGGGCATGAAAGCCCTCCTACTTTGTTTTTTCATAGTGTTTTTTTTTAAAATCCTGGGTTTCTTTCCTTCCATATAAAGTTGGTGATTAGTTTTTCTACTTCTGTGTATAATTGTGCTGATACTTGGATTGGAATTGCAAAGACTACTTTAAATAATATTGATATTTTCACTATATTAAGTTTTCCTATCCATGATCATGAGACATTCTTCCATTTGTGTACGTCTCTTTTGGTTTCTTGTAGAATTATTTTATAGTTTTGTTTGTGTAAGTATTGTTTTTCTCTGATTAGGTTTATTCCTAAGTAATTTATCTTCCAGGTAGTTATTGTAAGTGGTATTGTTCCTTTAATTTTCTTTTTGGACCTCTTTGTTATAACAAGAATGCAATTGATTTTTATATTTGATCTTATAGCCTGCTACATTGCCAAATTTTTCTGTTAGTTAAAGCAGTTTTATTGAATATTTGGTGTTTTGTTTTTTTTTTATATATAGGATTAAGGCATCCACAAATAGAGTTTTGTTTCTTCTTTGCCAATTTGGATGCCTTTAGTATCTTCTTAATGTCTTGTAACTCTGGCTAGAACTTCCATGACTATATTCAATAAGAATAATGATAAAGAGCAACCCTGCCTGGTTCCTGTTGGGATTGGGAAGAGGAATGTTTTTAATTTATCTAAATTAAGTGAGATGCTAGCCATTCCTTTTGGATATATGACCTTTATTATGTTGAGGAATTTCCCTTCCATTCATATTTTATTAAGTGTTTTTTACCAAGAGCAGATGCTGATTTTAATCAAACGCCTTTCTGCATCACTTGATATATCACATGGCTCCTTTACTTTATTTTGTTTATGTAGTGGATTGCATTGATTGTTCTACTAATATTGAACCACTTTTACAAACCTAGTATGAGTTCCATTGATCATGATGTATATATTTATTTTTAAAAGTTTCATTGAATTCTATTGGTTATAATTTTGTTGAAAATGTGTCATCTATAAGTGATATTGTTCTATAATCTTCAGTTCTAGTAATGTCTTTGGCTTAGGTACCTGGGTTATACTTGATTCATAAAATTAGTTTGGTAATATAATAATATATTTGGTAATATAATATATTCATAAAGTGAGTTTGGTAATAACTGAAATAGTTCATGTAAGATTGGTGCTAACTTTTTTCAAAGGCTTGATAGAATTTCCTAGTAATACTATCTGGTGCCAGACTTCAAATTTGGGATTATTTTAATGACCCAATATATTTCTTCTTGTAGGTATAGAGATTTTCTTCAGCAGTCTGTGTTAGTTTAGGTAGGTAATGTATTTCTAGAAATATAATAATTTCTTGTAGGTTTTCAAATCCATTGAATATGATTTTTCATAATACTGTTTTTCATACCATTTTTATAATCTTTTTTATTTCTCTTATTTCTTTTGTGATGTCACCTGTGTAATTTCTTATTTGTAATACTTGTTTTTACTCCTTTTCCTTTGTTCCAAGGTTGGCCACTTGGTTTATCAATTTTGTTAATTCTTTCAACTTCTTGCCTTTTTTTTTAACCTGTTTTTAAATTTTTTTTTTCCCTGACGAATTTATTTCTGCTGTAATCTTTATTGCTTCTTCTGGTGTCCGAGAGTTTGTTTTACTGGTCTTGTTGTATTTGTAGCTAATGTGTTAAGGTGTTTATATTGATTTTTCTTTTCTTTTTTTAATGTGTAAATGTATTGCCTTATGAGCACTACTTTTGCTGTTTGCCAGAGATTTGGTATGTTGTGTTTTTGTTCTCATTTGCTTCGAGGAATTTTTTAATTGTGCTCTTTATTCTTTTCAATTGCCAAGGGTTTTTTACCAAGTAAAGTGTTGCTACCAAGTAAAACATTGTATCAGGCAAAGTGTGCTGTTCAGTTTCCATGTAACTGATTTTTTTGGTTGATAGCCCTAAGGTTGGCTTCTAATTTGATTGCATTGTGAGCTGAGAAAATGGTTTGTTGTGTCTCAGTGTTTTTTAACCTATTGATGCTTGATTTATGGCCTAAAATCTGATCTATCCTGCAGTGTGTTCCATGTGCACTAGAAAAAAAAATCCTGTATATTGTGGTTTTCTTGAATGACGTGTTTTTTCTGTATATGTTTAAGAAATCAAGTTGGTTAATTGTATTGTTTAGTTCTGTATCTTTGTTAAATTTCTTTCTAGTTGATCTGTCATTGTTTGAAAATGATGTATTCTAATATTGTTGTGTTAAGGTCTGTTTGTTTCTTCAGTTCTATAACAGTTTGATTAATATTGTTAAAGCTGTTTTATTGTGTACATCCATGTTTATTATGGCCATGTCTTGCTCAATTGTAGCCTTCATCATTATGTAGTCGCCTTCTTTGCTTCTCATGATGGCATTTACTTTGATATGTTTTCTCAGAAATTAATATTGATAATCCTGCTTCCACCTATTAGTAGTTTATTATATTTTTTCCCCATCTTTTCACTTTTAGTCTATTTTTGTCTTTGTATCTAAGGTGTGTTTCTTTTAACACATTTACAAGATGTGTCATTTTGATGTATTTCAATTTCCTCAACAAAATTACAGAAACCATTTATAGCCTACCATTTATGCTGACTTTTATCCATTTAACAAGACAAATATATGTCCAAATTAATTTTTCTGTAAACCTTCTAATCTCAAAATTCTCTTTGTGGTATACCTGTCTCTACAGATACATGTTAATTTGCCACAAATGTAAATTGATTATTAATCCCAGTAAATCAGTTTCATTCATGAGAGTATTACTTTAGTTCTACATATAAATGTAAAAATATTCTTAGAAAGTAATCATCAAATGTAAAGACAATGCAGTGGAGATTGTCAGACTACTGACCCAAACAACCCTTATGATAGCTCGAACCCAATATCACAAGTGTTGTCTAATGTAAAATATTGTAAGTTTTATATAAATTTACAGTTTCATTTATAAGTTAATATATTTATTTTAAATGGGGAATTAATACATATATCTTTCCACAGTTGAATCATGTCAATCATGCATTGTACAATTGCTCCTACAAGCAGTTTCCAAATGCTCTTTTCCTTCCCAGACTCCTTGACATCGTCTCCCTCTTATAACAGCCCCCACAACCCACCCCCACCAAAACCCTTATTCTATTTGCTGTTCCTGTAAGTTCATCACTTCTGGATTTCATATGTTGTCTTTAAACAAGTTGTATTTTAAAGAAAATGTGCAGTTTCTTTCAAGTGTCAATTTGATGTTTGTAGAGATAGGTGTCTGTAAACCTAGTGTTAAGCAGCATATTAATGGCTTATATTTTCTTAACCCTTCTGTCAGTGTTTATCTCATAACTAGTGAATTTAATCCCTGTATATTTAATGTTTTTATTGATAAGTATGGTTTTATTGCTGTCATATTATTATGTTTTATGGCTGT
>NW_022103896.1:91968239-91980206 GCF_000313985.2 Echinops telfairi | reverse complement strand
CTGGAAGTTTGATTCTTTTTTATTGTTTTCTTAAAAAACTCTAGTTAGTATTTTCATAAGACTGATCTTGCTTTTGCAAATTCCTTAGTTTTTCCTTGTCTGATTTGATTTCTCCCTCATATTTGAGGGATAATTTTATTGGAGATAGAATTTTTGTCAGTTTTTTATATCAAACTTTTGAATATATCAATCCATTGTCTTCTTGCTTGAATAGTTTCCATTGAAAAATCTGAGCTTATTCTAATTGGTTCACCTTTATAAGTGATGATTCTTTTTTTCCATGTTGCTCTTGGGATTCTTTCCTTTACTTTGATGTTAGAAATTTTGACTATGATGTGTTGGAGTGATTTCCTTTGGGGATTAATTCTGTTTGGGGTTCTCTCTGGGCCTCTTGGATAGTTGTTTCCTGGTCTGTCGTAATATTAGGGAAATTTTCTTTTAACATTTCTTCAATTATTTTGTCTTTGCTTAGTATTTCTTCTTTCTGTTGGAGTGGTATGTAAGTTATTCCTCATGAAAATGTCCAGTAGAATTCTTAGCTTTTCTTCAGCTCTTTTCATCTTTTTTTTTATAGCCTGATCTTTTTGTATTTCGGTCTTGAAATCTTTCTCTTTGAGATTACTGGTTTGTGTTTCCATGGTTTTGATTTTTCTGTTTTGTTCTTTCAAGGTGTTAGCCAGTTTAAACATTTTAGTGTTTTCTTTTTGAATTTTTAATTGGAGTTCCTCAATTGCTCTTTGTTTTTTCATTTCTTTTGTCAAATTGGACTTGTAGTGCTTTCCTGAGTTCCTGTATCATCTCTCCTGCTTTTTCACTGTTTCTCGAATATTTCCTCTATTACTTTAAAACAGCTGAAGATAATTTCCCTAAACTCCCTAGCTGGAAGAGATAAAGCTTTTTCCCACTCCAAGAGCACCTTAGCATCCACACCTGCATGTATTTCACTCAGCTAAGCCATTTTTCCTAGTTCACTCATGAGCACAAAAAGTAAAGTACTGCCTCCGAGTATGGCATTCCTTTTATATTTGTCTTAGGCCTAGCAGCAATCCCTTAGCACCTGTGTGGATCCTCAAGCATCAAGCGTGGCCAGTTGGTTTGGTCCTAGTCTATACCAAGCAGGAGTCAAAGGCAGGAATCAATTAAATACTGCCCCCATCAAAATCCTGATTTCCAAGTCCTCATTTAATGCAGGGGGAAAGATCACACAATAACGCTTAAGGGAAAGAGAGAGAAGAGACTATCCAAGATACTGCCTGCTTCCCAACCCAAGATGTGTTCACTCACTCTGTGTATCAGAGTAGGGCACAGGGTCACTTTGGGTGTAGGTAGGATGACAGACAGACTGGAATTTGATACCACTCTGAATCCCAGGTTCACAGAGAGATGAGCTTTAAACTCTCCAGGCTGATTTTTCCCCTCGACATAAGCCCACCTAATTGGGTACTTGCCAAGGGCTGGCTCATCCCCTGGTATTTCTGGGAAGTGTGACCAAAGTCCAGTCCCAAGCGGTCCAGCTGGGTGTTGAGAGTCAGATTTGGGCTGTTCTGAATCTCCCCTATTCAGGCAGAAGCCAGTAAGCCAGGCTGTGACCCTCTCAGCCCCAGATTGTGGCAACCTGTAAACTTTCCCCTTTTGTTCAATCACATTCGCCCCTCCCAGCGCAGAATCAATCTTCTCCTCCAGTATGTTGGGATAGAAACACTAGCTTCCTCCATGCTGTTGACTAGGGGCAGGTGTAGACTCGGCATCAGCTCACCTTTTCCATTCTCTTCCCCAGAGGACTGGAAAGCTGGTGGGAGGGGCAGCTCTGCAGGAGTTCTCCCTGGGCAGCATAGTCTGCCAGTTTTTTGAGGGTTCTTTCTAAAGATTCCTCCCTCTCAGTGAAGAGGGTGAAGTTGGTGGAGATTTCTCCTCCTTGAGGGAGGTCCACAACTCAACTTCCTGAGTCTCCACTTTTTAAAAAATTGTCTTTGAAGGGTGTTTCACGGAGCCTCTTACTACATGCTTATACTGGATCAAGCTGTCTGGTTGTATAATTATTTATTGTGATTATGTTCTCTTGTTGATTAACCCGCTGATCATTATTATAATTCCTCTTACAGATTTTTGCCTTAAATTGTATTTTATCAGGAATTATATTCCCACTCCTGCCCCTTTTCATTACTTTTGCATTATGGTTTTCCATCCTTCAATTTTAGCTTATTTTTGTGTGTCTAGCGTATGTCTTGCATAGACAGCATCTTGTTGGTTCTTGTTTTCTTATGCATTCTATTTTCTCTCTCTTGATGCATTTAATCAGTTTATGTTCAATGTAATTATTGATAGGTATGATTTTATTGCTGCTATTGTGTGTGTGTGTTTGATCCTCTGTGCAGAGTTCTTTTTGATTGTGGATTTTCTTTTGTTGCTGTTGTTTTAGTTTTTCCTGATACTTCATGATTTTGTTTTTTTTTATTCCAGTGAGAAGATTTGTAATGTTATTCAAGGTTACAAAGTAACCTTGCACAAAGTAATTATCTTACCAAGTTTAAAACACTCCATCCTATCTTTATATTATTTTGACTTCCTCTTAATTTGGAAGCTGTGTAACTACATTCGTTTCCTCTTTTTGCTTTGCAGTTGTCATTTCAAATTCCATATCTTCAATGTTGTTGCTTTGCATTATTTTTGATACTTTTATATCTGTGTTGATTTCTGGGTGATACTGTCACGTGTCCAGGGAAAAAGATGAGGCTTTCTACACCTGTAAAGACCTGTAAAGAGTTACAGTCTTATAAATTCATAGGGGTAATTCTACCTTTTCCTATACGGTTGCTTATGAATCTGAATTGAATTGAAGGAAGTGAGATTGTCCTGTGTTGTGTTAGACCCTTTTGACTAGAGAAACAAATCTAGAGATACTCCTATGTGTGTAAGAGAGTGCTTTATATCAAAGAGCAATTGTATATTGAAAAAATATCTCACCCCAGTCCAGATCAAGTCCATAAGTCCTATATTATCCCATATGTCTGATACTAGTCCATATGTCTGATACTAGTCCATAAATTCCTCTTCAGACTTAAGTAGCCACTTGCAATGATGCTGAATGCATGAAGCTCAAAGGCTGGTGGCTAACAAGTCTTGTAGATCCAGTGGGGGTGGAAGCATCTCACCGATGGCTTGGGTCTCCACCTGGCTCTTCAGCTCTCTGAGTGTGACTCTTCAACAAGAAGATGAAGTAGAGAGAGAAAGGAAGTTCCCTGCATCCTCATGACAAGACCATGCCCACAAGGAGGCATCATCAAGCTGTGACCTGATTGACAGGCTAGACTCCGCCCCTTCACTCTTAATATCTTCAAGTTGACACGAGATTATGTAACTACCACATGGGTCTTCATTAGGGTTCTAGTCTGCTGTTATTAGTTCTCTGTCCAAAATATTTACCCTCATCATTTCTTGTAATGTTGATCTGGTTTTTACAACATCTTAATTTCTATTTATCTGGGAATGTTGTAATTTCATAATTTAAGGGACAGTTTGTTGGATATAGATCTTTTGGTTGGAATATTTTTCTTTCAGAGTTGTGCTGTGTCAAACTGGACACTCTACTATTTATTACTCTGTCTCCCATAACTCACTCCACTTTTTAGCTCGGTCCTATAATTCATTGCAGTGAACACACAGAACTCAGAGATAATGACTGTGATTATTATGGTTGTTAACAGGTTACATTTCAGGTGAGAAATGCTCGAAGATACAATTATTCAATCAGGACATGTTACAAATTCATTATATGTCTGCCAATGAATGCCCAAAAGGCCATGCCATTCCACACTGTAAGCTTTAACTCAAAAGGTTAATGATTCAACAAACCCAACTCCCCAAATTAAGTTCCCAGAGGTACCCCAGTCCAGTAAGCCTCATCCCAAAGGCACTCAGCTCTAGTGCCAGCAAACTCAGCTCCCAGAACTAAGTGTCCAGAGGCACCCCAGTCCACAAGCCAGCCTCTTACCCCAATACACTCAGATTTCCTAGCTCCATGAGCTGGGAAGTTCACTCTACCTCTACTCCTGGTTCTGCTGCTGCGGCTCTGTTATTCCTCTACGTATTGTCAAAGTTGTGTCCTGGATCAAGAAGTTCACTGAACAAGGAATCTTGGGGTCCAAAGGATGCACTATACTCCTGGCTATTGCTAATAGTGGGTTCCCCCCCACCCTGCTTCTGAGATGGCTTACTTTATACCCAGAAGGTTAGCAGTCATTGACAAATGAGTTATAGCATTCATGATTTGAAGTCGTCTTTTGTTCAAGACATGGTAATTTTGTATCAATTTGTTGATCATATGTTGATTTGCTTCACTTTAATTTTTATGTTTTGTTTTTGTATCTAAACAAGGTAGTAAAGGTGCTACTCTTTTACTAGTTTGGCAGCACTGAGTTGCCCCCCCACCTCTTTCAAGGTCAATTTGGTAGCAAGTAGGTATGCAGGTGTCAGTCTTTGAATGCTGGTCTTGTAGCGCATCTGATGAAAGGCTGGGTGGGTGTTAGATGCCATCTGCCATCAATCAAGTGGTGCTGGAGCAGGTGGTAGCACTTGCCTAGAGAATGGGGCATGATGTGTGGTGGGGATGGTTGGGTAGGGTTGCTGGCACTTGACATCTGGGGGAAAATTCAGAAAAAATAGAATCAGGAGATGAAGCAAAAAGAACAACACTGAAGAAGTGCTAGGAGGAGGGAAAGAAGACCCAAGAAGACAGATAAAAGAGGAGGAAAGAGGGAGGGAAACACAGACACAAGCACCAGCTAAACATGGTTGCAGCAGAATGTGATACTTCGTAGAAGTGCAAATCTCTGCACATGCTAACACCTGCAGAGGTGACTAGAGGTGGGGCGCCTTCTCTGGGGTTTTTTTATTTTAAAGGATGGGTAAGAACAAGAAAAAAAATTTAAATCAGATGACAAATGAAGAACTAAAAAGAAAATTTAAAAGGTTTTTTTTATGTATAAAATTACCACAGACTGGTACAAGTGTTGGTCATCAAACAAGGCCACAGCAGAAGCATAGAGCGCACTATGCAGAAGTACATCCCACCACCCATTGCAGGGTGACAATACAGACATGAAGTGGTGTAGGTGGGTGTCTTTTCTGCAAGGTCAAGAATATAAATGGAGGAGGAAAAGGGGAATGAAGAAAAAAAGAGAAAAACAAGATAAAGGGGGAGGACTAAGTAGGAAAAAGGAGAGAGAGAGAGAGAGAGAGAAACAGGCAGTACAGTATTGGTGAAAGTGCTAACCAACTGTGGCAGATGATTTTCTGTCAGCTTGAAGATGTTTGAAAGTGTAGGGGTAGAATCCATCTTGTTGATCTGGTCACAGCCGGATGATGCCTCCTTGGGGGGAGGAGGGCCCTCTTATAAGCAGGAAACCTAAGAACCTCCCTTTCTCTCGGCGACTTCACCTTCCTGTTTGCTGGGACTCTGCCACCAACCCTGAGAGCTGTTGGTACCCTACCATGTTTCCACCAACTTTGGATCCACGTGACATTGCACCCATCGGCCTGTGATCTTCCCACTCCTTGATTCACCTTTTTTTAAAAAAAAAATTGTATTGGGAGCTCTCACAGCTCTTAGCACAATCTTTACATGCATCCATTGTGTCAAGCACATTTGTACATTTGTTGCCATCATTTTCAAAACAGTTTCTTTCTACTTGAGCCCTTGGTATCAACTACTCATTTTTCCCTTCCCTCTTTCCCCCACCCTCCCTCCCTCTTGAACCCTTAATAATTTATAATTTTTTTTTCATGTCTTGTACTGGCTGATGTCTCCCTTTTCCCAGTTTTGTGTTGTCTGTTCCCCTTGGAGGGGTTTATATGTAGATCATTGTGATCAGTTCCCCCTTTTTACCCCCATCTTCCTTTTCCCCTCCTGGTATTGCTACTCTTAATATTGGTCTTGAGGTGTTTATCTGTCCTGTATTCCCTGTGTTTCTAGCTCTTATCTGTGCCCTGTACATGCTCTGGTCTAGCTGGATTTGTAAGGTAGAATTAGGGTCATGATAGTAGTGGGGTTGGGGAAGCATTACAGAACTAGAGGAAAGTTGTATGTTTTGTCAGTGCTATACTGCACCCTGACTGGGTCGTCTCTTCCCTGTGACCCTTGGGTGAGGGGATGTCCCGTTGTCTACAGAAGGGCTTTGGATCTCCACTCCACACACCCGCCCCCCTCATTCACAATGATATGTTTATTTGTTCTGGGTCTTTGATGCCTGATACCTGATCCCATCGATACCTCATGATCACCCAGGCTGGTATGCTTGTTCCATGTGGGCTTTGTTGCTTCTCAGCTAGATGGCTGGGATGCCTTCTTGATGTATAATTACTGTTTGATATAAAGCTTTTTCTTATATATAGATGAGTGTCACTGGATTTGTTTCTGTAGACAACCCTGCCTAACACACCAACAAACAAGGCTGCAGCAGGAACTTTGAACTTATTTCGCAAGAGCATGCACGGCTCACTGGGGAGGTGCATGAGTGGGCACTACTGTTTGAGAATGCTGGGGCAAAGGTTAAAAAAAAGAGAGAGACGGGGAGGAATTAAAAAGAAAGAAAAAGAAGTAGCATAGCATTGGCAGTGGGGAATAAGGTTTGACTGGCAGCCGGGTGGGTAGGTAGGTGGGTAGGGGTGAAGGTGGCTGCCCCTTGCCCCTTTGGTCACTGGGAGCTTAGGCAAGGTAAGCAGGGAGGCCATACTTCTCTGATTGCTAATCAGGATGTGGGTACTGATACAGGCTTTGGGTGCTCAGACGCAGGTTATCTGTTTTCTTCTCCAGTCACAATGCTGCTCGCTATATTCACAGTTGCTCTGTGCTGCCAGTTGGCTTACTGATTGCCTTTTTGTTCACTGTGTTTGGTCTCTTTTTCTCCCTATTGTTTGTTTACTTTACCTTTTCCATGGAAGCTCAGAGTTCAAGTATTGTCATCCATCTATTGCACACTATGACAGGCTAGTGAGGCTGAAAAGAGCTGTGAAGTTTTCTAATTCTAGCACCTATAGCTAGGTGCCCTGCAGATCTCAGAGCTCTGTAGGGAGGGGTGTGTAATGAAGAGATAAGTGTCTGCTGAGTGCCTGTTGAATTTCCAGGGCCAGGGGGGTGCTAACGTAGGCAGCATAAAAAGGAATGGCTGCTCAGACTACTCTGCCTGGCTGTCATATCACCGAGATATGTGTCAGTGTGTCATAGGGGACAGGAGAGTGAAGGCCCAGCCTAGCCCTAGCTGCCTGCTTTCAATGCTTCTGGTCCAGGAAACCTCTTGCCCTTTCCTCCAAGAGCCCTGACCAATAAGTGTCCATGGGAGGAAAAGCCTGGTTGGCTCTTCTAACTGGCAACAGAAACAGTTAGTGTCCAAGAAGTTGCTTCTGAGATTTCATTGGGTCCCTAGAAATCCAATTTTCTCTCTAAATGTAAAGGCAAGGTCTCTGGTACTGGAGAGCAGGAGAGGCTGTGATCACCAGAGGCCTTGCTTTTACATTTAGAGAGACCGCAATTCCTTAGGAGACCCTAACGTTGAAGAACATACTTCATAATCTCACGACCCAGTCAGTCGTTTTCTGATTCTAGCCCATGCTGTTATTTATTTTAAGTAATATTTAAGGTAGAACAGTTTATACTACTTTTCAGTTAGCAGTTCTGTTATGGGACTTTCCCACTGTGATGGTTTTTATAATTTTGTACTCAGCATTCCCACCAGGTGGCTGATGCTAGCGCCACGTTTCTTTGGATGTGTCTGTAAGGAAGCACGGGATACGTGCCTAAGATTTTTCTTTGTAATTCATTGATTTCAAAATGTAGCATCATATGCACATGTTGCATAGTGGGGTGGGGGTGGGGACCCTGAAGGAAAAAGAAAAAAAGGAAGAACAATATTGCTTGGAAGATCGCCTATGCCAGGTAATGAGGACACCTGCACCAAGCAGTCCAAGAGGTCTGCTGTCCACGTAGAGCCCCCAGATGCCCCTAGATAATAAAGGAATGACATTTTGCCCGAGGACCAATGAAAATGGCTGATAGTCTGCTTTTTCTCTGATCTGGAAGTAGTTGATGATACTGTGGTGGCTTGTGTGTTACTAAGATGCTGGAAGCTCTGCCGTCAATATTTCAAATGTCACATGGTCCCCTTCAGTGCACTGATTACAGCAGAACTTCCAGACTGTGAAGAAAGCCCTGGTGGTCTACTTCGGAAAATTAGGCAGTGAAACCTATGGATCAGAACAGAACATTGTCCAATATAATGCTGGATGAGTATTCCCTGAGGGTATAAGGCACTCAAATACACAATGGCTGTAACAATGGATTTAAACAATGGTTCAAGCAATGATTGTGAAAATGACCCAGGACCATGTTGTATATGAGTCAGCATTGACTTATAATTGGAGCTGTTAATAATAACAATAGTAGTGTGTGTTGCTGGGAAACTAATTTCCCCAAAAGATTAAGGAAGACTAGATTGGTCCTGTAAAGATGAGAAATAACGTGTAGATCACTGAAACCCTCATCCTTTTAACAGCCTCTTCTGGCAGGGATGGGTGCCCGAGGTCTCCGTACTCACATCTTGAAAGGGAACTAGGAAGTCATGCGTCTCACAGCTCTCGACAAGCTCTAAAAGTGACTCAGGGACTTCTTACTACCTGTCTTATCTTTGTTTGCTTTTCATAAACGATACAATTTTTTCAGTCACCTACTGCTGACAATATTTAGATTCTTTACGGTTTTGATGCTAGAGATAAAGCTGAATTCAGCATCCAAGTATGTGATGCATGCAGGAGTTTTTGGGCCCAAACGTGAACATATATTTTACATTTTAATGATAATTGCCATATGCCCTCATTCCCATGAGTTATCTATGATGATTGTTTATTATATCTCTGATTGCAAAAGTAGTCCATACATATTTTAGACATTTTAGGAAGTATAGAAAAGAATTTTAAGAGTAAAACTATCCCCTTTAGGCACCACCCAGAAGTGATGTGACATCACTGTATGTTAACATTCTTCCTGCTTATTGTTTCCCTGTGGATACTGACTTTCCCTGGATGTGCTAGTCTTACAGCATAACACAAACCCCTCTCCAATCATCAGTGCATTTGGTTGGGTATATAACACTCCATTGGTAATACCTTAGTGTCCTAGTGCTACTCAACGCAGATACCACAAATAGATGACTTTAAAGAATATCAGTTTATTTTCTCACTGTTCTGGAGGCTAAATCCAAATCAGGGTCGCAGCCATGTGCGTTCCTTTCTCGTTAGTTGTTGTTTGGTGCCATCAAGTCCGCTGTTACTCAAGGTTATCTTGCCGATAATGGAATGAAGTGTTGCCTAGTCCTGTGCTACTTTCATGGTTGCTGCTGTCCAAGGGGGTGCCCCTCTAAAAAGGGAAAAAGAAATCTGCTGGGCAGAGCTTTTGTAGTACACATTTTCTGCTAGGCAAGCTTTAAGCAACTTGCTCTGAGTTAGTGCAGCCAGTGACATAGCCTGGGAAGCTCCTCTCTGGTCACAATGAATTTGTTTGTAAAAGTAGTTTTGCTCGAACCTTGTTTTTTGTGATGGCTAATTTAAGAGAACAGCACGGTTGTGAATTTTGTTTCCTGCTCAGGAAAAATGTTGCAGAAACTTGTGATGTTGAACACGGCTTACAAGGACAGTGGTATGGGAAAAACTTACGAGCGGTTTTCTTGTTTCGAAAAACATGAAATGTCGATTGATGACACCTCATTGTGGATGTCCATTAACTTCCCTGGAACGGATGAAAATGTAGACTTGTAGTGCATTTGGAGTTTGTTCCACCAGCTCAGCCTGTTAATCAAGCTTTCTATTTAGAGGTTCTGAAAAGATAGTGTAATGCAGATATGGGACTGGTTTTACCACCATGACAATTTATCTGCTCACGCAGCCATCTCAGTGTGCCAGCTTTTAGCAAAAAAACCCCCAAAGCCCCAGCATGCCTCTCTTGCCCACGCACCTGACTCACTTGACCTTGGTCCGTGGGACTTCTTTTTGTTTCCGAGAATGAAGAGGGACATGAAAGGACAGCTGTTTGACAATGTAGAAGAGGAGAAGAAAAACATAAGGGAGGTACTGTCAGCATCCAAACATGAGTTTGAAAAATATTTCCAAGAATGGAACCGCAGATTTGACAAATGCATTAAGTCTAATAAAGAGTACTTTGGAAAAAAAAAAAGAAAAAGAGTACTTTGAAGGTGATATGGATGTTATGTAAAAAAAATTAAATACATAGCTTTGGGGGAAAAATTCCAGTTTTAGGGGGTCTACCCCCTTGTATTTGAATCCATTGTTATGACTGTTGTATTAATCTATGTTATTGAGGCTTTCTCTCATTCTGTTGACTTTCTATTTTATTGAACATGATGTCCTTTTCCAGAGAAGTGGATTACACACAAAGTTGTATCCATAAGTGTCAGTAGCTGCCACCTAAGAGATTGTACCAGTTTATGTCTCCACCAAGACTATCTGAGAAAACGTGTTTGTCTGCAGTTCCTCCAGTACAATGCACGTCACGCTCTGCCTGTCTGAGAAGTAGACCATCCTAGTGCCAGTTTGATACATATATTTAGCAGTGACACTGAACCTTTTTGTGTATTTAAGAACAAGTATGTGCATATACTTTTCTGTACATTTTCTACTTAGTCATGATTTAAAATACTTGTCAAAAAGACACAGCTTTTATCCTCTACCCACTCCCCCCCCAAAGGTCTTATTGTGTAATATGCCCTTAGTTTACACATCAGGAATAGGACGAGGTTTCCTTCAGGTGTATGTGACATATCTGAAAGGTGGTGTTTAGTTTGGTATTAATGTTTCTTAGATAAATTATACAGCTGGTCCTTTATTCTGAGTTGTTTTGGGTTTTATGTTCAGGGGTGGGCTGTGATGAACACTCATAAGCCTTTGGAGAGGGCACCACATGTTCCTTGCCCCTAATCCCCACCTCTTGTCCAGGGGGCACAGCTGTATTGGTATAGAGTCTAAAGGAATTTCACATATGGAAGACAAATGGTCTGGGCTGTTTATCCCCCTCGATACAAACACCTGCTCGAAGTGCTATTCTTTTAAATAATTTTAGGAGTAAGATTTTAATAAAATAGCCTTTCAAAAAACATCAAACTTATTCCCACTGAGTGCATTCTGACTCATAGCGACCCAATAGGACAGGGTAGAACTTGCCCTTGTGGGTTTCTGAGGCTGTAAACCTTTATGGGAACAGAAAACATCCTCTTTCTCCTGGGGAGTGGCTGGTAGCTTCAGATTGCAGATTTTGCAGATAGCAACCCAACTCATAAGCCATTAGGGCTGCTCCTTCCAGAAAACCAAACTCACTATCACGGAGTCAGTTCCAACTCATAGTGACCCTATAAGGATGGAGTGTAATTGCCTCTATGGGCTTCTGAGACTCTTAAATCTTTCAGGGAGTAGAAAGCTGCATCTTTCTCCTATGGAGTGGCTGGTGGTTTTGAACTGTCGACCTTGCAATTAATAGCCTAACACGTAGCGACTATGTTACCAGGGCTGCTCCTTGTTATTGTAGTTAGATGCTGTTGAGTCGGTTCCAACTCATAGGGACCCTATGTACAACAGAACAAAACTGCTCAGTCCTGAACCATCCTCACAATTGTTCTTATGTGTGAGTCCATTGATGCAGCCGCTGTGCCAGTCCATCTTGTCAAGGGCCTTGCTCTTTTTCACTGTCCTTCTATTTTACCAAATATGAGTCCTTCTCCAGGGTCTCTCTTTACATTATGTCCGAACTACATGAGATCAAGTCTTATCATGCTTGTCTCTAAGGAGCATTCGGGCTGTACTTCTTCCAAGACAGATTTGTTTGTTCTTTTGGCACTCCATGGTACTTTGAATATTCTTTGCCAGCACCACAATTCAAACGATGCTTCTTACGGATGTATTATTTCTTTT
>NW_022103896.1:91965906-91967235 GCF_000313985.2 Echinops telfairi | reverse complement strand
TTCAAGCCTTTAAGACCCCAGACGCTATACTTTTTGATAGCCGCCTTCGTGCCACATTTTCATGGAGTATTTCAGGTGAGGTAGCTGTGAGTGCAAGGAACCGAAGGTTTTTCCTGCCCTGAGAGGGAAATGGCTGGTGCTTGGGCTGGTGTGTGTGTCCTGTTCATAGAGTGTTAGGCTCACCAGGGACACACACACCTGACTTCCTGGGGCCTCAGTAGTTACTTAACTCCAATTCTTGTTTACCAAGAATGTGTTCTGCACAGTATATCCATAGCTTGTCTTCAGACACCAATAGAGTACTGAAGGTTCTGAGACAGGATGTTTGGGAGGAATGTAGAATCCTAAGTTTCCAAGACCTTCCCAGGGCACAGTATTATGAAGGGAGAAGCTTAATGTCCTAACTGATCATGGCAGGATCATCCCCTGATATGAGGCCATGGGTAGGGCCATTCAGGAGCGGTGACCCCTCTCAGAATCACTGTCCAGTACTCTACTCTGATGGACACACAACACAGTACCCTAGGCACTAGAATCAGCTGACTGGCTCCCAATGAACAGGCACATGGAAGGTCATGTATCACCTGCACAATCCTCATATATACAAAGAAAAAAGTCAACAGTACCTGAATCTGACTAAGGGAACCTAGACAGACCCGCATGGGTCATATGCTTGAGCCTCCACACCTGCACGTGAGAGATGGAAGAGCCAGAGACTTGACCACCAAGCTGAATGTGATATCAAATATGAAAGCAGCCATAGAAAACATGATGGGACAGCTGGAACATCTGGATACATCAATCTATATATTCATTAGAGAAAATATTTCATGACTGTCCATGGTGTTGGTCTTATGGTTACCATGGAAGATATCCTTGTTTTCAGGAGATGCAGGTTGCCATGTTATGGAAGGGTTTTGATGTCTGTAACTGATTTGTACATTTCCAAAAGAACACAGAGATAAAACAAATGAGGCAAAAGGTTAGCAAGTGGAGAATGAGCCTGAAAGGAATATAATATTTGTTTTACTAATCTTCCAACATTTGTGTAGGTTTTTAAATGTTCAAAATAAAAAGCTCTCCCAGGTTACAGTGGTGGGTCATGTTGTAGAACTTCATATCTCCTTAGAGTTGGAAAGAAGATTGGCAATCTGCTTTTGAAAGATCAGCCCATTGATGGGTTAGTTCTGCTTTGAAATACAATCAGTTACCATGAGTTGGAATTGAATCATAGGCAGCTGTTTGTGTTTTTAAATGACTAGTGGTGCTTGCTGACTTTTAAAAATAGCATTGTGTGTTCAGATCCTTTGCTTCTACTCCCCCCCCCCC
>NW_022103896.1:91957612-91965630 GCF_000313985.2 Echinops telfairi | reverse complement strand
ACCTAATGCCGGGGCTTAAGTGGAGAGGAAATGTTTTGAGAATGATGAGGGCAGTGAATGTACAAATATGCTTTACACAATTGATGTATGTATGATTGTGGTAAAAGTTGTATGAGCCCCTAATAAAACGATTGGGGGAAAAAGTGAAGAGAAGATCTTCATATTGGGAGAAAATGTTTGGAATAAACGTTTAGTATCCATAATATATGAAGAACTCTTAAATAGTAACAACACCCAAATAAATAGTTAAAAAGTGTTTAAAGGATTTAAATAAGCGTTTGACCCATTTTTTAATGGCCTGGTCTTTTTTCTTATTGTTGAGCTATAGGAGTTTTTGATCCTAAATCCTTATCAGATTTACTGGGGCTTCAGAAAGTCTGTGGGGAAATTCCATTGTCTTTTAACTGTACCTTTTCATGAACATTGGAAGCCACTTCATTTAATACCCAAATATGTACTCCCTCGCTGTAGATTGCCTTTTCACTTTGTTGATAAAGCTCTTTGATCCACAAAAGTATTTACGTAATTCTGATAAGTTCCTGTCTTGTCTTTTGTTGTTAGTGCTTTAGCATCATATCCATGAATCTCTTGCCGAAAACTAGGTTTTGAAGCCTACCAGTTTTTAATAAGTATAAAATCCAAGTTAGCTCCCTTTACATAAAACAACGGAAGAACACTCTGAGGCTAAAATGTGACTGAAAGCGTTTCTGGAAATGGTGATTTATTTGGGGGTGATTCTATAGTGTGCGTCCTGAGTCAGAGTAGTTTACATATTACAAACGACCTCCCAAAGCTGGCCACCTAGAATGTTCCAACATCAGAATTCTGGAGCGGCTCTAGGGACATGTCCACTGTATTTATTGTCAGTTTATTTACATTTGCTTTCGTATTGGAAGACTAAACACTTTCAATTTGTTCCTTACATTTTTCTGTTTATGTAGCTGTCCTTTATCCATTGAGCTCTTAACTCTTGTATAACCATAATGCAAACCCACTTTGGCATTCGATCCCCATGCATAACATATAGAATTTCTTTTTTTTTTTTCTTAACCATTTTATTAGGGGCTCACTTATATAGAATTTCTAAGACTATATAGGAGCAGACAGCCTCTGCTTTCTCTCAAGGAGCAACTGCTGGGTTTGAACTGATTTTGCAGTTAGCAGTACATTGCCTAACTCAGAGAGTTTCCCGGGATCCTTACCTCTTATACAGGCTCTTGTATTTGTTATAAACAGTAGCTGTTCTTTCACTTCTAGTAAAGAGTGGCACACATCACCAGAGCAGAACACGATAATTTCGTTGGACTGGGCTTGTTCTGGAGAAGTTTCTTTAGCGTGTGTGCCATGTCCATCAGAGCTTGTGGTTGTCACTCCTTGCATTGGTCTGGGTCTGAGACTTGGTTTTTGTTTTTTTTTTTTCTTTTTTAACATTTTATTAGGGGCTCATACAACTGTTATCCCAATCCATACACACATCAATTGTGTAAAGCGCATTTGTACATCGTTTCTCAAAACATTTTCTCTCCATTTAAACCCCCGACATTAGGTCCTCATTTTTCCCCTCCCTCCCCGCTCCCCCCTCCCGCATGAGCCCTTGATAGTTTATAAATGGGTATTTTGAGACTTGGTTTTTATGTGAGGAAAGCTCTGTCCTGTGCCCTAGGGTCAGTGTGGGCTTGCACAGTGCTATGGAAACTCTAGCCTCCTCAGGGTCCTGATTGTGTCTTCTGGTAGACTTTGGTTCTAGGTATGGGCCTTGGCCCTGGCTCTGGCCCACTGAAGATGAGTTGAATTGGAGCTTACTATTATAAGAATGGCAGAAGACTGGCAGAACATTTAGCTGGGAACCCAGGGAGTGTCTGGGGATTTGGGGGGAGGCGGGGATGGGGGTGTTGCTGTAACATGATAGGGGGCTGGAGGAACTCAGTTGTGGCAATTGGGAAATCCAGCTCCTACACTCATTTGCTTAGAGGCATTGGGCACAATCCCCCTCTCTGGACCTCACTTTCCTATCTGTAAAGGAAATGGGGGGTAGATGAGGTGGAATCAAAGGTTCTTTCAGGTCTTGGTTTCGTGATTTCTCCCTGTGTGCCCACACTTCCTGGTGTGTGGAGAAAAGTCAAGAAAGAATCTCACCAAGGAGAATCTCATGATGCAGTGTGCTCAGAGCCAGCCCCCAGGAGCTGGCTTGCGCTATCTCTATTGCCTCTCCTATGGTAGGTCTTGGAGCCCTGACACTTTTCCCCCACCTGCTTCAGTGGGTGCTCCCTGGGTTCTCTGCCTCCTTGCCACTACCTAGTCTTGTGACATTTCTTCCACATAGACTCCTAGAACGCTTTGTGGTCCCTGTTGGCCCTGGGCACACCTCCAGCTCATGCTGTGCCCTTCTATTCTTGGTTGCCTAGGCCTTGCATCCTGCCAGACTCAGCAAGTTTCCAGAGCTGAGCAGATAGAAAGGCTCTGGGGTTGCTGATATGTGAGTGATGGGTGTCTGTTTTGTCTCATTTCAGCTGCGTTGGGGTAGAAGAGGAAGAGGCACCAGATATTGACATATACCATTGCCCGAACTGTGAGAAAACCCACGGGAAGTCAACCCGTAAGTAAGGAGTTCCCACTGCTCCTGGCCGAAGTGGGAAGTACCGTCCACTGACACTTGTGTGTCTGTATGAAAGACAGGAGTGTCAAGACTTGCTTAAGGCCACTTGGCTAGAAACTGGTTGAGCCAGGGCCAGGCCTTAGGGACTAGTCAAGTGCTTCCCGAAGCGTCCTGATTCTCTGTCTGACTCTATGGATCTTATTATTTCCATGCTACTCACTCACATCTTGCTCATGGAGATCAGAGGTTCTTACAAACAAAAATACCAGGCTGTGACTGTGAATCTTTACCTTCATGGGGAAACCAGGAAGGGTCCCTCCTTCCTGGAAGGAGAACTCAATTTGGAATGAAGGCCCCTCAGCAGAGGGCAGTGAGGAAACTCCCCAGTTCTTCCATCTTCAAAGCCCTGGAGATTTGGAGGACTGGTTTCTCTGCCCCTAGCCATCCTACCCTGTATTGTCTGATAGCCCTTACTTGAGGGAGAGCCACTAGTATTAGACCCCGACTGACTATCAGGCACCTGGAGGAGCCCCTTCTAGTTCTCATCTTGGATCCCAATCTCAGTTTTGTACAGGATGAGCCCATTTCCAGATCCCTCAGGGCAAGTCCAAGAAGGCGTATCTGCCCCTGGCGGTGCCCATCCCTCACCAGGACTACTCTGTGTCTACTCAGGACAGAGCAACAGGCTAGATATGGGGGACAGAGACCACAGAAAAAGAAGTCATTCCTTCCCTTTGCAGAGCACACAACCCTGTGTGGGGGTGTGCATGTATGTGCCCATCTGTGCATGCATATACATGTATGCATGTATATGGCACATTTGTGTCCATGTGTGGTGTATGTGTATGCATGCTTAAATATATGTATAGGGAGGTCTATTATATGGAGTATGCTGTGGGAGGTATCACTAACAGAATATCCTTAAGGAATAGGGTTGGATGGGCAGGGTGCTGGAGCTGGGCCCAGAGGACATTTGGAAGTGTGCTTAGGGGTACAGTGGGTGCCAGGGTATGGGCAAGAGAGAATGTGTTTAAGGTCCAGAAAGAGTGCTAATTGGAGAGGGTGGGGAGAAAGAAGGAATAAACCAGGTATTCTTAGCTCTGTGAACTGTGGGTCTAGGGGCAGTAGCGCTCAGTTATGGCGGTGATAAGACTCACTGGCCTTGAAGATGAAGCTAAGGGTGAAGCGATAGCAGCAGTCAGCTCAGTTAGGAGAATGGTGACAGTCTAGGTTATGAGCAGCGACTCTAGTACCTTGGCTAGAGATCTTTTCAAGAGGTGGCTCTATGGAGATTTCAACAGTCTAGGTGCCTGAATGGGAGGGGTCCTTGGAGACTTCCAGATTCTGGGTCAGTCGTATTAGACAGTGGTACTATGAGCTGAGTTCAGAAAGGTGGTGAGAGGATGGGGATAAGAGAATATCCTTAGAGATGGAGGGCAGGTGATAGAGCTAGAGACGTGCTAGGTGGTAGGGATTTCATCTCCAGAAGGACCTCAAGTTTGCCTGTGAGGAGGTTCTGATCCTTGTTGTATCCATAGGCACCAAGCCCTGACTTTGTGGGTCTGCATTCTGACTGCCTGGTTCTCCAGAGGGAGGGTATGGCGACTGACCCCTTCTCTCTACAGTGAAAAAGAAGCGGAGCTGGCACAAACATGAGCAGGGACCAATGCCTGATGTCAAGCCTGTGCAGAATGGGAGCCAGCTCTTCATAAAGGAACTGCGGAGCCGGACCTTCCCTAGGTGGGCAGCCTGGCATGGGGAGGGCCCAAAAGGCCACTGCTTGTCCACCCAGAGGGCCCATGGCTGAAGAGGGATCCAGGGCTCTAGGAGAGCCTGCCTGAGGCAAGCAGAGGGCAGAGGAGGTGGGAACCTGTATCTTCCAGAGGCAGCATCATATTCCCACTGTTGATATTGCCACTTCTTATAAGAGACCCCCCTTTACAACACTTCCTCTGGGAAGAATATTATTGGAGAGAGTTTATCCTTGGGCAGAGAAATAGGAAAAAGGGACTTCATTGTCCTGTCCAGTTGGCCTCTCCCACTGAATCTTTTGTTGAGCAACTGCTATCTCAGACTACCCCCTCAACATAGCCCATTGGATATGAAACTGCAAGTTTAGCTTTAAGTCCCTCCAATGAATTGGGTTAAGGAACCCTGGTGATATAGTGCGTTAAGTGGTAGACTGCTAACCATCAAGTCAGTGGTTCATACTTACCAGCCACTTCAAAGGAGAACGAAGAAGCTGCTTCCTCCCTTAAAGGAACTGCAAGGAGCAGTTCTCCTCTATTCTATAGGGTCGCTGTGAGTTGGAGTCAACTCCATGGTAGTGAGTTTGATCTTGAATTGGATTATTTTGCATAATCTAGATACTAGTCACTTATCAGATATTTTCTTCCATGCTGTGGGTTATCTTTCTACCCTTCTTGATAGTGCCCTTCAAAACACAAGTTTTTAATTTTGATGCAGTCCATGTTTTTCTTGGCTGCTTGTACTTTTGGTGTCAGATCTAAGAATCCATTGCCAAATCTGAACTCATGAAGATTTACCCCCATCTTTTCTTCTAAGGATTTTATGCTTTTACCTTCTACATTTAAGTCTTTGATCCATTTTGAGTTAATTTTCACGTGTGATATGAGTGTAGGAATCAGGTTCTATTCTATTGCATATGGAGATCCAGTTGTTCCTACATCATATGTTGAAGAGGCTATTCTTGCTCCATTGAATTGAATTGCCACTCTTGTTTAAAATAAGTTGACTGTAAATGTCAGAGTTTATTTCTGTAATCTCAATTCTATTCTCAATTAGAACTGTTAATCAATAGGTTTTTTTTCTTGTACCAGTATCGCACAGTCTTGATTACTGAAGCTTTGTAGTGAGTTTGAAATTGACAAATGTGATTCCTCCTACTTTGTTCTTCTTTTTCTAAGAAGTCATATTTCAATTATGAAGAATGAAGAGAAAATTCTATTTTCTCTTTTAATAACACTTCCCCATTCTATCTTTCAAATATTTCATCTAATTTGCCATTGTTTTAACTTGCTACCATTTAATAAACTATTCAGTTTTGCTTCAATCATGAATTATTCACTTGTAGAATTTCTGAATTCTTTTTCAGTGTTGCCTGTTCTCTTTTCATACTGCCTTGTCCTTTGCCTAAATCCTCCAGTTATCTCTGAATGTGTTTAATACCCTTGGTTTTAAAATTCTATTTACATTGTTCTCTTATCCTCAGCTCTTAGAATTAACTCTCCCCACACCTGATGTCTGCTCAGAGCCTCCTTTATGGTGGATCACTTGCTTATGTGCGAAGTTGTTTTTCAGAGGGATTATTTTCCATGAGAGCGGATAAAGCCCTGGGATAGTGAGGTGTTCCCACCCGAAAAACAAAACTCACTGTCTTTGAACCAGTGCGACTCCTAGCAACCCTAGGACAGGGGAGAACTTCCCCCTGTAGTTTCTAAGACGGGAACTCTTTACAGGAGTTCCTACAGTGTGGTTTTTGCTGGGTTTCACAGCTCCAGATCCAATTTTGGCTTCCCGATTCATGCGTCTAGTGTGAATTTGGAACTCTCGCCAGTAATATAAGAGTCCATGGATCTGATTAATCAGGGTGATTTTTTTACCAGTATCCCCAGTACATGGAAAACTTCCTGTGGCTTCCCTATTTGACAGTGCATTATCTTAATGCTCTTTGAGCATTTCAGAAAAGAGCTGGCTACACATAGTCTTTCTTCCTTCTCACCTTTAATCCACCCTTTCTGGCTTATCCTTACGACCATGTTGTCAAACACAGCAAACACTAATTCTCGTCCTTTATTATTTATTTATTTATGTTGGTGAAAATATATGTAACAAATTAAGCACCGTTTCAACCATCTCTACATGAACAATTCCGTGATATTGGTTACATTCTGTAAGTTGTGCCACCTTTCCCAAATAGTTTTTCATCATCAAGAATGCAAACTCATTGCCCCCTTAAGCGTCTCATCTTTCTTCTTAAGTTGCTTTTGTCAATTTGATCACATATAGATAATTCTTTAAAAGTAAATAAGCTTAGTGCAGGTTAAGTTAAAACTATTATTTGGTTCACCAGTGACTTCCAGCGATAGCTTTGGTTCCCGGTTTAGAGATTTCCTCAAGGCAATAGTTTCAGGGGTCATCCAGCTTCAATGGCTCCCGAAGTCTAGAGTCCATGCAAATTTCATATTCTGTTCCCATTTTTCTACTTTTAATTAGGGGTTTTCTGTAGAATTATTGATCCTCAGGGTTCATTGTTGGTAACCAGGCACCATCCTTTTCTTCTGGTCTCATGGCAAAGGAGGTAGTTGTTTATGGAGATCATTGAACACATATTCAACCCTTGACAGAATTTGACTGCAACCTGTCCATCCTTGGAGTCCTCTTTTCTTTTGTCCTTCTCTTATTCTGAGTCCTCTTTTCTTGGAGGTGATGATACCAGGTTCTCCTGGTTTTCCTCTCATCTGGCTTTTTCTCCCGACAATTCTCCCTGATCTCTTGTTGTAGACTCTGGTCTTGTCCCCCACAATCAGACTTCATATCCACCTCCCTTGTCTCACACACCATCCATTTACTTAGCTGCTCTTTTACTAGTCTATCGTTCTTCTATGCTCCTCACCTGTATATTCCAATAGAGAACCCGGGGTACATCTCTGACCAAATATGTCCCAAGCAAAGCTCTTAATCTGCCTTACTCCTCTACTGTTCCTCACTCCTGTCTCTCCTCCTGCCCTCTATAAATGACTGTTACCCTCTGTCTCTTACACCAAATGCTTGGGTGTCAACTTTGCCTCTGCCTGTTCTCTTGTTCCTGCTGGATCTGTTGCCTTACATAACATGATTCTTCTTTTCCCTCTCCTAGTACGACCTCCAGCATGGCTGAGCCACCTCCCCAATGGACTACTTGGTCCACGCTAGGCCGGCTATGATTTTTTCTCCATGCAACATTAGATATAACCTCTTAACATGCATGTCAGGTTGCTTGGTGCCTGCTTAACCTGCTCCAAAGCTTCTCCTTACTCTTTTTCTCTACTCTCTTACACCCTGGCTCCCTCTAGTTCCTCAAACATGCCCCTATCTCTCCCACTTCACTGGATTTTCCTGCTGCCAAGAGCACTTTTTCCCCCTCTAGTTCCTGCCCTTCTTCCTCCGGGCTTAGTTTTAGCTGGACCTCCTTGGAAGTGCCCTGAATTACCCAACTTACATGGTTCTCTGCCCATTGCATCCTACTGTTTTGCCGATGGCACTGGTCATAAGTACTCAGCACCTAGTAGGTAATGAACACAGCCCCTCTATGTTCCCTACCCCAGAATGGTTTCTGAAAAGGTCTGGTACCCTGTGATATCCTTTCCATGTGGGTCTCTCTTACCTGTCCTGTTCCCTGGCAGTAGCAAGCACCATGACT
>NW_022103896.1:91953787-91957503 GCF_000313985.2 Echinops telfairi | reverse complement strand
CGCTTTCCTGGGGAATAGGCAGAGCTTTGGGGATTAACAGAATTAGTCAGGGCCATTCAGCTGTGCATTCACATGGCTCAGTACTAGCCTCCCTCCCAGTCTTGACACTGGTGAGCCTCTGCGGACAGGGTCTGTACAGTCAGTGGCCTTGAGGCCTTCCCTTCGGGGATGCCCTTCTTCTACAGCAGTTCCACTGGGGTTACCGGTTGACCTTGTGACCCTTACTCTCCAGCTGAAGGGATTTTGCAAAGTCTACCTTAGTCCTGGAAGGAAGGGGGGCATGTGGGGTTTAATCTAAGTTTAGTGATCATTGTGGATGGGTTGGAGAAGGCCCTGGGCTCCACTGAGGAATCTGGGCTCAAGGTACAGAACCCGAGGCAATTCTCTGCATTGTCTTGCTGGTGGCACACACAGGGGCCGAGGTCCACTGTCTGTAGGATGGACACAGTAATGATGGTGCTGTACAGGGTGTAGTGACCAATGTGTGAAATCACTTCATAACTGTGTGGTGGGAGCTCCCAGAGAAAGGTGCTCCAAAGCCCAGATGCCCATCCCCTGTTGTAACTCTAGTGTTCTGACTCTGTTTGGTACTAGCTAATTGGTGGGTGCTTTCTGGAAAGAGTCTGCTTATCTTAGTGAACTTCAAAAGGATTTCTCCACACTTGCTAGGTCCTCACTTCTTGGACACAGCCTGGATATAGGGTAGGTCTGAGCTTGTTCATTATTAACTTGGGGCTGGAGAGGACAAACAGAATGGGGAAAGATTTCTTTCTGCCTTCTCCAACTTTCTCTGCCTCCTCTGTCTTGCTTTGCTTCCCATCTTTGTTTTCTCCTGTCTTTGTGCTGTGCAGAGAATCGCAGTTGAGTCTTGCACCATTATTGACTCACAGTGAGCCACAGCCAGGTGCCTAGACCTTGAGTGTGTTGGACCTTGTATCACTGCCTCTACCCACCCCAACTGTGAAGGTTCAGGGTCAGGGCCAGATCTGTGCTGTGGCACCTGTGTCCCAGACTACTGAGGTGTGGTCTTCTGAAGCTCTCGGATGACCTTGGGCTGTAGTGCTGTGAGCAGGTATGGTCAGGAGTATAGACTCTGGTGTCTGTTGTACCCAACATATCCTTGGGTCACTTCACTACTTGTGACAGTGATTGAAAAGTGCACCCAAATGTGATGTATAAGTTAGCTCTGATCATCACTCTAATTTATGCTTTCCCCACAGCTCAGAGGATGTGGTAGTCCGAGTGCCAGGCGGCCAGCTCACAGTGGGCTACATGGAGGAGCACGGCTTCACTGAGCCCATCCTAGTCCCCAAAAAAGATGGGCTGGGCCTCGCTGTGCCGGCCCCCACCTTCTATGTCAGCGATGTGGAGAACTATGTGGGTAAGTGCCCTTCCTGGCCCTGTAAATGGACATTCAAACCCTATACCCACACTCCCTGAGGTGCACTGGGATCCTTGCTATGGAGGTTCAGGACAGGGCACTTGGGGTTTGTGCAAGGCACTCAGCTTCTCCGACTCTGCATCCCATGAACCATGTGTGGCACTGGTGAACCCCTCCTCTCCTTTAGTTGCACTGACTTTAATGTGGAGGGCTGAACTGGAGACTCCCTAGATTTCTCCACCTGTAGAACCCACTATAATTGGGCCTGTACTGAATTATGCCAGGAACGTTTAGAAATGTCGGGCATCTCCCTTTGTGTTAGGACAGGCACCACTGTACTGGCTCCGTATCTCTCCTGAGGCCGATGAGTAGAACTTGTCTTCCTCCATGTCAAGGCACCTTTTCTGGAGCACAGTCTCTCTGGGTCAACCAGGATTCTAGGAGCAAGCCTGGGACAGTGCCTGCCTATGCCTCCATTTGGCCCAGGGCATTTCAGGAGGGAAGAGGGCCATGGGATAGGTAGACCAATGGCCATCTGGTTACCTTGAGACCCTCATTGTTGATAGGATGCTCACAGGAGAAGGCTGCAAGGCTGTGTGAGAGAGGAAAATGTCGAAAAGATGACTCTCAGACCCGTGCTGTTGTTCAGACTGGAGCAAACTGGGCCTCTAGGCAGGCCGGCCTCTACAGGCATTGGAGGCTTTATTACCTAGTGCTGTTGAGCAGAGATTCTCCTAGTTCAGGGCACTAGATGTCCGAATTCAGGGGGCAGCTATAAAGGGGTGTGTGTGTGTGTGTGTGTGTGTGTGTGTGTGTGTTTCCTTGTCCATTTCAATGTAGCCTAAATAAATCCTAATTTACCATGGTGCTTCCCTGCAGTGACGATGTCATAAATTGATTCTGATGTAAGTAGAATACCTTTTTTCTCTTTCAGCTTTCATTATTGACTTATGTCAGAAATTTTACTTATGTCAGTAGAATACCTTTCTTTCAGCCTTCATTATTGACTTATGTCAATAATTTTACGTATGTCGGTAGAATACCTTTCAGTTTTCATTATTGACTTGTATTATTAATTTTTTTTCTAAATTCAGTCTTTGAACATCAAGGAGTGAACATTTGAGAATTATAGCATCAGAAAATTATATACTGAAACATTGTATATAGTATATATCATTAACAGTAAGATATACATTATAACTTGCATACTGTATATCATAAGTCAAGGACTCCTTGCATCGATTTGTTTCTGTCTTCCACTCCCACTTCTCCCTGTTCCTGTCTCTGTGTCCATTCTGCTCTTTTTAATAACTCAGAACTGTTTAGGTTTAGGATCCATCCTACACTGGCATAATTTCATTAACATAATACAACACGAATTACAAACAGTATCATATTCAGAGATATGGCTCATATATATGAGGAGCAGGTCTGACCTGTCCTTACCCTGGGCCATAAAATGGAATTCGCTTTCTCCATACAGGAAGTGGTAACTCCAGGCTTCTAATATTTTGATTAATGAATTTAATTATTTTTATTTCTTTATAACCGACTTAATTTTTTTAGAGCAACTTTAAGGTTACTGAAAAATTGTGCAAAATATAAAGAACTCCCATATGCCCATCCTCCCATGGTTTCTAACATTATTAATGTGAAAGCCCCCATGTTATAGTGATTTTAATTAAGGAGCCATTATTAGTGGACTAGTATTAAATAAAGTCCATAGTTTGCATAGGTGTTCACTCTTTCTTTTTTTAGTGTCAATTTTGTTTTACTTTGCTTTGGTTTTCCTTTTTAGATTGTGTGTGTGTGTGTGTGTGTGTGTGTGTGTGTGAGAGAGAGAGAGAGAGAGAGAGAGAGAGAAAGAGAGACAGAGGGTAGAGAGAGAATTCAGAGGGGATTTACATATCAAATCATCATTTTTGACTTGAACAGATAAAACTCTAAGTAACTGGACAAATTATTGGACGATTTGTGTAAATTAGTATTTACACAAACAATATGGTTGGTGACAGGCCAAAACTTTGTTCAATAACACTTATTCACAAAGGCAGAACCGCTCCTACCAGACTAATACATGTCATAAGAAAGCAAGGAGGGCATAAAAATATATGGTAATCCCCAGTTCAGTGAATGCTGACCCAGGGTTATCAGAAAATAGGCATTACTATTCTAATGCCCTCCTCATTGTTATTATTTTTAATCGTTTTATTGAGAGCTCTTACAATGCTTATTACAATCCATACATTAATTGTATCAGGCATATTTGTACATATGTTGCTATCATTCTTTTCTAGAAAGTTACTTTCTATTGAGCCCTTGGTATCAGCTCCTC
>NW_022103896.1:91944173-91950492 GCF_000313985.2 Echinops telfairi | reverse complement strand
CCTCAAGGAACCAGAGGAATATTGTGTGTTTCATCGGAGTTTTACTGCACTCTTGTAGACTCATCCCTTCCCTGTGACCCCACTGTTGGGGGATGTCCCTCATTATTCTTTAACGATGAGTACTTTTCCATTTAAGGTTCACTCTTGATGTTGGACAGTCTTGATTTTTGACAAATCTATTATCCATGCTGACAATATCATACAGCATAGTTTCATTTTTTAAAATAGCTTGAGAGCTTTTTTTGGAAGTCTCCTTTACTGCCTACTTTTAATTTCTAATTGTGAACACTTTCACACACATACTGATATAAACAGTGACCTATTTGCCCCAGCCTGGCCTCTATAACCCTCCACCCAGCTCACCTGCTCTCTATTGTTTCCTACTTTCCTCATCTAATGTATTTTACAATAAATCTCTGATCTTACCCATAAAGTCTCTAAAAACCATCCAGCCAGATGGTTTTTAAAGAGCATAAAACTTCTTCATCACACTCCACAATATTAGTAATGATTTACTTACACTCCGTTTAGTTCTCCCCAATGGCTACAAAAATGTGTTTTACATTTGGCTGTTTGATTCAGAATCTAAACAAGACCCACACATTACATTTGGCTTTTCTGTGTCTTCAGTTTGTTTTATTGTTTCAGTCTCCATGCCTTTACCTTTTTATCCCTTGTATTTGTTGCAGAAGCATGGTTGTTGTGCCCACATTTTAAATTTGGTGAGAGAGTCACTGTCATGAGGCCCTGCTGGTCCAGCCTTCTCTGTACACAGAACATTCCCTATCAGCCTTACTCCTGAAATCCAATTGGATTTCCAACCATTGGAAATCACCGCAAAGTGAATTTTGTATTCTTTAACTCTTAGAAATTTCCTCCACATTTATTTGGTTATCCTGAGACTTCTAGGCATAAGCACATTAATGAAAATACTGTTGGTTTACCTGCAATTCACGTTAAATGAGAGTCCTAGGTTTTCATCTGTGCATCATCCTTAAGTGCCCCATGACTCAAGCTCTTGGATATAAACTTCCAGTCTCTCAGCACCACCCAAGGAAGAAGGTCATATTTACCTTACCAAACCATGGAAGCATCCGTGGGTAAAGAATCAGAGGGTTGAACCCAGAACCTCAGACTAGGCCATTCCCTCAGCATTGCTGTCACAGTGTGAGGACAGCTGAGAGTGTGTGAATGTGCGTGTAAGGACAAGAGAGAATGTGTGTGTGTGTGGGGGGGGGTGAGAGCATAACTATGAGTGTGTGAGTGATGGTGGGACTGCATGAGTGGGAAGGCGTGCAGACATGAGTGTGCACACATGTGTTCTCAGGTGGCAGGGGCACAGCCTTGCTGGGGTCTGGTGCTCCTCCCTAGGTGAGGCTTACCTCCTCCTGCCTGGCCTCTCCAGGCCCAGAGCGGAGCGTGGACGTGACAGATGTCACTAAGCAGAAGGATTGCAAGATGAAGCTGAAGGAGTTTGTGGACTACTATTACAGCACCAACCGGAAGCGGGTCCTCAATGTCACCAATCTTGAGTTCTCTGACACTAGGTGAGTGGCTAAGGGGCACTAGGGTGCACTGGAGGGGAGGGATCAGGCGAGGGCCATGGACAAAGAGAAGAAGTCTTCTTCAAGGAGAAAGAGAAGGTCTGCGAGTAAGACCCTGGAGCCAGGGGAGAGCTAGGACCTGCCTTGTCCAAGTAGACATGACAGCAGCTTCTTATGGGACAGCCGAGGTACCGGTGCAGCTGCCTGTGCTCGATTTTTGGATTGTGAAGTGGTCACCACGGGACCCTGGGTTTGGCAGTTTGGATGCAGTATTTTGCATGTTATCCTAGACTTTGCATTTTAATTGGATCGAAGGCTGCCTTTCCCTTTTTATCATCCTTGGAATTGGTGGGATATGCTGGGGCATGGCTGGCTCCTTGCTGTGGCTCTAAAAAGCAGGGGGACACTAGTAGGTCTGTGTGGTATTGGAGAAATGATCTCTACTGAGCACCTGTGCTCCATCTCCCTCATCAAGAGGGCCGACTCGGACCACGGTTTTCTAATTCTCCAGGGAAGGCTATTTCATTCTGGAGGGGCCCAGGGTCAGGTACCCTGGCCTTCTCCTTGTCCCCGCTTTGTGCGTGGCAACCAGTATCGGACACCTACCACTACTGTCATTCAGCAGTGTCCCTGGCGCATTCCCATCCTCTAACTTCAGTGTGCCCAATTGTAAACTGGGAGCAACATTACCTCCTCCCAGTTGTGGACTGACGTTGAGGAGGGCCTTGCGGAGTACCTCCCACCCCACTTTCTCACCCAGTAAGTGACGGCGCTGACTGCTCTGATCCTGCTCCTCTCCCCGCCACCAGAATGTCCAGCTTTGTGGAGCCACCTGACATTGTGAAAAAGCTGTCCTGGGTAGAGAATTACTGGCCCGATGATGCTTTGCTGGCCAAACCCAAAGTGACCAAGTACTGTCTCATCTGTGTGAAGGACAGCTATACCGACTTTCACATCGACTCTGGGGGTGCTTCTGCCTGGTACCACGTGCTCAAGGTGGGTGCCAGTGGCTCACTCTCCCTTGCCCACAATGCCAAGCCAGCTAGCGTGGAGCCCCTGTGTCCCTAGCTCTGCCCAACAGTGCATGGGCCCAAATCCATATACTACCTTTCCACAGGAGGGGCCCGGTGAGATTCTGGCAGTGAAGACCTTTTCTGGGTAGAGGGGTGGTACCTCCTAGATCTGCGATGTGCAAACCATATCCTTTTCCTGGTCAGATTGGAGCTCATCAAATAACCTGGAGGACGCCCCCATGCATCATGTCCATGTGACTTGTGCCCACAGTGGTAGAGGTGTTGAGATTTCCTGAAGCAGAGAACTCTATGTGGGGCCAGGTGGGGTCAAGAAAGGGCTGTGATTCCAGCCTTGCCTGAGACCTAAGCAGTCAGAAAAGTCGAGTTTTATGTGTAACCCACTCAACAGCCTAGTTTTCCCCTTCTTCCAAATGTCTGTTTGTAGTGCTGCAGACAGATGGCTATGGGGGATGATTGGATGTGCTCCAGATCCCACTTACAGCCTTCCTAGTATCTAGACTTCGAATTGCATAGCACATGTGACCCTATTTTATGTAAGGAAAGGTTGGCCTGGTCCAGGGCCAGGACTAAATTACCAGGTGGAATCCTTCCCTAGGCCCTTCCTCCACAATCTCGGGCAGGATGGACTCTGTACCTTCAGGATCCCTTGGGTGTACCCAGGGTTCCCCAGGACCCGGGGGTGTGGCAGACTTTGTACCTCCCAGCAACTCCTATGATGTGATTGACTCTGTACCCCCATTGGGGTATGGTAGGCTCTGCTTACCCCCACAGTGGCCTCTCTTTCTTCACAGGGTGAGAAGATATTCTATCTCATCAAGCCGGCCTTGGCTAATCTCTCCCTATATGAGCGTTGGCAGTCAGCCTCCAACCACAGTGAGATGTTCTTTGCTGACCAGGTGGACAAATGCTACAAGTGCACCCTAAAACAGGGCCAGACACTCTTCATCCCATCAGGTGGGCACAACTCAGCCTCCCATCTCTGGCTTTTCTGTTTCCCATATCACGTGCCCTCCAGAGGCCTGTGCTGGGGCTTCCTGTGTCCCTCACCGGGAAGCTGGCTTCTTTCTCCTCTGCCTTGAGGATGATCCCCTGCCCCACCTACTTGCTTCCTGACTTGCCTGGGGCTCTGCAGGAACTTGCTGCTGAGTCTACCATGGCCAGATCTGGCAGAGAACCATTCTAGGTGCTGCCCTGCTCTGCCATAATGTGGGCACACCGCTGTTGTCCACTCACCATTCCAAGTATGCAGTGAGCTTATGGGCCTATGAGCCACAGAGGCAAGAGAGAAGATAAGAGTGCTCACTGCGTGGATGTTCACGCGAGGATTTTTTAGAGACACAGAGAAAGAAAGCATGACAAAATGTGACAGAAGCTTCCCACTTCCCCACATGCCACTGCCCCGATGATGATATGAATTTGACATTGTATTTGTTTCCTCTCTAAAGACGTCCCTATCTAACTTCACAAGGCTTCTCCTTTGAAGTAACAGTTCTTGTATTGTCATCATCCTTAAAACAGGCATAGGAATAGCGATTCCCCTAGACTTTTCTCATTATTGTGTCTATTGTATTCCATTTGAAATCAAGGTCCAAGTGAGGCTTTCTGAATCCTCCATAATCTAGGTTCCTGGACCTTCCTCCTTCCCTTCTTCTCTCTCTCCTTCCTTTGCTTTTCTCTTAACCACAACTTTCTCCTTGAAAAGCTGAAGGATCCCAGAGTCTGAGCCCCTGGCTCCTCCTCTGTGGATTGCAGCCCTCCTGGGAGATTCAGCTGCCCCTACCTTGTCCTTCTTCTCAACCCTGTGTCTAGAGGTCAGGGTGGACAGATTATCTAGGGACTTAGGACAATGACTCATTCTTCTGCTCCCAATCCTCTCCCTTCCCCAGGCCTCAGTTTCCCTGTCCATGCCCTACAGGAACTGGATTGAACACTCTGTGCCTGCTTCTAAGGACCTCTTCTGCCTGGAAGGTCCAGCTCACTTTGTAAGGAGAGCAGGATGGGGTTGAGAGCTCCTAGGCACCTGGTCAGGGGTCACCAAGGAATGCTGGGACCTAGCAGTGTTTCTCTTTCCTAGGCTGGATCTACGCCACCCTCACACCTGTCGACTGCCTGGCCTTTGCAGGACACTTCCTCCACAGCCTAAGCGTGGAGACGCAGATGAGGTAGTGCCGCCAGTGCCACACCTGCTTCCTGGGCTCTGCTGGGCAGGTCTCCCCCTCTGGGTCAGTGTGATGGGCACCTGCACCCGAGTCCTGCCCTGCCTCACGTGGGTGGCCTTGGGTGTGGCCCATTGGTTTGAGGCCTCAGTGTGCTCCTTGGGGAAAGAAGGATTTGGGCTCCCTTGACTGCAAGAGGCCCACTGACTACCTAGAGGGACATAGTTTTGGGATGGTCCGGGTGGTGCTCTAGGGATTGGGGGGAAATTAAAGGCTGGGGCTTCCCCTCCTTTTCCAGGCATGGGAATTTCTCTGTAGTATAGTTCCTGACCTCAGTGGCCTTCCGCAGAGGACTCTGGTCCCTTCTGCTATGTACAGGCCTAGTCAGACGCCTGAGCATGGTTGGGTCTACTCTGACTTTGCCAGGCTAGTTATCATTGCACTGATATCCTTTGCTATGGCTTGCAGAGCATATGAAGTGGAAAGAAGATTGAAACTTGGCAGCCTGACTCAGTTTCCAAACTTTGAAACTGCCTGCTGGTACATGGGGAAGCATCTGCTCGAGACGTTCAAAGGTAGCAGTCAGCCGTGTGTGTGTGTGTGTGTGTGTGTGTGTGTGTGTGTGTGTGTACGTGTGCATGCATGCATGCTGTGGGCACTAGAACTCTGCAACTGGGAGGATCCCAGTTCTGCCTTTGCACCAGGGTTGGCCGGGAGTTGGAGTGGGACCTCATTCGTTTACGAGTGTGAGACCTTGAGCAGGGCTTGCCCCTCCCTGGACCGTTGTTTACCTGTTGGTGCCTGGCAGACATTGGATTGCACTTTGTGTTGCTTTGTTTGAGTGGCCTCTTTTGCATAAAGAGGCTGTCCAGGGTTTTAGTAAGGAAATGGGCTGAGTGTCAAGACATCCAAATGTTCATTTTGCCTTATGCCTGTGGAAATTAAGTAATGATGTCCATTTTGCCCTCCCAGAATAGCAAATGCCAGGCATTCTTAGGTTAAGAGATACAGGGTATACTTTGGCTCTGTATCAACCAGCCAAAGCACCCTCTTCATGCTCCCTCTGTAGAGTAGGAAAGAGGAGAGAGGTGTGTGCATTTGAGTGCGTCTCATGCCTGTAACAGTACACAAGTGTGTTGTGCTTGTGTGCGTGTACCAGGGTGTCTCCTTGCAAGGCTCACAGGAGGAGATGGTTGCAATGTGCCTCGGGGCCCTGCCCTGACTGGCTTCTCTGGCCAGTCTGTTGGCAGTCAGTAGCGCTTGGCCTCAGCTGCCTGGTGCTCCTCTTTACATATTTCACAGCAGCATGAAGGAAACTGGCTAGAGGATTTCTGCTTGCATTTGTAATTTCTTTTTTCATGGTAGCTTTCTTTCCATGAAGTTGCTTTTATATTCCTGATTAAACACCAGAAAGTGAGGCTTTTAAAATAGGGAATCATGTGCTTTGAGTCCAGTTTAAGATGAGAAAGCTGAAAATATTCTATAATCCCTGCTGGCCAGGTTTTTATTGATCATTACATCTCCTTAAAATCAGGAGCCCTGAGCTGGGTCCTGACCTGTAGGTGAAGAGCTGGGCTCCATGGAG
>NW_022103896.1:91928021-91943922 GCF_000313985.2 Echinops telfairi | reverse complement strand
CCCAGAAGAAGAGGTCAGGTGGCTGGGATTTGTGTAGAGCTGGGGAATTGGAAGCCTATGTCAGAACCTTCTGCAGGTACTGCTCTGAGGTACTGTCTGGACAAGCTTGGCTTCCTCAACTTGGAGACCAGCTCTCAGATCTACCTCTACACTGTTCCAAGGGTGGGTAAAGGATATTCTAATCTGGAAGGGTGGGCCTCTATCTAAACTGACAGGGCAAGAGGAGAGGGAAGGGTCCACTGCCTGCATTGGAGTCTTAGTGGCACAGATGGTGATAAGACAATGCAGGAGGAAAGTGGAGGGCAGGCCCTTCCTAGATTCCAAGAGGAACCATTGCCAGTTGGGTAGCTTCTGGGGGTAGAGACTCTGGCTGCTGCTACAGCTGCCACCAAGGGCTGGGCTGGAAGTAGCCTCAGGCTACACGGATGGAGCAAGGAGGTGGGCAGAGTTCCCTAAGTTACCTATTCCTTTCCCTCTTTCCCTAGGTTCTCACAAATCTGGGAAGCAGCTGCCTCCTCACTTAATTCAAGGAGCTAAAATTCTCAATGGTGCTTTCAGAGCATGGACTAAGAAACAGGTAGGAAAAGTGGCAGAGAAGTGAGGACTAAGGGATTTGGAGACTGGGTCAGTCCATTGGATGGGTACTACTGCTACATGGAGTTGGCAGAGGGCCCCTTTACCCAGGTGAAATACCTGTACCTGGTCCCATTCACCCCCAGATTTGGAGTGGGTTTCCTTTCTAGTTAAGGGTGGGTGAAGGACTAGAGCCAGCTCAGGGTTCCCTGATCACCAGGTTGGCGGGGTGGGGCGGAGCATGATACAGGAAAACACCTGGATACCCTTCTGGGGTAGGCAGGGCAGGTAGTGCCTCCTCCTCCCCTAGGCCTGAGTGCCTGCAGCCGCTATGTCTCTCCTGGGCCCATGTCCTAGAGCAGCTCAAAGTTCCATTCCATTTTATCTCAGCCACATAGTCAGGTGGAATGAGCTCATCCTAATAAAAAGGCATGGGGCTGACTTCTGCTCCTCAACTTTATGTGGGAGCTGTGTAAACTTCATGCCCTGGGCCTCAGTTTCCCCAATTACAGCACATAGTCATAGCAGTACCTTCTCCACAGGTTCTGGTTCAATGGACCTTTTCTTGACAGTGCCTGGCCCTGTTCCTTGTGGGGTGGGGTGGGGGTGGCACAGAGAGGCATTTCAGCCCATGTTCACAGTCAGTGTAAGGATGCTTTCACTGAGGAGATGGAAGTACATTGGCAGCCTAGGCCAGGATCCTTGTATCTATATCTTAGTATGAGAAACAGAGCCCGGCCTGGGCTGAAGTTGATTGGGCCTTAACCACCTGCAGCCCAGTAAGTCCCGAGTCCCTGCTTAGGAGCTGAACATATAGGCCCCAGGTAGGCCAAGTTCTGAGGCTAGAATTTTGCTGTATCCCCACCAACTGTGTGACCTTGGGCTAGTTACTCAACCTCTCTGGCTCCATTTTCTCACTTTGGCATTGTGATACGAGTGCTTGCCCCATGACTGTTTGAGGATGAGTGGGCTTTCTGAGGGCTTATTCAGGGCTGCTCTGGTCCTTCCGGAGATGGCGCTGCAGTGGGTACATGGGCCAGGCATGATGGGCTCTCAGGAGGGTGTGGCCTGGCAGGCATGGGCACTCACATGGGCTCATGGGGGTTCACTGCACTGGGTGTGTTCCAGGCTTTGGCGGAGCACGAGGATGAGCTCCCAGAGCACTTCAAGCCTTCTCAGCTCATCAAAGACCTTGCCAAAGAGATCAGGCTCAGCGAGGTAGGGCCCTTCCTGGGTGGCAATCCCAGGATTGGGGAGAAGGGGGAGGCTTGGCTGTGTCCTAATGTCCCAGCTCAGGGAGTCCCTACTGCCCAGACTAACCCTTCCCACCATGCCCCTCAGCAGGGTCTCCCAGCTGTGGTGTAGAGTACAGGTGTGGATAGGTCTATGCCTGAGACCAGGCAGGGTAGGCATAGAGAGAGGAGCTGACTCTCTCCCCACCCCCAGAATACCTCCAAAGCTGCCCGACCCGAAGTGAGTGCTGTGGTATCCTCAGATGAAGTTTGTGAAGTGGACAGAGAAAAAGAAGAGCCCCCATCTCCCATTGAGACCACCCCATCTCAGTCCCTCTTGGAAAAAGTGTCTAAAAAAAAGACTCCCAAAACTGTGAAGATACCCAAACCATCCAAGATCCCCAAGCCCCCAAAGCTCTCCAAGCCCTCAAAACCCCCCAAGACCCTCAGGATTGACAGCAGCAAGAAGAAAGGGAAGAAGTGCAAAGAAACAGGCTCCCCCACCATCCCCAACCTGGATTTGCTCGAGGCCCACACAAAGGAGGCCCTGACCAAGATCGAGACACCCAAGAAGGGCAAGGTGAGTGTCAGGTGGGGCTTCCAGGTGCTTAAGACAAGCAGGGAAGGGAATTGGGTGCAGCCCCCTAAAATGCAAATAGCAGGGTGAGAGCATTTGAGGCGGTGTGGGAGTCAGAAGAGACTTTGGGGGATACATTCTACCTGCAAAGATTCAGCCTGCCTTTGTAGATGAAGCTGCATCAAGACCCAGCTCAGGGGAGATCCTGTCTAGCCCCAGTGTATTGCCAAGCAGTGGGTACTGAGGAGAGACACAAGTGACCTGACCGACATGGACCGTCAGGCCTGAGACCACTGTAGGCGGTGGCTGGGCAGTGGTCTGGGAAGGGTTAATCAGCTTAGTCTTCACAGCAGTCAAGGACAAAGAGAGTGTGACTTCGGAAGAGGCCTCAGGGCTGACACAACCAAGATGGGTGCAATACTCCAGATAGAAGCCTGCTGGGAGGAAGCAGTTATCACCTCCCCTGGGACTGGTGGCCCTGCCAGGACACGAACCACAGGGCTGCAGTGAGCATATTGCTTTCTGTTTCTCAAGCCAAGGAGGATGAATGACCCAACATGATATTCTAGCGGGAGGGAGCCACGCTTCTTGTGTCCACCTCTGTGCTATGGTTGCTGTATTCTTTAGGTGGCCAAGAGTGTCCTCAGCGTGCCAAATAAGGATCTGACTAATAAGCAAAATGACGTGGACAGGTTGGAAATACGAGAACAAACCAAAAGCAAGTCGGAGGCCAAGTGGAAGTACAAGGTGAAGCGTGCATGTCTGTGTGTATTCATGCACACTTGTGCATCTGTGGGTACACACATGCAGATCAGTCCATACTGATGAGAATGGGGTACTGGTGAGGGAAGGCAGGGGATGAGGGAGGGTGGAGAGGTCGATTTTAGGTGGTGTGTCTGAATGTGTGCGGTCTGTGGGAAGGGAGGTGGGCGGGGTGGAAGATTGGGAGTGTGTGTGTGTGTGTGTGTGTGTGTGTGTGTGTATCTCACATACATGTGAGGTGGGTCTGTGGGTCAGTGACGGTGTATATGGGGTGAGATGCCTCCTGATGGGTTGTGGTTTACCCTGGGATCCGCATGAATACATTACAGCATTGAGATGTTGAGAACACCAATTCCGCTGAGTTGATGGAAACTTACCTTAAACCTCGGCCTCCCTGGCTAAGCTCACACTGTGTTGGGTGACAGTTCCTGGGGCTACCGTGTGGGTACTGGGTGAGGGGAGGTAGGTATACACAGACCCCTCATAGGAGCCTTCCTGCGACGTATTCTGGCTGCATCTGGGGTAGCCTGGCTCATTGCCTTCGCCCATGAGAAATAGGGGTGTGAGAGAGGTGGAAGCTTGGGAGTGTGTATGAATCTCACATATACTCTCCTGGCATTTCTCTGAGCCCCAGCCAAGGCCCCACCTGTCCTGCTAGCATGGGGCTCAGTGATGTTCCTGTTATTACCTTTTAGAACAGCAAACCAGACTCCTTGCTGAAAATGGAGGAGGAGCAGAAACTGGAGAAGTCTCCTCTGTCAGGAAGCAAGGACAACAAATTTTCATTTTCCTTCTCTAACAAGAAACTCCTGGGGTATGTAAATGGGTGCCTAAGGAAAGATGCACACTATACATACATTGCACACTCATACCTCAAATATGCCTTGTACATATACCACACACCTCATATATGTATACTATATATGCAAATACTACATTCATATTGTGTACACATCACACATGCTGCACTCACACATTTACAGCATACAACATACTCCATGCATGTATCGCATGTACACCTAACCACCATTTACACACACACATCACCCCACTACATAGTGCAAATGTCTGCATACCACACTCCTTGCTAATCACACATACCAAACTAAGCACCACACTGCACACATCTTTATAGAGGTTTTCTTTGATGAGAGTCCCCCATTCCTGTTTCAGCTGGTAGTCACTGAAAGCTACACTATGCTGAGCATCCTCTGTCCTGGGCACATAGATCAGGTAGACCTCATAAAGCATGTGGTCTGGAGAGCGTAGGAGTGTGGACAGACACTGGAGGACGAAGCATGGTGCAGCCGAGGCCAGTAGAGAGGGTGAAGCATTCATTGACTCTGGAGATATGAACCGAGTGGGGGTTGGAGTCCTATGGTTAATGGGGAGGGCTGGTTTTGAACCACTGCTCTCACCTACCATGTAAAGTGTTGATGGAATGTGTCCTCAGTCCCTGGGACCTGTGTCCATGGCTGGCTCATCTAGAAATCAGGAAGGGTTACATTGAAAGGGTAAAAGGTTTCGGGGCTGGGGGCTGGGCTAGGAGAGGGTCCCCAGCCTGGGAGCTCTGGCACACATGGACGGTCTGGAGGTCCTAGAAGAGCTGGCCTTAGGGCAGCAGCCTGAGGCTCTGAGAAGGGAAAGGGGCTGTGGAGGCCTGTGAGTGGGCAGGTCCTCAGAGATGAGAAACAATAGGATGGGCCTGTATCTGTTCACAAGTACATTGCAACTACCGGCTAGGAGGAGTGCAGACCTGGCTGGCACTGCAGCCCGCCAAGCAGGCATCAGGACGTCATGCTTTGGAAGGGGTTAGTGCTCAGACACATCACTGGTAGAAGATTCCAGCCCCTCTCTGTAATGGACAAGAATGGATTTGACAGGGTCTCAGTGTCCTCATCTCTAAGAAGATTGGATGAGCCCCTGTGTCCTGGTTGAGAGTGAAAGATGGAGAACACCCACCCCTGTCTGCCTGAGCACACGGCAGACTGAGGCAAGTGGTCTGTATTGCACCCATAGCTATTGTTGTTGATTTCAGAGCCTTAGCCTGGATGTCCCTGAATCTCAGTGCCTAGGCGCCGAGGAGCCTTTGAACCGTATCCGTTAGCACTGTGCTGTAGCGAGTCTAGAAAAGAGAGGAGAGGAAAGAACACAGCAGTTTAGCAATATGTATTTGCATGTGCATGTCACGTGTTACTCCTGTTTCTCATGACTTTAGTGTGGCAATGCCTGCCTTGGGCCTTCTCTTTGAGAGTGTTGGAGGCAGCTCAGTCCAGCACCCTCTTCAGACTTTGTCCCTCATTTCTTGTTCAGATCTAGGGCCATCCCCATTTGAAACCCCAGAATTTCTCTGTGGTCTGCCATCCTCTGGAGAAGAGAAGGAAGCCATCTGACAGGCTGCCCAGGTGGGGCCATTGTCATTCCTGACCAGAGCATGTGTAGGAGGGGCTCCTTCAAGCCCTGGTCTGCTCTTCCTCAGGAAGGATTGTCTACACTGGTTCTGGAATTGTTTTTCCAAAATAAGTACAGGAAAACCCATGCTTGTTCACTCTGGCCATTTGGTCTGATATCAGCACACATCAAGCCTCACTGGGCCTCACAGGCCCCCAACAGTTGGTAGGACCCTTGCTCAAGCTCCTAGACAGCACAGGCAGGCGCTACCTGAGTTGTATTTTGTCCTCACCTGGGGCTGTAGTACTGGGGAAGGGGATCTCAGCCTCGGGGAGTCCCCACCCTGCCCTGGTTTCCCAGCGGCCTCAGGCCATGGCCTTTCCCTCCCCGAGAGTTACATTACCTGGCCTCATGAGCCAGGGTCAGACAAAATGACATCTGAATGACCCCAGCTGACCTTTGCTGCCTTAGCTCCAAGGGCCTCAAACCACAGACGAGCCCTGGCGTGTTTGGGGCCCTGCAGAACTTCAAAGAGGACAAGCCCAAGCCGGTGCGGGATGAGTACGAATATGTGTCTGACGACGGGGAGCTGAAGATCGATGAGTTCCCCATCAGGAGGAAAAGGAACACTTCCAAGAGGGACTTATCTTGTGAGTTTTGCCCCCGTTGGTTTTGTGCCCAGCCCACGGGAGACGAATTAGTGCTGGGGCCGGTGTGGCAGCGAGGCTACTGGAAAACCTGTGCACTTTCCGGTGTAGTGCCGCTAGGTTTCTGTCTGCTCTTGTTTCAGTTTTATTGGATAAGAAAGAGATGTTCCACGTACCCGTTAAGAAGCCAAAGCTTGACTCAATGTTTTACAAGGTGGGTCACTGTCCACAAGGGGGTGTGCTCCTCGAGGCCTCTCCAGGCACCCATCTCTCAGCCTTCCCCAGGCTCGGGGCCTTGCCTCATCATCTCTGGCTGGGTGTTCTGTGTTAATGATGTGTCATGTGGTGGGAGAGGGAGAGGACCCTCCGCCTTGCCTTGTACGTTTCAGTGGAGGAGGATCATGGCACACAGCTCTGGATTGGGCATGGACAGCCCTTGTCACCCTGTGTGTCCCTTTGGGTTTTCGCCATTACAATCCTGGGTAACTGGGGTGGGTGTGCTTGGGACTGTGTGGCAGGCCTACAAGGCACCACCGAGGCTTCTGAGTCCATGGAGGTGCAAACATCAAGGTCTGTGATACAGCAAGAAATCTTGCCCACAGGATGGAGGCTAAAGGGAAAGCAGGGGTCAGACATATTAGCGGGGTCTTGCAATCGAGGTCTTACTTCCAGTCTGAGATTTGGTGACTGTCTTTTAGAAAGCCAGGGCAAAAACTGCTGTCCCTGGTCTGGGGGTCACATTCCCTGCGAAGCCCTGGAAGGAAAATGACCAGCAATGTCACCTGTGATGCTTTTTTTTTTTAAAATCATTTTATTAGGGACTCATACAACTCTAACCACAATCCATCCATCCATCCATTGTGTCAAGCACAAGTTGTACATATGTTGCCATCATCATTCTCAAAACATTTTCTTTCTACTTGAGCCCTTGGTATCAGCTCATTTTTCCCCTCCCTCCCTGCTCCCTCCCTCATAAGACCTTGATAATTTATAAATTATTATTATTTTGTCATGTGTTACACTGTCCGACGTCTACCGTCACCCACTTTTCTGCTGTCCGTCCCCCAGGGAGGGGGTTATATGTAGATGCTCTTGAAGGGTTCTTTAGATGAGGGTTTGTCAAATGAAGATCTTCAGATCTTAGGGCTGTAGAGGCCCTGAGAGGCCTTCAGGGACATTCTGCTCCCTTCCCATCCACACACATCAGCTTCTCTTGGTCTGTGCAACTCACTGGGACTCTGCACCTCATGGAGGCTTGTGTGCTGCAGTGGTGTTGAACCAGTTTCACTGGAGTTTCCAGACTAAGTAAGTAAGATGTGATCGACTTCCGGAAATCAGACAAGAAGAACCTGATGGATAATGGTCTGATAAGACCGTTGATCATGGGAATGCCATAAGACCAGGCAGCATTGTGTTATGTGTTGGGGAGTCACCAAGTCAGTGGCTAACAACAATAGCAACACACAATGTGAGAGTGTCTTTGAACTCAGGCCCCCTCAGCTATGAACAGCACAGGTGTGAGAATGTGGTTCTCTCTGGCCTTGGCCTCGACCATCCGTGATCACCTCTGGCCCATGGCCTGATCCACCACGCTCAGCATCAGCACCCAACAGTGTTTCTTTAAAACTTCACGAATACCTGTTTCCTCCCTGAAGGGAATGAACAATTCACTCTCTCCCAGGTTCTCTCTCTGACCTGTTTGTCCCTTTGTGGTGGTCCCCACAGCAGAGTGATGACTCCTCAGACGAAGATTCTCTGCACATTGACACGGACGCCAAGCCCAGCCGCAATGCAAAAGCCAGAAAGGAGAGTGGGAGCTCAGCCACAGGCATCCTTGACCTGCTGCAGGCCAGCGAGGAGGTCGGCGGACTCGAGTACAACCCCAACAGGTAGATCCCACATGGAAGCCTGGCTCCATGGTTGGGTAGGCTGCTGCCCTTCACATAGCACCCTCCTTGCCTGGCTTTCCCTTCACTGGGTGGCTTGAGTAGAGTGACTGTTGGGTGAAGTGGGCATAGGTGCGGGGAGGGGAGGGCATATTGAGGATAGGCCATGAGCTGCTGGGTACCTCCCGAGTTAGGGCATTCCTACCAGCTATCAGCAGGCGAGCACAGGTTTAGGGCCTCCTACCAGTGGAGCGTGGGGTGGGCTTGGAGCGTGGGCATGTCCTCTGTGTAGGGCAGAGCGAGCCTGTACTCAGTGCTGGGCCTGAGCAGGTGAGTGTTTGGGAAGAATGACCCTGCTCTTCCACAAGAAGACTGGAGCCAAACCAGGATAAAAACTCGTTCTCATCCCTTTCTTGACTCATCAAGGGGGTGGGCAGCTGGCTGCTCTTCCCATGGTCTACAGGGAGTGGGGTTTGGGACATACAGATGTTGAACATGGGGTGGAGCTTCCGTGGAAGTGGGTCTTCGAGCCCTGCCTGGCTGGGGCTGGATTGATTTGGTCATGTGGAGAGGCCCGGGTGATGGACAAGCAGTTACCCTGTGTCTCAGAGACCAGGTGGCTGCTCGAGAAGGCTGGTGGCCGGAGCTAACTCAGTGGTGGTGCCAGGCGAATCGTGTTGTGCATAGACACTGGTTCTGTGGAGCTGACTGAGGGAAGGCCTGCTGGAAGATGGTGGAGCTCCTGGATGTGGGCCCAGGCAGGAGAGCATATCGCTTGCTCTGTTGTGCTCCTGGCCTCCGGACGTGGAGGTGACACCCAAGGGGGCAGGATTAAGGGGAGATTCCTTGTGGAGCCATGGAAGGAGCCTGAGGGCTTGCCATGTCTGAGGCAGGGCACAGCAGAAGGCAGGATGGGCAGGGGTTCCTGGCAGGTGTCTGAGTTCTTTCTTCCTCTTCACTAGCTAGGTTCCTTTAAAACAGCATGAGGAACATCCCACTGTGTGCTCGGGTTCTGGGTTATTGACATCTTACTACAGTGGAATGTTTAACCCTGATGGGGCCCATAGCGCTCAGGAAGGCTTTTCTGCCTTCCAGAGAATGCAGAATCAAGCCTCCTCCTTGTGAATGTCCCTAATCAACAGCTAAATTAGGGACATTTGGGGCCAAGCTAGACTATACCTTGAAATAAGATCTGTGGCCCTCAAAGGGCCTTTTTATTTTGGTTCCAAGGAATTGTGGCAAGATTTATAGGTGCAAAACCCAAGCTGTGAGAGAGAGGGGAGGTGATGGGACCTCTATGAGTGAGAGCTCAGAGTGCCCCAATCCTGGGAAGTACTGCCTGCCGCTCCTCACGCTCCCATAGACTGTGACGGTCAGCTTTGAACTAGCTAGAGGGGAGCACCGACCATGGGCACTGGGCCAGGGAGAGCGCCCTGCGCACTGTGACCGACACCACCATTAGACTGGTCACCAAAGCACTCTGGTCTGTGGCTGTGGTTTCTGCCTCTAAGCCCTGCTTCGGAGTGTGAATGGGGCTTCCCAGTGGTGTGGGTGAGCACTGAAGATGTGGGTCTGATCATCCCCAGCTTGCCCAGCCCCAGTCATCTGTTCTGAGAGAACTGGGTTAAGCCTGTGTGAGCTTTGCTCATTTCTCTCATGATGGTCCCTGGGTTAACTTCTAAATTGTAGGCTTTCAGTTTTGTTTTAAGCAATGGGATGATTTTTTTTTTTTCTTCAAGAAGAAACCTTGATAAGCTTTGTGCATCTGTATGAATCTGACAGCAGAGGGGGTAGGGCGGGACCTCCCTGTCCTCTACCAGTGCCGATGAGAAATGACAATTCCTCCAGCTCTCTCTCCCTAGCCACGGTCTCCTCTAGTCCTTTGACTGGAGCAGATTCCCACTGCTTAGATGGGGAGACTATGGTCTTGCTTTGCCCAAGGCCACAATGTGCTAGAGCCAGGGCCAGAATCTCCTGTGTCTGATCCTGGAAGCTGAGCTTTGCTATGCTCCCCACCTGCCCCCTCCCATGATTCTGAAAGAGGCATTCCCTGACCATGAAGGGGTGCAGGCCTCAGAGGCTGGGCTGTGAGGGAGAGTCCCTGCCCCATGGGCATGACATTCCCTTAGTGAAGTCATGGGGGTACCCCTGGGGTGGGAGAATAGGAGGGAGCTCCAGGAGGAGGCTCGGCCTGAGTTGAGCTAGGAGGGCCACTGGAGGTGGCAGGCTTCCAGGCAGGACATCACAGCGGAGGGGAGTACCTAGTTGGCCAACCTGTCTCTCGTCTGAAGCTCCATGAAGCTGCTGGATGGGGAGAGGCAGCCTCTTCATTCTCGGTGTATTGTGTTAGAAAGGGCGGGGGTGGAGATGGCCCTTTGGCCTAGTCTGGCCATGGCTCTGTCTTCCAGATCTGTCCTCCTCTATCCCCTACCAAACCTCCATGGTTTCTAAACTCAAAGTTGAAGGCCAGCACCATCTATGGCCCAGCATGAAGCCCAGTTTATGATAGCATGGTGTTGATGTAGGGAGGTGGTAGTGCTCAGGGGCAATGGGGGGGCCCCCCCAAAGAGGCCCACTCAAAAACAGGGCTTTGTAAGGAGAATTAAGAGCTTGATTGAAAAGAGCCTTGGCAGACCCAATTACTGTCTTTCCTTTCATAAATTACTATTTTGTATGCAGTGTTCCATTCACAGGCAGCAGTGTGGTGCTTTCTTGTTACAGAGTAAAATGCATTTGCAGAGCTTTAGGGTGGAACTGTGGGGGCTGGGCACATCTCACTGACTGTTCCCAAGGTCTGGGTATAGCCTATACTGGGGCCCCTCAGGACAGAGGCGTGCCACAGATCAGGGTGCCACATGCTCCAGGCCAGTCTGGGAGAGGGGTGGCCTCTTCCGCAGGCCTGCCTGCTCCAGCGTCTTCAGAGGGGGCTGTTGCTGGTACTGGGGCTCTTCTTTGAAGCCAGAGGTGGGTCAGGGAAGAGCTCATAGGAAGAACTATGTGGTAGCTGACACCTCCTTTGACTGCTTATGACTCCCTACATAGCTCAATCCCTCGAAGGGCCCTCTTGACACGGTCAGGGGCCAGGTGGTCCCAGGGCCCTTAGATCATGAAAATGGGTTGGAGGGCTGGCCACTGAGAACCAGGGAGGGCAAGCAGGCGTTTTCTGGGGTCCCAGAAGAGGTGCTGTGACTTGTAGCCTACAAGTGCTTCCCACTTCTGGGTCCTGCTCTCGGTGGAGAGGGGCCCCTGTGCTGCAGTGGCTTAAATATTGGGTTGCTAGTCAGAATCAATTTGATAGCTGTGTATTTGGTTTTAGGGTTTTCTCAGTGGGGAGGGCTCGAGGACATCTGAGAGTGAGAACCGTGGAGTGGTCAGCTCCTACATCTCAGAGCAGCTCTGCAAACACTAGAGCCTGCCCTTCATGCTCACTGTCCCACCCCCCACTGCTTCCTGTAGCCCCCCTCCCACCTGATATGGGAGGCCAGTCAGTTTTTGATGGTCCATTTGCACTGTTGCAAAGATTCACTGGTTAGCAAAACAGCTGAAATGAAAATATGGAGAGAAAGATGTTAATTTCTTGGACATGGTTGGTTTAGTTTACTGCTGGAGGGAAGAGAAGATTTGGAATGCTAATTGGGAAATTAAAGTTTTTCTTTCCTTGCTGACTGGTTAACCTGTGGACACTGACCTCAGAGATCCCATCCTTCTTGCTACAGCCGAGAAAGCTGTGCCTCAGGCCAACCATGTGGTCCTGGTGTGAGCTCACCCACCCAACCCGAGGTCGCATGGATCCTGGCCTCCACTCATTCTGGGCTGGCCCACCAGCAGTTCTAAGAGCTCATCTGATCTCAGGCTGCAGGCACTCCCACATACCCACTTCCTTGGGCCTTGAAAGCTATGTGTGATGACACCTAACTTGTAGAGAGCTTTCTGTGCCAAGGGTGAGGGTAAGGGGTGCCTGAGCCACCTAGGAATGCTTTGTCCAGAGGGGCAGGTGTTTTACTCTTATTCTGGTACTTGTGGGGGTTGTGGGGGTGGAGGGTGTCTGCTCAAAGAACTTTCACGATGGCAGCCACCACCTTCCACCCACATGTAATATTAATGGCAGTCAAAGTGTCCCATGTCAAGTGTGGAGCTGTGGTGGGCTGTGGACCCTCCCCAGCAGATTATGGGCAGCAACATAGCAATAACAAAGCAGCACCTGCCTGCAGAATTTTCCAGGGAGATTTGACCCGATTTTCACATGGTTCCCTGACTTGCTAACCACATACTGGAGCATGTGGGAGGAACTGGGCTGGAGAATACCAGGAGAGAGGTGGTGACTCTTGTTGTAGACTTGGGGTGAAGTCCCTAGTGAGCTGGACCTTCAGCCAAAGGGCTGCTCCTCTGCCAAGATGCAATTACCCCTCCTTTGGTGGATGTTTCACCCCTCCACTGAAACCATGCAGGGACCCCCACCTCTGTGTTTCCATTCACAGCTTGTGTGGCCTTGTGTCCCTATTGTGTCCGTGATTGGGACATGTGGGGAACTTGGCAGAGACCCACTTGAGGTTTGGTGAGAGTAGGAAGGGCAGGCCTCTTGTGCCCAGATATCCAGTTCCCTGAACTCTTTCTTTGGACTTACAGAAGAATGTTTTCTCGATGAATGGAGCGCGGTAGAAACTTGTAAACACATGGTAACAGGTAGCCACACTAGCAGAGTGATACGATTGGGAGGGTTTGTTGATGAAGAGGAGGCCCTGCCTCCAGTGGTCAGGTAGAGGAGGAAGGAGTGGACTTGGGTCCCCAGCCCAGGCCAGGGAGTACTTGAAAGTCAAGACCAGGGTGAATGCTGACCTGTTGTCAGGGTTAGGTGTGGCTTAGGGCCTTAGGCAGGAGTGAGACTGGAACAATAATGCAGACACTCAGTCCACCAGCCCTCTTTTAGCTCTCAGTTGCCGCATCTGTGTCTTGCAGGGAAACGTGTTGCTGTCCTGCTATACCTGGTCATCCAGGCTAGACCATGGAGCAGAGGGTAGGGGCTTCAGGATTGCTAACAGGACTGGGAGGAGGGAGAGGCCAGTAGAAGTCAGCATGGGGGAAAGCACTGAGGAGTGAATGGTCCGAGGTGAGAATGTATGTAATAGGTGCCTCCAGGTAGAGTTCATTTCTTGGTTCTCAAGCAAGAGAGATGTAAATCCTGCCCCGTGCCATCCTCTCCTTTCCCTGTTTCCCCTCTCCTCCTACCTCTATATTTCTCTACTCCATTCCCCTCTTCCCCCACCCCGTTTTTCAAAATGGTGAATTAGGTGGGGTTTTACATTTTACAGCATCAATCTTGAATTCAACAATTTGTTACTTATCTAATCCCCCTTTAGTTTATAATACACCCCGCCCCTCTTGGTTTCTCTCCCCACCCCAACTTGGTAACCTACCCTCCCCCACTTGGTAACCTTCAAAGTCTGTTTCTTTGGGTGTGAAAGACTTTGTCTTGTTTTTGATTTTTTCCCCCTCTTCCCTTTATATAATTAGTCTCATATTACAGTTGTCCTTTTGTGACTGACAGTCAATCCATGTCGCGGGGTGGTTCATGGGTACATGATTATTTTTCAGTGGTGTGTGCCATGTGAGTATGTGTCTGTATCAAAGTTTGTCTATTCTGATAGGCATTTAGGTTGTTGCCATCCTCTTGCTAGTGTGGAAGTGCTGCAGTGAGCATGGGTGTGCCCATGGCTGTTCCTGGTATGCCTCGTACTTCTTTAGGATGGTGATTGATGGGTCATATGGAATTTCTGTTCTTGGGTGTTTGAGATTGCCACAGTGGTTGCAGATCTTGACATTCCCACCAGCAGGATCCGAGGAGTTCAATCTTTCCACATGCTCTACAGCATTTGTTGTTACGTTTTGTTTTTTTGTAATTTGGCTATCATTGTTAGTGCAAAGTGTTTATCTCATCATTACTTTGATTGCATTTCCCAGATGGCCAGTAATCATGAGCATTTCTTTATATGTTTGTTGGCTTTCGGATATCATCTTTGAACTGTCTTTTCATGTCTTCTGTCCATTTTTAATTGGATTATTTCCTTTTTTCTTATTGAGCTGTTGCCGTTTTCTGTCGATTTTAGAGACATCTTGTCCATGTGTCATTGCCAAAAGTGTCATCCCCCCCAGTGGGCTATCTTTTAACTCTTTTGATGATGTCTTTTGAGGCACATGAGTGTCTTGTGTTCAGTCAGTGCCAGTCGTCTTGCTTGTTTTCCACTATGTGTGTTTCCTGTGTTACTTAATGATGTGTCTGTTTCCTACAATAGGGTCCGTCTGTACCTCTGTTCCTGTTTTCTCCATGATGGTTTTTATAGCTTTGGAATTAACATTTAGGTCTTTGATCCATCTGGAGTTGACTTTTGTATGTGGGGTGACTGTGGGTCCTGTTTCACTCTGCCGCAGATGGAGATCCGATTTTGCCAGACACATTTGTTAAAGAGGCTATCTCTTCCCCCATGTAATGCTTTTGTGGCCCTGTGTCGAGCACCAGTTGTTTGTATGCGGATGAGTTTATTTCTGGCTTTTCTCTGTGGTTCCACTGTTCTATGTACCTGTGTAATTGTACCAGCGTCCGGTTGTTTGAAAACAGCCTAACTGCTTTGCCTGTGTAATAGATATTAAGGTCAGCAGGAAGTGAGAACCTTCTGACTTTGTTCTTCTCCCTCAGTAATGTTATCCTTCTCCTGAGTCTCTTTCCTCTCCATATAAAGTTAGTAATTAGTCTTTCCCTTTCTTTAAAGAATGCTCTTGGCATCTGGATCAGAATTGCGTGGTGGTGGGGAGTGAGGGGGGGAGATTGTGTTGTATTCATAGATTGATTTAAGTAGTACCATCAATTTCACAATATTAAGTATCCATGAACATGGAACATTCTTCCATGTATATAGGTGTCTTTGATTTCTTGTAGTAGTGTTTTGTAGTTTTCTTTGTAATGTGTTTTGTTTCTCTGGTTAGATTTGTTCCTAAGTATTACATTTTGTGTGTGGTTGTTTTAAATGCTATTGTTTCCTTGATTTCTTTTTCAGCATTCTCTTCACTAGTGAGAAGAAGTCTTGTCACCTTTGCCTCTAAGGGGCATTCTGGTGGTGCTTCCTCCATTTGATTTTTCGTCTGCCAGTCTTTTATCGTGCCATGCTGCTGAATCTTGTTTCCAACATTTTTTTCCTTGAGTTTTGAGAGTTTCACTTCGTTGCCTATTTGGATGCTTTTGATTTCTTTTTGTTGTCTAATATCTCTGGTTAGGACTTCTGGGGCAATATTGAATAAGGTGCAACCTTGCCTGGTTCCTGTTTGCAAAATAAATGCTTTCTGTTTCTCTCTGTTAAGCAAGATGTTGGTTTTTTTTGTAAATGCCCTTTATTGGGTTGAGAGATTTTCCATCTGTTCCCATTTTATTGAGTGTTTTTATCAAGACTGGGTGTTGTTGTTGCTGTTAGGTGCCACTGAGTCCATTCTGACTCATCGGGACCCTGAGTTCAACAGAAGGAAACACTGCCCTGTCCTGCAGCATCCTGACACTGGTTCTTGTGTTTGAGCCCATTGTTGTAGCCATTGTGTTGATCCATCTTGTCTTTTTCACTGAAACCCGAATGAAGGCCAAACATGATAGTGGGATAAGAGGAAAGGAAATAGAGGAAAGAACTAGGAGGCAAAGGGCATTTAGAAGTCTGAATAGGCATGTACATATGTAAATATATTTATATATAACAATAGGGAAATAGATCTATGTACATATATTTATATATTAAGTATCAAGGTAGCAGATGGACATTGGGCCTACTCAAATACTCCCTCATCGCAAGAACACTT
>NW_022103896.1:91915795-91926403 GCF_000313985.2 Echinops telfairi | reverse complement strand
CTATGTTTCTATGCAGTGTTCCTTTTGTTTGTGGATTAGCTTATCATTTTTTTCCCTTTGCTGATATTTTGGTTTTTTACTATCTTCCTGAAATTTTCTTGTTATTTCAATAATTTTTTTCCTTTCCATTTTCTTTGGGGTTACCAAGTTACTTAGTTATTGTTCCTCATATTTAAGTAGTCTCTTCTCTTCCTGTTTGTCTCCATTAGAAAGTTTTGTATTTACCATTTCCCCTTTCTTTTCTTTGTGTATGTTTTCATTGCAGATTAAAATTTCTGGCTCCCAGTTTTCAGTTGTGTAATTTTATTTTATTTCAAATACTTCTTTTCAGTAAGTTGATTTCTAGATGATGTTGTGTTGTATGTTGATGTCAGGTTTGTCGCTGCTGTTAATTATTTGTCCAAAGTAGTCCCCTTATATTTTTTGTATGTTAGTCTTGTTTAATAAATTATATTAATTTTTCCATATGAAAATACCTTATCCCCGCCCCCAATATTTTAGGGACAATTATGCTAGCTGTAAGATTCCTGGCAGTTTTTGTTTGTTTCTTTCAGGTTTTCTTCTTGTTACTCCATTGCCCCCATGCCTTCATGGCTTCTATCCTTGGGAGTTTTTGCTTGTTTGTTTTGTTCTTCTTGTAGGCAGCTGTTCTTTTCCCCGAGGAGCTCTCAGGATTTTCTCCTTGCCCTTGATATTGGGAAGTTTGGCACAATTTGTCATGATATTTTTCGGTTGGGATCTCTCTCCTGTTTGGTATTCTCTCAGCTTCCTGGATAGTCATCTCTTTTATGGTGTTAAGAAAGTTTTATTCCAGGAGTGGGATCTTTTACATGTTTTTCCTTCCTGTTCGGAAATCCCAGTAAGACATAGACTGTTCCTTTCGTCGTGTGCCACATAATTCTTGGCATTCTTCATATGCCTTGACTCCTTCGTTGATCCACTCTTTATAGATTGGAGTGGAGTGATTTGTCTTCCAGTATACGAATTCAGCTTTCCATTTATTCATTCCTATTTCTGTGCTCTTTTAAAGTGTTACCTAATTCCATTATCATAGTATTCATCTTCTGAACTTATACTTGTTTTTTTGTTGTAAAGTTTCTTGTTTTGGCTTTTTTTTTTTTCAATTGCTCTCTTGATATCTTTCTCTATTCAGTGAAAGTACCTGAAGAGCATTCTTCTAAATTTTTTTCTAATAGTTCAAGAATTTTTTTTTTCTTCAGAAAATTCCTTTGGGTTTGGGTGTTGTGCCTGTTTTTCTCCCTTATCCGTGTAGACTCAGATTGATTCCTATATCCATGACATTGTGATGCAACTGTTCACATTGGGAGGGATGCTGGGTCATGCTGGGGTGGGTGAGTCTGTCAAGTGCTGCCAAAAAGGGATGATAAAAGCCACAAAACAAAAGAGGAAGAAGGAGAAAGGCGGGAGTGGTGGGGGGAAGGATAATACAGGGGGAAAGTGCAGTTCAAAAGAAAAAAAAGAGGTTATTAAAGGCTTTGTTTGGGTAGATTTTTCCCTCGGGAGTTTTGTAACATGTTAGCAAGAGTATTAGTGAGCTGTCGTGAGACAGGAGTGGTGCTGGGCACATGACTTGGGCCACCACGAGCTGTGTGCAGTGGGGGCAGCAGCCTAGGGCCACTTGGGATAGGGCTCAAAGCTAGGGACTTCACAGGGTGGGACGGGATGGGACTGGGCATCCAGGTGGTGGGCCAGCAATATGGGGCCGTGAACCTTTTCGTCCCAGGCTCCCAACCTGATTTTAGCCTCTGACCTGAGCCCAGTGGTAAGGGAGGTGGCCTGGATATCCCACTGGCAGTTATTAGCATGATCCTGTACAGGAGTCATAAGCCTAATGCCTATCTCTGCCCCCAGCCAGCCCCCAGCCTCACCCAGCACACAGGAAGCCATCCAGGGGATGCTGTCCATGGCCAATTTGCAGGCCTCTGACTCCTGCCTGCAGACGACCTGGGGCCCTGGTCAGGCCAAGGGCAACTCCCTAGTGGCCCACAGTACCCGAAAGAATGGGGGCAGCAGCAAAGGTGCAGGCAAGCGGCTGTTGAAGAGGGCCACCAAGAACAGTTTGGATCTGGAGGAGTATGAGGAGCAAGACCACCTAGATGCCTGCTTTAAGGACTCAGACTATGGTGAGTGCCGCCTGCCCTCCTGCTTGCCCTTTGCCTCCTCCCACGTGGGTCAGAGCTCACACTGAGCCCTTTCCTGGAATGGATCACATTAGGGGTTTGACGTGCACGTGATTTTATTGTAGTCATCTGGTTGTACAGCTATCACCTCTGTCTGGTTCCTACACATTTTCATCTCCCCTAAAGGAGACCCCATACACATTAGCTGTCACTCCCATTGTCTTCCCTAGCCACTTGAAACCCACCAATCTTGTGGTCTACTTTGATGAATTTGCCCATTTTCCGCATTCTTTGATGACTAATTTGTTTCAGTCAACGTAATGTTTCCAGGTCTATCCATGTCATAGCTTGTGGCAGGACCTCAGCCCTTTTGTGGCTGAGTAATCTTCCTTTATATGATGGACCATTTTATGTTTATCTGGTTACCATGTATACTCAGGTCTAAGCCGAGTTTGTCAGCACACTTTTTTATGCAGTTTCTGTGGTAAAATTAGGTGCCTCGGCTGATATTCGGGTCGGCTTATGCTTGAATATATACAGTATCTCTTTATAGACATTTTCCCCCAATTTTAAGACTATTCTGGATAGTGTTAGGAACATTTATGTGCAGGTCTTATGCCCTTATACATTTTCAGTTTTTCGAAATGTGTACCTAGAAGTGGAATTGCTTGGGGATGTGTATTTAACTCTTTGAGGAGCTGTACACTATCTTCCATAGTCCTAGCAGGGACTTCTGAGATCCTTATATCTACCCTGTCTCTGTAGATGGATAAACAGAGACCCAGGGGGACTCTATAACCAGCTTATGAAGTCGTGCAGTGAGTTAATAACTGGGTCAGCTTCTAGTCTCCCAACCTGGGTCCCACATCTTACCTGCTGCCCAAAGCCTCTCCCAATTGAGCAGTGCCAGGCTCAGGCCAGAGCACTGAAGGGCCTACTGGTTGGGTTCCATTGAGAGGCTCTAAACATGGGACCTCTCTCCAGTCCCGAGAGCAGGACCCTGTCCGCTCCCTACTCGGCTCATTGCCCAGGGACGTTCATGCAACCTGCGGCCAGATGTGTGCTGGCCCAGGCTCACTGTCCTTTTCTTTGCAGTGCATGCAAGCACTTACGAAGGCTTTCCTTTATAGTAGCTTTATGTGATGAAGGGCAATTGTGTGGGGATCTGGTGGGTGGTAATCAAGAGCACCATGTGTGCTACTGTTCCTGTGGCCCTGATGTGTTGGCTGGGCTGGCTGCTCACATCTGGAGGACAGATTTGGGCTCTGAGGGCTGTAAACACAGTAACAGTACAGGAGGACCCTGCTTCCTAGGGGCAGGATGCTGGTCCCTGCTAGCCTCCCCCAGAACTGTAAATTGCCGGATTTGGGCTTTGGCAGCCCATAGAGGTTTAGTGTCCGTCCCCTCTAGCATGGGTGAGGGATGTTGGAGTAGCCCAGCAAGTGAGCTGGGTCACGGAGTGGGGATGGGTTTTAGAGCAGCTACAGGATGGGGCTCTGTGAGACATGTTCCCAAGGGTCATGATTTTTCACCTTGCTGGGAGCCCAGATACCCTAGTTGGATGGGGCCGGTTCCTGCTGTTCTCTGCTGCAGCTACACTGGGGCCTGCAGGCTCCTGGACTGCTGAGCAGCTATGGGTGAGGACACCACATGGAGAAGTGTTTGCTCAATAGCCTTACCTGTATCCAGGCTGGGAGCAGGAAGCCAGAGCAGTGCCAAGGGTAGACTGGGGCCCGGGGCCCGAGCCAGGTTCTGGTAGAGTAGACCAGAAAGCAAGGGCTTCGTTGTCTCTACAGGCAAATGTCAGACTGAGTGAATCAGATGGTCTTGGAGCCTAGTCTGGCAAGTCCTTGTCTCTGAACTTCGTTTCACTTTAAGAGGCTCCTTTGCACTCCCCTCACCACAGGTGGTCACATTGGGAGGTGGAGGTGGCACCCCTCTATCCACTTTCTTTGCTGATGGGATTGCTCCCTTGGCCCTGCCCTGAGGTCTGCTGGTCTTGGGTATTCAGCTGGGCTTTTCCTTCCCTTTACTCCCCTTAGTTTATCCCTCCTTGGAGTCGGACGAAGACAACCCTGTCTTCAAGTCCCGGTCGAAGAAAAGGAAAGGCTCAGACGACGCTCCTTATAGCCCCACAGGTAGTCCTGCCCTTCTCCTTTACAGCAGGTCAGTGGCAGCTTGGAAGAAAGGGGCGTTGGGGGAACAGGGGGATTAGAAGAGGGGGGGTGAGTCTGGAACTGCATTTCCGAGAAGGTGGCCTTGCAGTCGCAACATCCTGCTCTAGCCCCTAGTGCAGTTGACATGCTGCTCTTTTCAACCAGCCCTGGTGAAGAGCCCTCGTCTCATCCTCCACAGTCCTCTCCCTCGTGGCGGGACAGTGCCTCTTGTCTGGTTTCTCTCCATATCTCTGTTGACTGTGAAGGGTCTGCCTAGGGCAGGTGGGCAAGCAGCAGATCAGGGGGCCTCAGTCCATATAACCCCTCCACCCAGACTTGACCTGTGATTTGGGGGGTGGGGGAGGTGGTAGTCCTAGAGTCTCTGTTTCCTGCTTCAGTTTGCCACCTGACAGCCCCTGCTGTAAGGCTTAAACTCCAGGAAACATGAGGCTCCGGGATGACTTGGGCAGGGCCGGGAAGGAGCTCCACCCCAGCAAGGTTGGGCAGCCCAAGAGGGATGGCCTGGGGTGGCTGATCCTTCTCTCTATACAGCAAGGGTTGGCCCATCAGTGCCACGACAGGACAGACCTGTGCGTGAGGGGACCAGAGTGGCTTCCATTGAGACTGGACTAGCGGCTGCTGCGGCCAAGCTTTCCCAGCAGGTGAGGAGGGCAGGGCCCATCAGCCCTGGGTCCCTGGAGGTCATGGGCTTGGGGTGTGCCATGCGCACTAGCCTTATGAGAAGAGCCGAGGGCCTCCAGCACAGCCACTGGCATGGCACTCTTCACCGTGAAAACTTCTAAGGGCGGCTTGGAAGCCAGGCACCATATCTGGGTACTGGAATGTACCTTTGTGCAGACACCCATTTGCTCCTGGTTAAGTGTTGTCCCCTTAGGGTGTGGATGAGTGGCCATCCCATGTCACCTCTAGTCCGCACTGACGCCTGGGGGCCCAAATAGTCTGTATCTTGTCTGCATCTAAGGCCGTTAATAGGCGGAAGTCAGCACTCTCGTGCAGAGGCATCGGGGACATCTCCTTTGAGAGTTACAGGGGCACAGAATTGTGACTGGGTGGAGTATCTGTCCTATATGCCCACCTTTTAGGGTAAGCTTCATGGTGTGCCCCCCTACCCCCCACCCACCCAACCCCGCCCTGGCATCTTCAAGGGATGACAGCATTGTGGCACTGTTTGTGCTCAGAGTAGAGAGGACGAGCACACAGGAGTGCCAGCCCCTCCAGTCCTCTGCAAGCTCAGTGCTGCCTTGGGAAGAGAGCCTAAGCTGGTGCTCTGGCAGGGAGCCCCCTTGCTTGTGCTCCCCACGTGGAACTCCCGACTGCGGAGACTCATTGGAGACTGTGTCCTCTGAGAACCCAGAGGGCATGGGTCATAGCTCTGCTTTGTTCAAAGGAGGAGCAGAAAAACAGGAAGAAAAAGAGCAACAAAAAGAAGCTGACTCCAACTACCACTGCCCACTCCACCTCCTCTACCACCCCTGCCAGCACTACCTCCTCAGCCTCCACCGCCTCAGCCTCCACCGCCTCAGCCTCCACCGCCTCAGCCTCCACCTCGGCCTCTGTGGTCTCTACCACACCAGCCAGCACCAGCACGGCTAGCAGCCAGGCCTCTCAAGAGAGTAGCTCCCCTGAGCCCCTGCCAGAGGTGCCCAGCAGCAGCCTGGCTGACCACGAGTACACGGTGGGCGTGGGTACGTTTGCAGGAGCCCCAGCTGGCCGTGCCTCCCAGCCCATGGCCCCAGGGGTCTTCCTCACACAGAGGCGGTCTTCCGCCTCATCTCCCAACAACACTGCTGCCAAAGGTGAGTGCCCGCGGGTGCAGGCTCAGATGGGGTTCTCTTTGTAGGTCACAGTGCTGGGGCAGGAGAGTGCTCTGGCCCAGCATCAAGGAACACCAAGGTTGGGGGATGAGGCCCCCTTTCCCCAGTGCTGCCTTCCAGTAGGGGGGTTCAGAGGAGCCCATACAGGGCGCTACCAGCTGGTGTGTAGACAGCACGCTGTTGCCGGAGCTACCGAGATGCAGTCCTGGGCTTGGGCGTGAGAAAGGGCTTTTCCGAGCACCATGGACCTTGGTCCAGTTCCTCAGAAGCCTCCCTTCACGACGGGCCCTGGGCGGAGGCATGTGGGCAGGTCTATCAGGGACAAGGGATGAGTGCATTCTGTGGGGTGAGGCTGAGAGGGCCCTTATAGTCTGGGCAGGAAGCCCAGGCTGCAAGGTGGATAGTTCTACATGGAGCGGGGGTCAGACAGCTGATTTGCAGTGACTTGAGATGCTGCTTTGTTGCAGCAGGTGGGACAGCAGGCTCACATGGCAAGGATGGTGTTGTCCTGGAGTCAGAACCCTGGCCCACAACCCTGGGCTGTGGTCGGGGCCCCTGGGGCCCCTGTGCTTTTGCACATTATCGGCCAGACCCCAGTTCCACTGCCCCATTGAGGTCAGCCAATGAGCTAGATGCTTTGTAAATGGTGTGTGATTTCTGAGGCAGACTGGGGCCCCAGAGTGAGGGGCTCCTAGCCCATTTTACAGGGTTAGGGCTCCGAAAGAGACTTGGAGCACTCAGGGCAGCCCTGAGGGCCTTGGCAGGGTTAGATGCCCCTGGCATGCTGTTTCATACTCACCTTGTTTTTGTCCCTTCTCCTGCCCATTTATTTTAGGTAAACGTACAAAAAAAGGCATGGCCACTGCCAAGCAGAGGCTTGGGAAAATTTTGAAAATCCATCGGAATGGAAAACTGCTCCTTTAAAGTTTGGAAAGCCAGGATTCTTCTGCTCCACTCTGGACTCCCCCGGAGCACCCTCCTAGGACTGTGGCTGTACCACCTCACCCAGGGAGGGTCTTGCTTATCCTTGGCCACCATCCCCCACACAAAGTGTTTGTACCTGGAGCAGGAGGAGTTGGCAGAGCACAGCGGTCCCTTGTTTTGAAGAGAGGCACCCTATATCCAGTTGCTTAGAGTGACCAGCTCCCCAAAAGACACCTGTTGGTTTGAGAACCACTCCAGGTTCAGAACAGTCTCTGGGCCCTCCTTGAGTGTGGGTGTGCTTGCAGGGCTCCTGCAACCGTGTGGAAGCACGAGTCCTTCCAGAAGGCGGTGTGAGCCAAAGCTCCCCAGGCCCAGAGTCTGGGCTGACCACAGTCTGGTAGCCTCCAGAGGCTTAAAAACAACAAAGGACATCAGAGAGAGGCATGTGGAGATGCCCCCTTCTTTTCCTGAGTGATTCTCAGACAGGTCCAGAGAGAATTAGGCCTGATAGAGAGGGGGGTCTCGGCATCCTCCCAGCAGGTGGGGGGCAGGAAGGATAGTGGAGTCCTGGCCCGAATGCACAGGAGCATTTCTCGGGGAAAGCACAAGGACACCAGGACCAGTGGCCAGGTTGCAGTGTTAGTGGACAAGAGCTCCTCTAGAGGTCTTAGGAAGGGTACAGGCTCAGCCATGTCTAGGGGCCCAGGGGGCCCGGGCTAAGCCAAATGGGTGGGCCTGACCCAGCCTGGTGAGGCACACTCCTGAAGAAGCACTTCTCGGCCGTGGTACCCCCACCCTGGGGCTGGCATAGCCAGGACGGCAGATGGGGTGGGCTGAGGACAAAAGGACTAGAAACTGCTCTGTCTCTGTGTGCTGGCATCTGGTGTCAAGTGCATGGACGATACCTGAAAGGTGTGTCCACCCATTGGCGCAGAGAGGCTGGATTTGTTTCTCAGGCAATCCTGAATTTTAATTTTAGATGTATTTCCTGAAGCATATTTTTCATAGAATGTAGCATGTAAATAGCTTTTTAAATAACTTCTTTTTTATAAGAGTAAAAGTATCTTTAGAAATTTCTTTCTATAGATTCCTCCATTAACATTTATACGAGTTTTTTGCCAAGTATTATAAAACAATTGGGTTCCAGTGCTTTTTTCCCCCCCTTCTTTTTATTAGTTTTCCTTTAGGAACTAAGGTATTGCCTGAAAAACAAGTAATATCTGTGCAGCCTTATCCTCTGTCTCCACAGAAGCAAATCATACACAAAAGATGTATTGCAGACACATTTTGAAGATGAGTCTTCAACTTTAATACCAGCTCTTTGTTTTCCTTCTTGTATGATGAGGGGGTTGGGGATACAATTATTTTACTAGCACCTTGTGAAGTGTTTCTGTGTTTTGTGATGATGTAATTTATTAATGTTTGTAGCTTTTTATATTTGTACATTTCTTAAGAGCTTTGTTTATATACCCATTACCTGGATGTTACATCCACAAGAAACAGCTTCGTGGAGGCCTTATTAACTCCTATTTGTCCTGTTATGAGGGACATGGTCCCAAGGGCCATGAGGCTGGGAGAGGAAGAGCCTCATGGGATCCTAGACTTACTCAGAACCGACATTTCTAAAGTTCCTTTGCCCCTGTCCTTGTTGAACATTTATATAACTTAACCTGGGCATCAAGCTGTTCGCTCTCTTTTTTTTAATTTTAATTTTATTATTATTATTATTATTTTGGCAACATGTACATTTCTAACAAAGTTTATTGTGGCTGTTCAAGTGGTTTATTTCCCAATTCATATTACTCTTGTATTGAGTCCATGAGGTCTAAGACAACTTTAGATCAAAGTTTTAAAAAAGTAAAAATATTTCAGGTTTTGTACAGAACCACGTTTATGTCATTTGTGTCATTCACCGTGATGGTGAGAATGGTGGAGGGGCAAGTGAACCGACCTGCCGATGCTGGGCACCACACGGCCATCTGTGAGTGATGGGCAAAGTGCGGCCTTACCCACTGGCACCACCCTCCCACAGTGCATGCCTGACCCCACCCCTAAAGCGGGCTGCAGGGACAGACGAAGACTTATTTGGCCCCAGAGTTCAGCACGTGGGCACAGACTTTGAGACCACGGGCCTCCCCTGACTTTCAGAGGCACAGCTATGGTCTGGCTCAGTGGGCCCTCCTGTGTGCACCCCAGGGCAGGTTGGCATGGAGAAGACACTCGTCACCCAGCAAACGTAGAGCTGACGAAAACAAGAACAAACTCGAAGCCCCTTACAGAGGCTCTGGGGTGACCCTAAACGTGATAAGGGATACTGAGCGCAGACTCGGGGACTGTCCATGGTGAGTGGTGACAGACCTATGCACGGGGACAGACAACATCACCAACAACTAGTTCACTGCTGAAAGCAGCCGTTTGGTGCAGAGCGGAGCATAAAGGTTGTCAATTAGGTTAGCACCACAGAGACTGGCCCTGGAGGTGCGTCTGATCATGTGATGGGAGAGGTGGGGGATAAACAGGGGTAGCTGCTCAGTCATCTCAAGCGCAAAGTGCCTGCCAAGGACACTGCTGATAAGGAATGACCCCGAGGCATCCAGTTTGGGGCAGAGGTGGGTAGAGCCCTTCTGTGGACACCTGGTCAAACCTGGAAACCCCCTGTGGGAGCAGTGCCCCCAGACTGCTGCCCGGGGCTCCCATCCCTGAGGGCAGGCCGGGAGGGCCAGCTCTGAGGCCTGTAGGAATGCTTTGGCTTGGTTTGGTCTTCCACTACTCGAAGTCTGGTCTTCCACTACTCGAAGTCTGGTCTGGTTTTCACGATGAGGCAGCCAAGGCACCGTGGTCATTCTTAATGCACCGTAGAACGCGAGTGGACAGGCCTCTTTTCTCTGACTGCTAGTTTCTTTGCTGCCCTGTTGGATGCTCTGAGGAGACACTCCCCCAATGAGACTGAGCCCCAGAGGGGCCCTTCCAGGTCTAGGATTGAGGTTAATGTGGTAGAGTTGGCCTGCTCCGTGTCCAGGGGGTAGCTGCCATGAGGGGCGTCCTGGGCCCACGCTACCCTGGTTGCCCAGTGTCTCTGACATTGCCGTGGTGTGTAGCTTCCCAGGACAGGCACTTAGGTCTTTGTGGGCAGCAGCGTTATGCCTACTCAGATCGAGCTAGGGTCCTTCTTCTGGGGTCGCCACCCTCCGGTCCACAGGATGTACTGGAGTGGTAGCCCCAGAATATTCCCTCTAGATGACCTCCAAGCCCCCACCATGCTCTATCTTACTGAGCGCTGTGCTCAGTGCCGTTGTAGCCAAGTTATCAGGGTCTTCACTGAGACCTACCCCCATCCCGGTCAGAACTGAGACCTCAAGAGCATGTCAGAGGTGAGGGCCCAGTCGAGGACAGGAGGGAGAACCCGGACACTGCCTGGGTCACCCTTACTGAGCTAGCTCTGCTGCTCTTTTGTGTCTCTTGGCAAATTGGTGACCTGAATGTGTGCCCTGCTCTCCCCAGTTGGGTCCTGTGCTTGGGCCTGAGGCTGTGCACTCAAAGGTGAGCCCCCCC
>NW_022103896.1:91909759-91915079 GCF_000313985.2 Echinops telfairi | reverse complement strand
GAGAGAGAGAGAGAGAGAGAGCAAGCCTCCTGACTCACATAGCTGCAAGGATTGATGAACCCAAGATGGACAAATCAGATGGCATGCTACTGACTTTAAAGGAAAATCAATCAAAGGTTAGCAGATAAAATGTTAGGCTACGGACAACTCCCAGGATCAGCAGGCAATAGGGCAAGTTGTTGGCTCAAGGCCGAAGAACTAGAAGTCAGATGATGGGCTAGATTTCAGTCCCAGGAAAAAGACGAGCATTCACATAAAATGGAGGCAGGATATATCCCCAGGGAGAAACTCAATTGATTGGCTGCTCATAACAGATCTCATCATGAAGGTGATCCCATCATATGAGATCTCTGTCAACCCACTAAGAATTGGCTCCGTCAAGTTGACATACAACCTTAACCACCACACCATCATTGCTCAACCCTGCACCGGTCCTTAGATAGTAATGGCTAGTTCTAACCAATGAGCTGTGAGAACCTGGGACATTCAAGAGCTAGTATGCCACCATCCAGCTCTACCTTCCCCCAGGTGACAGCCCTGGCGGTCTTGGGAGCAACAACTCGGACCCTTGAATAGGAACTCTGCCCTAGACTTGACCAACAGCAGACTTTGCAATAGTAAAACTGAACTTTTATGGTAAGCCTCGGATTCTGGAGATGTCCCCTAACAACGTTCAGTCAGGGGCCTGTGCAATTAACCCGGCACAAGTGAACACTCTATTACCCAGGTCTCTGAAGTTCAGCTGAACTCCAACAATAGGTTGAATACCATCCATGGAGCCTCCCACCGAGACCAATTCCAACTCAAGAGGAAGGTGCCATTTCAATCCACATGCTGAGAACAAGGTTCTGAAGAGGGGCCGACTCCCCTTGAGTCCCTTTGCTGGTATATCAGTGGCAGGTTTAAGCACAGGTCTGGCAGTTTGGGGACCACCTGCCACCTGATCCCTTACACCGTAGATGGTACTGGCAGGGATTGACACACTTCTAGGTGTAAAGTGCTGGTCTGGAAGTGCCTAGGCCCAGGACTGAGCCAATGCCTAGGGACAAGCCAACAACCAGACTGAGAGTGACTGTGGGATGACCAGGCCTCACAGAAGCAGCTTTGGGTGTGGCTGACACTTTCTCAGGACAGGGGTTGCGGGCGGCTATTTTGCATGGAGGAGCATAGCCTCTCCCCTGAACACTCCCTCTGTTTCTTGCCTTTCGCCCCATTATCTATGTACTCATCATCTCACAATGGTGGGGATATTAGAAACTTCAGAATTCGAATCCACTTCCCACAGCAGCTCCTGTTTAGGTGCCCAGACTCTTCTGTCCAAACCTGCAGTTTTGAAAAAGGGTCTAATTCGTTTCCATGGGTTGGAATAATACCAGTATGTGTCAGTAGGGCAATGCCCAGCGTAACCACCAGGGGGCAGACAAGGGCCAGGAACACCAAGACACCCAAGAACCCAGGGCAGCTCTCTGCTCAGTACTAGGTGCCTATGGATGGGCGCTAGAGGCGGGGAGGGGGCACCACACGGGGTATGGACTGATGGGGTGGCTGAGGGATGAAGGGCACATAACCGCAGGTAGAAACAAGTGATGCATATGTCATTGGGGCTGAGAATGAAGGCACGGGCAGGATCAATCAGGCGATTGCTGAAGTCACGTATCAGGGCTTCGCAAGCACTCCTGAGACAGGCCAGTGATAGAGAGTCACAGCTGGTGGAGGGAGCCCTGAAGGCCTATGGGTTTTGATATGAAGCTGTATCCTTCTTACATCTAGGGCGGGGCTGGAGCTACATGGGAGAAGAAAAAAGAGTGCCAGGTCAGGCGACAGGGAGACCATGTTTCTTTAAAAGCACTAGAGCCAGCCCAGGTCTGGCCACACAGCTCTGAGTAAGAGCTAATGACAGGACAAGCCTTCTCTACGACACAAGGCCGTAGAGCAGGGCCGGAACCTGTCTGCTGCCAAGGGTCACTTGGGTGTGGATGACATCATTCACAAGCTAGACAAAATGATCAAGTTTAAAATTAGCTTGCTGTCTTTGGTCAGCCGTTTAATTGACTCACCCCTCACGTGTGGTGAGGAGTGGTGATGTTAGCTAGTACTGATGAAAGTGAGACGTTAAGCTGTGGGCCAGACATTTCCTACTCCGACAACGGAGAGTCTCTGGCCTCTCTGAGCTGCTGCAGGGACTGTGGAGGGAGGCGCGGGGAAGAGAGAGTATCAGGAGGTTCACACGCAGGGCCAACAAAAATGGTGTCACTGCTTTGCAAATGCAGCCTGCTTCTTGCCTCTTACAAAGTCTCGTCCCCTTCATAATCATTCCCGTTCATGATGATGATACCAAACATTCCATCGGACCCACTCTCCACTCTGCCTTCAGGCAAGGTGCTGTCACCTCCACATTTCTGAGCATCTACTGTGTGTTTTCACATGCAAGTCACTCTAGTGGTCTCAAACCTCTGCCAGTGGAGCTTGGAGGTGTGAGTGAGGGTATCCATCGGCTAGTCTGGGCTGGGAGGCCTCTGAGGCAGTGGCCTGTGAGGAGCTGTGAACGGGCCTGAGGGGAGGGTGTTCTAGGCAGAGGGAACAGCTAGTGGAAAAGTTCTGAGGCAGCAGCTACCACTGAGTGTCTGGGGTGATTGGGAGGCAGGATGGGAGTAATGGGGCATGGCTGGTAGGCCAGGGTTAGGGTAAGGCTCTGTCCCTCAGGTCTTCAGTCCAAGTAATCTGACTTTTGGAGGTGGGTCTCTGGCCAGAGAAGCCCAGGCAGTCCCTAGCCTAGCTTGCCTGTGGGATCTCGGCAGGTGATGGCCAGACTTCACACAGGTGTTCCAAGCAAGGCTCTTCCTCCCCTGGGCCTCATTGCCTCACCTGCTGGGTGAGCACCACGAAGTCTGGATGGCTTCTCCCCGCCCTCCAGCCTCCCCAGAGGCCTGGTTTGATGTGTCATGTTTCCCACCTCTGGTCACTTCTCCTGAGGGCCCTGGGTGTGAGATGTGCTCCCACCCCGGGGCTCTGCCCTCTCTCCTCTCAAATATATCCCGGGACCAAGCTGTAACAGTCTGCAACACATGTTCCTGGGCTACCACCAGGGTTGGGGGCTGAGGATGGAGGCCCGATCTGAGGTGGGTGGCCATGTGTGCCCATAAGGTGTCCCAGGATGTGTTCAATTGTACCGAAGTTAATGAATGTTTCTCCCAGTGTGGTTTTTTCCTTCATTGTTTCAAGAAGATCCTCTGTGTGTGTGTGTGTGTGTGTGTGTGTGTGTGTGTGAGTGACTTCCACATTGGCAGGCTAACTCAAGCTGTGACACTTTCCCAGCTTGGTGGACAGGACAGCCGGAGAGCCCAGTTACGGTCATTGGACCTTGGGCAGACAGAGGCCAGCGGGAGAGGGGCTAGCAGAGGAGCGCATAGGCCAAGCTTTCAGGAAGCCTGACAAATGGCCTCTATAAAGCTCTGGCCCTGTCAGCCACCAGACGAGAGGCCCTTCCTAGACGGAGTCCACTGGCTGTCTCATCCAAACAGTGACAGAGGTGCCACCGCAGCAGAAAAAATGATGCTTTTCCATTAACATCTGACACGGATTTGCAGGCCCCAAACAGACTAGTGTGCATGTAAACACTCGGCCACGGCTGGGCCCTGGCCCAGCCCCAGAGCAGCCTCCTTGCCATTAATTGTTCACTGCCGGCCCAGCCAGCCATGGCCCCACATCCCAACCAGTGTTATTTCAAAGCTGGAATCCCTTCTTGCCCCTACAAACTGTGTTTACCAAACAGTGGATCTGCCTGGGGCTTTTAGGACCAAGAGAGAGGGGTATGACCCATTTCTGGATGTGGGGCAGCCAGTGCTGGATAAGGACCCTCGAGGACTGGGGCAGGGGCAGGGGCAACTGGTAATGGTCCTTTACTGATTGTGCGGCTGAGCCTCAACCTGCCCCTGGAGAGTGGTAGGGGAAGCGTGGCCCCAGGGTGGGGCCTGACACATGCAGGGAAGATGGACAATCTCCTGGCACTGACTGAAGTGGTTTTGGACAACTTCCTGGGGGTAGAGATGGTGAACGGAAAAAGCCATGTGATACTTGCATCCCTGCCTGATAGCACTGCCAGCATGGCTGTGTTAGGCTGGGTTGTCTTAAAACAACAACAACAACAACCAGTGACAATCATCTACGTACCAGGAAGAACTTTATATCAAGACGTGACTTTCAATCAGGAAGGCATCGCAGCGCAGTCCATGAGTCCGATGCTAGCTGGAGACCAGCTCAGGCTCACGCAGCTTCAGGCCAACGACGAAGGAAGGCACACCAGAATTCAGTCATCTGCATCCGGTTGTTCTTACGCCTTCCTCTGATCCTGACGCCACATTCTTCCTCTTATCACCCAGCTTCTCTGATGATTTGCTCAGTGTACAGATTGAGTAAGTATGGTGAGAGGAGACAACTCTGATGCACACCACCCCTGGTTTTAACCTGGGTGGCATTCCCATGTTCTGTTCGCACAATTCTCTCTCGATTGGTATACGAGTTTGGAATAAGCACCTTAGAGTGTTCTGCAATTCCCAGTCTTTTCAGGGTTATCCTTCCTCTGCTAAGACCCACATAGTCAAATGTCTGGGCATAGTCGATAAAAAGCAAGCAAACATCTTTCTGGTATTCTCTGCTTTCAGGCAAGATCCATCTGACGATGATGTCCTTTGTTCTGAATCCAGCCTGAACCTCTGGCAGCTCCCTATCACTGTGCTGCTGCAAATCGTTGTTGAATGATCTTCAGCAAAATTTTACACTCGTGTGATGATCAATGATATTGTTCTATAATTTGAGCATTCTGGAGGTCCTGGTCATCTAGTTTGTCATCTGCTATGCATGGTTCCATCGTACCCAACAGTGTGCCTATGCCTGGCAACAGGGCCTGTAAGTTTCTCATTGGTGGCTATAAAGTTCTGGGTTGTATGAGTCCCCTGAGGAAAGTACAATCAGCACGGCAGGAATAGAAAAAGAGACGCTTATCTCACAATACACGGGTGGAAACACAGGTAGTGGGGGGGGCGGTGTCAGACCAAACCCGAGGAGGTCCATGTGGATCCAACATACAGAAGGGGAATGGGGAAGAGGAGAGAACATGGGGGTGGGGAGGAACTAAGATGATGACCTGGGGGAACAGGGCCCTAACACACTCGAGGGGAGAGTATTGGTTGTGTCCCCACAGAATTGGAGTGTGCATACAGACCCCACCATGATGCATCAAACCAGGGGGCAACGTAACATGTGGAGGAATCCATGAAAAGACTGGACTACAGGGCCGGCCCCAACCAGAACCAGCCTGACC
>NW_022103896.1:91886625-91907809 GCF_000313985.2 Echinops telfairi | reverse complement strand
AAAAAATTCTTCGTAGCTCCTAACCACACCTCCCTCCCCTCCCTGCTTCCTCAGGGATGACCTGTTTAAAAGTTATTTTCCAAAACCTGCAGAAATGAAAAAAAAACAAAACTGTAAATAAATGAACATAATGTATCCTGAAAAAGAAAAGTTCTGGGTTGTACATTTAGCTCTTCGGTCCATCGTAAGTTCGTTTTCTGCCACGGGGTGAGGGTTAGGTCTGGGGTCATGGTTGTTAGGTGCCGTCAAGCTGGTTCCTAATCGTAGCAACACTGTGTCCAATGAAAGGAAGCCCCACCTGGTCCACCTCCACCATTCTCACAATCGTTCTTGAGCCCATTGTTGCAGCCATGGTGTGAAGGAGTGGCTGAGACTGTGTCTCTAAGACCGTCGGGTTGGGTTTGGGAAATCTTGTTCTGAACATCTTTATGTAAGAGCGTGCTACACAGATGCAATAAATGGTGACGTACGATTTCTTACATTACATGATTGAACAATGGTGGCTGAACTCTGCCCAGAAGCAAGGTGATTAGTGCATATGAAATATTGAGAGGGCTATGTTATTCAGACCGTCAATATGACACCTAAACCCGTCCCACCTTATTTTATCTAGTTCTGGGCAGCAATTAAGGAAAGGAGGGGCAGGGCATTAATATAAAGCTATGGGGTGTGTCAAACATACTGATGTAGGGGGATTTATTTTTTTCCTGCTACCCAGAGCCTTCTGCCTTGTTCCTTTCTTTTCTTTAAACATTGGCCAGTCATAGCTAAATGTTTGCTCTAAACCACTGTGCTTTGGAAACTAAGGCTTGAATTGCTTAATAAAGTGGCCTGTTCTGGGTGACTAGCTGTCAGACTCAGCAGGCAGTGAGGTTTTTCCCTCCATCAGAATTCAATTTTCCTATCATCATATTAATAGCTGAGAGGTGGGAAGATATAAACCTGATTAAACACTTAAGCAAGCATAATAGGAATTGAGGTAGTTTATTGTGCCAACCTGGCTGATAAACACACGTGGGATTAATTGAAGGGCGGAGAGATAAATGGCTCAGCGAGCCTCACCTCTCTTGTCTCTTTCTCTTTGATCATCGGACCAGTGTGCGGCTGCCTTGCTTGTTCTGTGCCTCAATTTGCAAGCTACACTACCTGTGGGACACCTAACCCGTGGACTGTGTCCCTGTAATTTGAGGCTCCTTCAAGACTGGCTTTGCCACACCATTGGAATTTACATCTCTTGAGCTGGGGACTGTCAGACCCTGTCATCTGGCTGACCGTTGGTGACCTGCCTTGCTGTTTGCTGCCTGTGGCCAGAGAGCCTGAATTGCTCTGCAGAGGACTACCCGGCGGCCCTCAAGACTTGAAGGACTGCCAGTGTCTCACAACTGTCTCATGGGAGTGAGTTACACTGAGCCATTTTCACTGCTTTATAACTTAATTAACTGTTTATTTCATATGTTATACATCTATCTATCTGTATGAATATATATAAAATTATTAGCGTTCTGGTTTTGTTGTTCTAGAGAACCCTAACACAGAAATCAACACAGTAGCAAAATAAAAATTAGTCTAGTAACAAGAGCCAAAGACAACTGAAGCTGGGAAATATGGATATAATCCATCTCACTGAGAAATTGCTGCTTCTAGGTCTAGCTAGTCTTAGGGTCTAGGTCTCATCCAGTTAATCTTTTGTCAATTACTTGTCAATTTTGCTCAACTTTGAGAGGTGTTGACATACGCACGTCAGGAGGTGTTTGCTATTGCAAGCACGTTTTCTCTGTCTAAATTAACGTGTAAAACTAAACGTGATCTAGGACACTCTAGGAGTCTGTTGGGCCTTGCTCTCCAGTGATTTGCAGCAACAAATGGCCTAGTCAGAATCGGATTTGTTAACAAAATGAGGGGTGGCATTGCCCCTATCTTCTTTGAAGATACTTTATTACAAAGAAGGTACTGCTGTCGGGCTTAAGCCACTGCGTTTTGGAAGCAAACCTATCTATGGAAATATGAGACAAACAGAGAGAGAATGCAGAGGAAAATCCAGAATCCCCGGGGAGGCTCATCTATGTGAGAACGAGTCTAGAAAACAAGTATTAAAGGTGTTTGACAGGTTCCCCCGTCCAGTTCTCCCCGGTCTGCCGGGTCTGCTAGTCCCGGCAAGTGCGTCTTCACTTGGGGGTGGGGAAATCAAACCTGGAGGCTGTTGCGCGTCGCTGCAGTGCGGGTGGCGAGCAGTGCCTCGGATGTTCCCGTTCATGTTTCTTGGAGGGTTCCAATGTCCAGGCTTTTGACAATACCTATGGCCTGGACAGCAAAGGGTGGGGTGGAACCTTTAGCTCCGGGAGGCTCTGGCGGAAGCAGTAACTGTGGAGAGAAGATCAAGTAGCCAAGAGACCGCACCGACTTTCTCATTTGTAAGTCACAGGTGACGTGGTTCTGCAGATTGAAATGTTCCCTTATATCTAGGTTAATCCAAATTGGGTGGCTGGGTAACAGGTCAAAAGGCTTTTTTCCCTTTCTGCCCTTGGGGTGCTGTTCGAGTTTCAGAAGGGCCGTCATCAAAACGTTAGTTTAAACTCGTTTCTGGCTCAGCACAAGTTGCTTGCATATCATTTTGTGGTCTGGTTGGCTCTTTCTTCTTTTCTGCTAGACTGTGCCCTCCAGGCCAAGTGCAAATTCCAGTTAATACATAGTATTTTTTGTTGTTGAAACATTTCAGTTGGTATTCCATCAATTCCTGATGCCTTGGCTTAGGCTAATGCTTCAGCGCAGCTTGAACTTCTTCCTTCAGCACCGTTGGTTCTTGCTCATTTGCAGCCTCTTGAAATGACTGAATGTGGACTAGCTCTTTTTGGCACAGTGACTCTGTGTATTCTTCATATTTCCTTTCATATTATTCAAATTTCTTAAAAAAATAAGAACGTTTAAAATAATAGCGGGGCATTTAATGTAAACTTGATAATATATGTGAAATTAAAATATATGAAAACTAGTTGGCTGGCCAAGAAAAACACACAAATGTAGTATTACAAGGTCCTAATATAAGAGAACTTACTAAGTTTGTGAAAAAAATTCCAATATCTTTCAATTCCATTTTTCCACAAACTTTTAAACAGAGAAATAAAATTGACTACATCTGTGACAAGACACAATGGAGAAGTTTCCTATCGGCAGCTAAAACCAGGCCCGGGTCTGATGTGGAATAGGCCATCAATTGCCTCTATGTAAGTCTATGATAAAGATGAAAAACTTTAAACAGTTTTAATTTTTTTTAAAGCTGAAGAAAAAGAAACCATTTTATTGACACATAATTCACACAGTATATGATTCCATACTCCAGTCATATTAAAAAGCAGTTGTTCAATCATCACCACATCCATTTTAGAACATTCTCTTATTTCTTGCACTCATTGTTATTAGCTCCCCATTTCCCTCCAACCTCCCTTGCCGTACTCATCAGAAACCAGTAATCCACTGGTTCTGTGAATTGATGTATGCTGGATTTCTCAAAGTAGAGTTGACCATGGTGACAAGAATGGAGGAAAGCTTGTGGGAGTGGGATCTTTGGAATCTACATTTGCTGATGGGGCACGTCTCAAGGGTAAGAAGAAACAGCCGCAAAATCCTACAGATAATCAGAACTTGGAATGTATGAAGTATGAAGCTAGGAAAATTGGAAGTCTTCAAAAATGGAATGTATAAAGCTTGATATTCTGAGAGGCTGAAATGGACTGTTATTGGCCATTTTGAATCAGAAAATCATATGTTTACTATGCCATGATGACACAATAAAGATTGGCAGCATATTCACTGTCAAAAAGGGCAGTTCAAAATCAGTCATGAAGTACAATGCTGTCTGTGATAGAATTATATATATCTGCCTTCAAGAAAATCCATTCAATACCACTATTATTCAAATGTATGCACCAAACGCAAATGCTAGCAATGAAGAAACTGAAGAATTCTACTAATGTCTTTAGTCTAACATTGATCAAATATACAATCAAGATGCAGTGATGATTATTGGTGATTGGGATGGAAAAGTGGGAAACAAAGAGGAAGGCACAGTAGTTGGAAAACATGGTCTTGGAGACAGAAATGAAGCAGGATCCCATGACAGAATTTTGCAAGACGCATGACTTGTTCATAGCAAATACCGCTTTTTCAACAACACAAACGTCAACTATACATCTTGACTTCTCCAGGTGGAATACAGAGAAGCCAAATTGACTACAAGATACAGTGGAGACGTTTACTCTCAACAACTAAACCCAGACCAGGGTCTGATGTGGAACAGACCATCGATTGCCTCTATGTAAGTTTAGGATAAGGCTGAAGAAAGTTAAAATAAGTTCATGAGAGTCAAAATATAACCTGGAGCCTATCCCACCTGAATTTTGGGAATAACTCAAGAACACTAATGACAGAAGACGTGACGAGCTGGGCGATGACAAGAACTTAATTCATAAAGAAAGTAAAAGCCCAGTAAGAGGCAGGAGAGAAAGAAAAGAGCAACATGGATGTCAGAAGAAACTCTGAAACGTGCTCTTAATCACAGAATAGCTAAGACAAATGGGAGAAATGATGAAGTGCAAAAACTGAACACACATTTCAAAGGGTAGCTCAAGAAGACAAAGGAAACTATTTTAATGAGATATGCAAAAACCTACAGTTAGACAACCAAAAGGAAGAGCATGCTCACCATGTCTTAAATGGAGTGAACTCAAGAAAAATTCAAACCTCGAACTGCAATATTGAAAGATCCCGTGGGCAAAATATTGAATGATGTAGGACGTCTCAAAAGAAGATAGAAAGAACTCACATAATCACGGTACCAAAAAGAACTAGTCAACAGTCAACCATTGCAAGAGATAGCATTTGACCAAGAACCAGTGGCACTAAGGAAGACGTCCAAGCTGCACTGAAAGCATTAGACACAAACAAGGCTCCAGGATTGGATGGAGTTCCAACTGAAATGCTCAACAAGCGCATGAAGTACTGGAAGCACTCACTAGTTAATGACAACAAGTTTGGAAGGCAGACACCTGGCCAACCGACTGGAAGATATCCATATTTGTATTCATTACAAGCAAAAGTGACCCAACAGAATGCACACATTATAGAGCAGTATCACTGCTATTATGTGCAAGTATACTTCTCCCGAAGATCATCCAAGAATGATGGCAGCAGGGCATTGACAGGGAGCTGCCAGAGGCTCAAGCCTGATTCAGAAGAGGATGTGGAGCAAGGGGTTCATCTTGTGGCCCTGTATCTCAGAATGTTCTGCTGCTGCTCATACGGTTTTGGGGGGCTAATCCCGCAGCATTGGAGAGCCTATTATTTGTAGCCCGTCTTAGTGGAGTGGTCAAGAGGAAGGCTCTCAGTGAGAGTCATTGAAACAGGGGTTCCAACAATGGGCTCAAGATCACAATTGAAATGATGGCACACGATCAGGTCGTGTTTTATCTTCCTCTTGCACCACTGTAATTTGGAACTGAATGGGTGGCACCTAACAACAACCCTATCAAGTTCCTGCTTCAACATTTTCAGAATTATCCTCAGCAGAATTTTACTTGCATGTCCTATTAATGATTTTTTTAATGATTTCCACATTCTCCTGGGCCATCTTTCTTTGGACTAGGCACACATATGGATGGTATGCATTCGTTTTAACTGGGTAAAAATCACCCACCCTCCAGGTAAGTCATTCTTTTTTTCCTTTTTTTGGTGGGCCCTCACTGTTCAGCTAAGACTTGTCCAGGTCAGTGGCCTGTGTCTCTCCATTTGATAACTTGGAAAGGCGCTTGGCAACGAGTCCAAAGTGTGCGATCCACGGGCGCCCGCAGCTGGCCATCCCCAGGAAACCTCAGTTGCTTTCTTGTCGTGGGAGCAGCCGTTCAGAACACGGCGTCGTTTACTTCTGGCAGCGGGCCCCACACTCCCAAGGTTTGATTTTGGACCCCAGAAGATGACTTGCGTCTGGTTTGGGCTTTTCCTTTCGATCCCCAGTCCCCAGCATTGCCGTGGCAGGGGACGACGTCAGTGGGTGGCTTCTGTGCCGAATGAGAAACCTAACAGGCTTTCCTTCCACCTTCACTGCAGTCAGAAGCCCTGGCAGAAGACTACCCTCTGTCTCCCTCAACCTGGTTTGTCTTCCGGTGGCTTGACTGGGCACCAGGTGGTTTCTCTCTTTTCCTACTCTCTTGCCTGGAACTTTGGAGGTGCCCTTTTCCATTCCTTTTTCTTTGCACCAGGTGCCTTGGTCTCGATCTGGGGTTGCATGAAGTCTGCCGTGTTCATGAGACTTCATTCTTCTCTTCCGCCCTTGGTCTCTTGAAGGTTAACTGCAGGGCACCCTGCAGGAAGGTTACCTGGCATCGGTGGTTAAGTTATTTGTTTTCTTCTATTCTTTCTCTTGATTGGAGTAGACCTGAGATGCCAGTTCTACCAGTGGAGAGATTCTGAACTCCGCTCCTGCATCTACCCATAGGAGCTATTGTCCTAGTCTCCGCGGTGTTTTGATCTGTAATGATCATGCTGATTATCTCGGTACTGTCTGGGCTCTCTGGGTCCAGGTCAACAAAGACTACATTAATGCGCTCTAACAACTGAGAGTGGTATTTGACTCTGTGGTATTTACTGTGTTAGGTTGGCTTCTCTAGAGACGCAAAATCAGTGACATTTGTGTGTGTAGAGATACGCACATACTTTGGACATGCTATTAGGGGAGAAGGACATCATGCTTGGGCAAGTGAAGGGGCAGCTAACTAGAGGAGGGCCCTTCATGAGATGGGCAGACACAGCAGCTGCGACAATGGGCTGAAACACCAACAATTGTGACGATGGCACAGGGCCAGGCAGGGTTTCATTTTCTTGTACATAGGTTTGTTATGAGTCTTTGCTACCACATTGATCGCACTTAACATATATACATATATATATATATACACATATATATATATACACATATATGTATATATCAAGAAATGCTTTCACAGTTGTCAAAGTGGGTATGTACAGTCCCGTTTGAGTTTGTGTGTCAAATGCAAGCTGACGGCTTCTCTGACCTGTGTAGTTTGGGAAGCTGAAGAACAGGAAGCAGAATGAAGAAGCAGCAGGGGCACAGGCTGTGGATGCAATGGTGTCCATGAGTCAAGATTGGCAGCCCGCTGATGCCTCCTGGGCTTGGCAGGTAACACAACAGGAGATCGACGAGCCAGACACAGAATCCAGATCCAACAGAAGGCAAAGGGGCACACGAGCGCGGCTCTGCCTAGATCTCTCTCTCATACCCAAGGCCACATTCCCACGCAGGTGTCCTCAGGCTGCTGATTGATAGGTTAGGCTCCACGTTTACCTTCACCCAGGTGTGCCCCGTTGACATAAACTTAAATCATCATCTTTAGTCTACATATTTTACTCAGCTCCTTCAGTTTTTTGTTGGTGGTTGTCAGGCACTTGGGAGTTGGCATCTCTTGTGCCCCTCTGCAAAGCATTCTTTATGATAGGGACAGTTCATTTGTCCTTTTGAGGTAAGAAACCCATCACTCAGAGCTTGGCAATCTGCCCTCTGGGGCTGAGTGTGGAAGATGGAGGTGAAATGATTCCCCACTTGCTTAGGATCCTCTCTCTACCCAGGGCTATTGTTTTTCCAGCTGTAAAGATCCCTGGCTGTGAACAGCTGGTGCACCCAGACCATTCTGGTGTCTCCAGCGAGAGCCAGGTGTACATCAGGCCTCAGACTGCTCGTCTTGGAAACCTACGCTTTCTGAGAGCTGTGTTCCACCTGTCTGATATTTGTTATATTGGCCAAACTGTTGTTTCTGAAAACCCTCCTGCTGCGTGTGTGGGATGGCAGTGGCACTGGTGATTAAGGGTGGGATAAGTCCGAGGATAAAGCCAGCGGCCACAGGCCTGTGGAAATGGCCCCAGGCAGCAGTGAGGACATGTGCAGGGGGGTGGGGGGGAGGCAGAGGGGGGATTTCTTTGCCACGTTGCCGCCAGGGTGGTGAGACTGTAGCCGGTTAGCATTTACCCCCGGAGCTCAGTTGTCACCCTCCAGATTAGAGGGTAAGACCAGCACTTCGACTTTCCCTTTCTCCGGTTTGCTTTGCACTGAATGTTTACACTGTTTCTACAAGTTTCGTCTGGAGCCCGCACTATGAAAGTGTGGGGTCCCGGGTTTAGGCCACCCTTTGTCACTCCCAAGTGGGTATGGTGAATCGCCGGTGGCTGCCGAGCGAGGCCAGTTCTTCAGAATGTACCCTAATGGGCTGCACAACGGAGTCCCTTGTGTGATACCCTGATCACTAATGGCTGGCATTACGCAAGCATGTAGCAAATACCTACAACCTAATTGCTTCTGTTTCTTGGAGCTCTTTGAAGGCAAAGGCATAGGATTTAAATTGCTCCTCGCTGAGGATGGTCGAGTCTCCTTCCTGGAGAACACCTCGAGCTTGTTTCGTATCCCCCTCTGATCCTGGCGCCAGGGCTTGTCCAAAGGAGCAGGGCATGGTGGCAGCGCCAAGACTGAAAGAAGAGGTAGAGGAGGTGGCAGGCCGCACAGCAGGTTTATTATGACAGACAATCCGAATAAACTAGGGACAGGCCCTCAGGGGGTCTACACTACCGCAGAGGTGGGAGTCGTGTTGTCTCACCCTACACTTCTTACATGTCTAGCAGTGACCTCTGAGCTCAGGGCGTGGGATTTTCAAAAAAGGGCGGTTGACCTTGGTTGGCTGGGACTCATCAGTTAGACCGGCCAGGTGGCTTTCTGTGGGTCTTCTCAGTCACCTTTGGGTGAGAGACAGGGGATCTCTAGGATTTCTGCAAGGTCTCTGGGAGACATCTCCTAGTGGTGCCGGGCGTCTGGCCCCAATGGGTTACTCTGTCTCTCTGGAACTGGGAGAGTGACAGCTGGCTGGTGGCCAGCATTTGTTGCTGAAAACTCCAAGTCTTGCTCAGTGTGCTTCCTCTCAGCCGATAAACAAATGGTCCAGATGGGAGAATCAAAAAGAGACTTTATTTCGTTGTCCAAGAGAAGGTCCCCGCGGGGACTGTGGCTTCAAGAGTGTCCAGGGGAAAACTGGTTCTAAAGGGTTTGCAAACAAGGAGGCCATGCTTATTAAATCAACAACATCTTCACTCATAACTCGTGTCAAGCAGGCACAATAATGGTAGCCTACAATGTCCTACATCACATGTTTGCAAAATGGGGGCTGAACTCTGCCCAGAGACAGGATGATTAATATGGATGACGCATTTAATATATCTACGGTAGCCTGGTGGCGCAGCTCAGTGAGGTGGGGCTGCTAATTGGTGGTTTAAATTCACACAGCTCTGCAGGGGAAAGAAGAGGCTATCTTCTCTCTTAAAGAGCCACAGCCTGGGGAGCTCTAGATAGGGATCCTATGATTCTAGATAGGGATCCTGTGGTTCTAGATAGGGATCCTGTGATTCTAGATAGGGATCCTGTGATTCTAGATAGGGATCCTATGATTCAGAACCAACTGTGTGACAGTACATAAGGACACGCAAACTGCCAATGGAGCACCTAAAATGGTCTCAATCAATCTGATCTACTTCTGGCCTGTAGCTAAGGAAAGGACGACCAGGACACTAATATAAGGCTATGGGGCATGTCAAACAAGCCGTTTGAGGGAGTGGGATTTATTTTTTTCTTGTCGTCCAGGGTCTTCTGCCTTAATAAGAAAGCAAACAGCCCGATAGAAATGGGCAAAAGATTTTAAAAGCTTTTCTGAAAAGAATAGGATCCAAATGGCCAAAAGATGCATTATAATATCCTTAACATTATTTATGAAGAAACTGCAAAGTAGAACCAAAATGAGATACTACTCATTACATATGCCTTTCATCTGTCAATTTGTTTCACTCTTTTGGCTCGCATGTTATTGTGATGCTGGGAGTGATGCCAAATAGCTTCCCGACGAAGAATAGGAAGAAGGAACAAGCTTTCACCTCTGAGTAGTTCATTACTGAAAACAGTATGACTCATCGTAGAACATCGTCAGATACAGTGTCAGAAGCTGAGCCCCTCGGGTTAGAAGGCCGTCACAATGCGACTGGGGAAGAGCTGCCTCCTCAAAGCAGAGTCTTCACTAATGACAGAGCAAAGTGATAGATTAAAGTTTTCAGGACCTTCATTTACTAATAGAACACATTGAAAAAAAGAGCGCAAACAGCTGCAAATATCCGTTGACAACTGAAGCAGGGCATGTATAAAGTAGATGATCAACGACAAACAGGAAGACTCTCAATGAGCTGGGTTGACACAATGGCTGCAACCATGCACTCAAATGTCACACTTGTGAGGATGGTGCAGGACTGGGCAGTGTTTTGTGCTGTTGTACATACGGTTGCTGAATCGGAATGAACTCAATAGCACCTAACAGCAACAGCGTATTTATAGAGTAGCTAAGATTAAAATGACTGATAATACCATGCATTGAAGAAAATGTAGAGTAACTGGAATTTTCATACCCTGTAGATGGTAGTATAAAAAGGGTCCGACCTTGTAAAACATTTAACTTAAACACATACTTACAAGTCATTCTTAGATATTTACTCAAAATAAACTATAGCCCATGTCCACACAAAAACTTGCAAGTGAATGTCAATAGCAGCTTGATGTACAATGTACTTTAGCTGGAAACATCCCAAACATCAGAATAAAGAAATGGATAAGCAAACTCTGGAGGAATCATGCCATGAAATATGAAAATAAAACAAAAGAGTTGCCCTTGAATCTATGCCCTAGAAAAGAACAGGGTTTCAGAAGCAGGCCACCTTGCTTTTCCACTGAGGTATAACTGGATGGTTTTGAACCACCAACCTCGTGGGCTTAACTGTGCCACCCAGGAATCCCGCTGAACAATGGGAAAGAATGATATAGTCAGTGATAGGTGTGGATCTCAAAAGCACGATGCGGAGTGAAAGAAACCCGACATAAGCAGTGTATGTGGTATTATTTCATGTATGCCAAGTTCTTGAACAGGCAAAACGAACCTAATAGTGACAAACTGGACCATTCTCTACCCAAGAGCAGTGCTCAGGGTTGTGTGTGGGAAAAACCACATGAAGGGGGATTTTCAGAATAATGGGAATGATCTATATGTTCACTGTGGTGTTGGTCAAAATAAGTATATGTATTTAGGATGGGTACATTTCATGGTATGTACACCATGCCTCAATAAGTTTACCTTAAAACACAACCAAAAAAACACACACCCTGAGCCTCCCCCTTGCCTAAGGCTAAAGTCCAACCCCATTAATACCCGTACTAACATGGTGTGACCCAGGCAGCCGTCTTCCAGAATGGATTTTTTTTTCCCTGCACATGTATTGCTCCTTCTTTTTCTCCTTCTCTGGATCCTCTACCCATAGCCGTGGACCCTCTGCCGACTCCTGCCCGGCCTTTGCTCAAGCTCCCCAGTCAAGAGGCCCTGCCTGCTACTCTCGTCTAACACTCTGTCCTCTTCAGTCTCTCTCGGAGGCATTTCCACTACCAGGTTTTCCTGATACCACAAGCTAAGTAGGGCCTCCTGTGGGCCCCACCATCCACATCTGGCCTGCTCTTCTCTTTCTAGAAGACACCTCTTTCTCCTCTCAGGGTTCCACGCGGGCAAGGACTTTCTTCCCATCGTTTCCCCAGCACCCGTCTTAGAGGGTGCCCTAGACTGTGCTCTCAGCAGGATAAAGACGCCTGCATCCAATCTTGGAAGCTGCTCTACCTGTGTTTGGAAACTCAAGCCCGACAGGTGGAGCAGGCCTTGTTCACAAGGGCTCAAGACTGATTCGTTAAAAGGTTTTATGAAAGCATGCTAAATAGACCATGCGATTGTGAGAGTAAGTTTTTCTCTGGTGGAAATTACTCAGCCATTTGGTTTTTATTTTTACATAAGTGGCTCGGTCCTTTTGAACACTCACTTGATATGCCTTTGCTGCCAAAAGAACAGGAAGATATGCTTTGAATTCTCTGTAAAACCCCCATGTAAACACTAGGCTTATGGATAATTGCAACAAAACACCATCTCCACTCCAAGGCTTTCACATGCAATTTCCTCCTGGACTACTGCGGGTAAACACGGGCATGGCCCGGGGAGTCTCTCCCATCCGCATGGCACCCACCACCCAAAGCTTCAGTGGTCTTGACGCTGCCAACCAGGCTCCCAAACCAAGCAGGCAGGCCAGGCTTCTGGAAGGGACTTGTGCTCTGGGGAAAGGGAGCTGGCTGCCACCTTCCGGCTGGCGCACGCCTTTGCTTGTCCTGCCCCTTAAAGCCTTTCTCATCCCTTCTGCTAATTCTTTTTCATCCTTAATCTGACCTCAACAGTCTTCCTTGAGATGCATTTCCTGACTCAGTTCAGACCCTCCTGGAGCACCCCCCCCCACTGCAGCGCCAGTCTTGACTTCTCATGTCTCTGTTCTGCCACCGCTCTTTACCCAGGCCACACCGCCCGGCTCCTTCCCCGTGCCACGCTAAACCCCAGGCTTTCTCACATTGTTGCTTCCAAGGTCGGAGGGTGTGTGTGTGTGTGTGTAACAGGTGATCTTGGAAGAAAGGGAAGTATTTTTCTGCGTAGCAGGGTGTTTAGATGGAGGTTCTAACCCAAGTCGCCAAATACCCAAGATGGGAAATTCCACAACCAGATCAGAATTGACAGAATGAGACAAGCCCTGCTCACGTGCTCGGAATGCTCAGCCCAGCGGTGTCTGTGGAGAAGGGTCTAGAAGGAGCAGGGAGGGGTTTGTGAGGAGCCTTTTCTTGAAGAGAACTGGGAAGTGGTTACCTCCTCGCTTCAACCCCCGAGAGGCCCTCTGTGGGAACTTTGGAGGGACCTCAGGACCTTGCTTTTGGAGCTAGGAGGCCAACCACCTGGAGGGAAGGAGGGAGAGCCCACTCAGAGGGGCCCCTGGAGGCTGGCCCAGGGTGGTGATTTTGTCCTGCAGACCAGGCCTGTCCTCCAACACCCTGCCTTGGTCTGCTAGCCTGGGGTCTGCAAAGTACATTTCCCAGGCCCCAGACGGCAAGGTTAACATCTGCAAATAGAGCACCCTGGGGCTCAGAGCTTACGGCCCCTCTAGATGGAGGCCCTGTTAGCCCTCCCTTGAGCCATTGAGGGCCTCCAGAGGCAAGTAGAGAGCCAGAACTGCCTTCCACCTTGCCCTCGAGGTAGTGACCGCTGCCCTTTGACTGGAGGCCTACAGCTGGCTCCTGAGCTGGATCTGAGAGTCCGTGTAGGGAGGCTCACGTCCTCTCAGACATCGAGAGGGCCTGTCAGATGCCCATCTGGGGCAGAGGAGGGGAGCTCCCATGGAGGATATTTCAAAGGGATGGAGGAGACCTGAATGGGTGCACTCTGGTGGCATCCAGGGGCCCAGACCCCCACATGTCCCACTGGTAGCATGCTAGAAGAATTCGCATGCCCAAGTTCAAAGACGCGCATCCAGCGAATCAGCAACTCTATCTTCCATGTCATCACTCAACCCAGCGATTGCTGGGAGCCAGGTCCTGAGTGGGAAGACGTGCTTGCCAGCTGCAAAGTTAGTCCCTGGCCTGGGATGGGAGGCTTACTAAGAAATTCAGGGGCCACTTAGTGCCCAGGGCCGAAGAGCCCAGAGGAATCCTTAGCCTAGCTCAGGGGTTTCCATAGCTGGGGAGCACTCACCTGAGCTATGGGCCACCTTGTTGGTCCCCACCATGCTGGGCTCCACTGTCCTCCTGCCTATCCTTCCCAGACACCCAGGGACAGAACCTGTCCCCCCTGGTACTTTTGGCTCCTTGTGCACAAAGAGGGGCTAGGATGGATGAGGAGAGCCACAGAGATGACTCCTTTGAGGATGGAAAATGAGCCATCGGTGTTGAGGGAGGAGATTGAGCTCTTGGACCTATGGGAGAAATATGGGATGACTAGCCCTGGTGGTGTTGTGGCAATGAGCTGGGGTATGATTTGTCTGAGGCCGGCAGTTCAAAACCATCAGCTGCTCCTCAGGAGCAAGAACGGGGCTTTCTACTCCCATAAAGAGTTGACATCTCAGCACCCCCCAGGGGCCGTTCTCCCTGTCCTGCTGGGTCTCGATGAATCAGTACTGACTCGATGGCAGTGCGTTTGGCTGTTTGTTTATCCCTGTACCTCGCTTGGTTAAGCACAGACTTGCTTGCGTGTCATTTGAGCCACACAAGACTTTGGAAGCAGCGGGCTAGCCTGCTGGACCTCTAGTGGCCTATGAGGAGATGGGGTCCAGGGAGCCTGGGCCTCCTTGGAAACAGACCCTGGCGTAATGGTTAGATTAAGAGTGAAAAGGAAGGAGAAGCACTGAGCAAAGGAGGCGTTGGAAAGACAGTTACCATTCTGGGGACCCTGGCAGTTGTTGTAGAATGCGAACCTCCGTTGTCTTAGTTGGGAGAGAGGGAGCTAGACGGTATCCACCACTGCTGTCAGTCCCAGAAGAAGGTTCCTCCCAGGACGTGCCTCTCCCAGGGGATCCGGTCGCTGGAGGAGGTCCTCATGTAAAACATCCCAGGTGCTGGTGTTGGAAGTCAAGCTGGAGCTGGTTGAATCTGTGGGTGCTGAGCAGTCTAATGGAAACGGGCACGTGAAACGTCTGCAATCGGACCCACAGTGAATGAGTCATCTTCTTCAGGTGAGACTTGGTCCCCGTCGTGTTTCTCAGCACCAGGGTTGGCCCAGCAAGGTGAATGGGCTGGGACGACTCCCAGGCCGGGCCCAACTGGGCTGTCATGTCATCTCCAAGTGGGTTGTGCTCCCTCACAGCAGGGTGGCCTCGGAATGGTGCCTTTCTCCACGGGGCCCAGCACTCTACCACAGTGTTCTGATGAGCAAAGCCCATGTTGCATGCCCTTTCGGGACCTCGTTCACAGCCCCTCCATGCTCAATGGGAGGCGGCAGAGGTGCCAGGCCTCGATGGGAGCAATGTCAAAGTCATACTCAGGATCACTACAATTCAGGGTAATCAGAGCCTTGCTCACCCTTCCCGCCTCTGCATGGTACCTGTGAGTCAGAGAGCACTGCCCTGGAGCGCACGCCAGGAGCCACACGTGCTGCAGGTCACATCCAGGTGGCTGTTACAGACAAGACCTGACTCCAGGCCTCCCTGGCGCCACGTCTCTTTCAAACCATTGCATTCTACTGTCGAATACATATCTATTTTGAGAGCACAGAATAGGCATGGTTCCTGGTCCTTGACCTCACCGTCGGTGTACCCGAGATAGAAAACCAGTGGGAAGCGCGAGGGCTGCGGGTGGGTGAGGGGAAGGGGTGCAGGTGGATGGAGATGTGCTCCAACCAGGAGGTCTGGGCAAGTGTCACTGGAAAAGTGACTTTTCTCCAGCAACCACAGTGGAGTGAAGGTCTGGGCCCTGTGCAGATCCAGGGAAGACAATCCTAGCCAGCGGCCACGGCGTGTGCAAAGGCCCTGAAGAAAGCCCCGGCTTGGGGTGTCTGAGGGAATGAGGAGCAGAGGGTTGCCATCAGAGAGGTCATCAGGGGCCTATCACGAGGGCTGGGCAGGTTGCAGCAAATCATGCACTGAAACCCTTCAAAGCCCCTTCTGATGGGCAGTTTCACATTCAGGACACATGGTGAGGTCTGCACAGTTTGACCTCACAGAGACCTAGCGTCTGTAAATGCCAAGGTCAGGCCCATGGTGGCAGGCACTGCTAGCCTATCTCTTCCTCCGCCGCCGCCTCCTCCTCCCTATCTCACCTCTCTTCCTTGTTGGTGAGATTGTACCCACAGGGGACCTTGACCGCTTAAGCCTGATCAAAAGGGTCCCAGGGCTCCAGCAGGGCCATTAGAGAAGCGTCACCTGGCTTTGGCATGAGGTGACTTCTAGCGGCGGTGTGAGGAAATGGGTGTTTATGTAATGATGGGCATGGTTTTTATTTTCTCTAATTTTCAGATTACTTTCGATTAGGCCTCTTCACTGTAGAGAAGGCTTGAAGTGAAATAGATCCTGCCTAAATCATTACGGTCCACCGGGCCATGGGCCACCTCTGCAGACAATTACCCTAGACCCCGGGGTTAGGGGCAGACTCCAGGCCACGGGTGCTTCCTTCGAGCCTGACGCTGTGGCGGACGCTCCGGCATCCAGGTCCTTTGTGCTCAGGAGGGCACACAGCGGCCATTGATTCCTGCACTTCTCCGGCCAGAGGGGCCTGGGGGAGGGAAACGAAATGAAACAAAACAACCCCCCCTCCCCTAACCTGATTCCCACCAACATCTGGACTCTATCTCGTATCCCTACCCCCTAAGTCAGGACAAGGCTGTGGGTAGAGAAAGAGAAAAAGAAAGAAGAAGAAAAAAAAATACACAGGCCAAATTCAAATGCTTTTGACATTTTGCACCAGAAATATTTTGACGTGAATGTTTTTGTCAGTCTCGCTGGAGTTTGCCAAGTGAAATTCAACCCCCCACTAACAGGTCGCACACATCCCTGAGTTGACTCTGGAGCCACTGCGGGCAGGCTGGGTGACCCTGGGCACCTGCGTGGGCAGCTGGACCTGGTGGCTGGTCTAGATAGAGAGGGGTGGAGGGGCAGGCATGGACTGGGGGTACAGTGTGCTGGCATGAGACCGTCTGCATTTGCAGCCCTGGAGAGTAGTTGTCGTCTGGTCAGAGTGTTCGTGTGGGTCCTTTGTCTGAGAAAAGGCCCCAAGATGCTTTGCTAGATGTTTTTCAGAAGGGTTGGGTCCACCTTTTTAGGCCCCATCAAGAGAGCTCTGGCTCAGGAGTGTGAATTGCAAGGGTGGAAGAACAGTGTGGATAGCGCAGCAAGGAATCACACGCTGGTTAACAGTGGGCTTTTCCTGCAAAACTGGAAACATTGTCCATTTGTTTCCCTAATTATATTTTCTGTACTTTCTACAATGATTCTGGATTGATACAAATATTACTTGCAAAATATCTCTAATAGGTATGTATTCACCTCTCCTGCCCAATGAGCCATTCTTTCTGGGAACTGGGACTTCTGGAAGCTGGACAAGCAACTCTTTGGTCTGCAATTCAGCACCAAGGCTTGGTTTAAATGTGGCTTCCATGTGGCCCAGCTCTGTGGCCCTAATGTCCTAACTGGGTAAAATGGGAGAGAGCCTTCCCCCGGCACTATGCACAAGAAAGGAGGCAGTGTGTCCAGCACAGCCTTTGTCCAGGTGGTGGTGTTTGTTATGGAAATCTATAGGGCAGGCGGGGAGCCATGGGACTTCTCAGGACAATGGTGGGAGGCCCATGTCATCAGAAGCTTTGGAGAGAGGGCAGAAGGACACCAGGCCTCAGGGGGAACTCTGGTCCATGAGTAGGAAAAGGTTGGGCCTCTGGGGAGGGATGTGGCCCCAAGACAAGGAACTAGTCCACTGTGGAAAGGGGCAACCTTGGCCAAGCCCCTGCCCCTCCACAGCCCCTGTAAGCACCTGGAAAGGGGAAGAAGACAGTCTTCCCTCGCGTGGTGAGGGCCAGGTCCAGGGTGGGGCCTTTGGGTCCATTCCTCACTTACTTTTCTATGCCTCAGTTTCCCCAGCTATAAAATTGAAGGGTTGATGTCAAATATACCTACCTCAGAGGACGGGTGTGCAGCTCAAGGAAGAGTTGTTCCTGGAATACAGGACATGCCATAAAATGAGACAGTCAGGTGTTTGGCCAGCACTTGGCAAGAGCTGAATGTTCAGTAAGTGCTGACGGTAATTACTATGAGCTCTAAGTTGGGATCAAACGTCCTCCCTGACTTGTTTCTTCCAGAAATGATTTCCGGAGTGTCTGGTCTGGGGGTAGGGTCTCTCCTCATGGCAGGGGAGGAGAGAGACACAATCGAGTGCCCACTGGCAGAAAGAGCAAACTGCCACCAGTAAGAGGGACCAAGGATGGAATGAGGCGCCCGAGAGCATCTGCAGGGGCTCCAACCTGGTCAGGGACCAGGAGGTGCTCCGTGAAGAGGGCAACTTTCCATGATGAGGGGACGTTGGCAGGCAGAAGTGAGGGTGTGGGGAAGTCCTAGTACTGTAATGCAAACAGCTAAGTTAAGGGGAGGGTCCAGCCCAGGAGGTGTCTCTGGCCACGTCAACCTAGCAGAACCCTGGATGGAATCTCTACCCAAGGTCTGTCTTCTCTGCATGGTCTATGGCAAGGAAGTCAAGGCCAGTATGCTTGGATCTAGGGACAAAAGGAGCATGTGCACTGTGCTAAGCCCCACCGTGGTCACAGAGAATAAATATGCACCCCTCTCCATTTGGTGGTGGAGAACAGAGGAGGGGAGAAGGGAGGGGCTCTAAGGGACAGAAGCTGTGCTTCTTCATGGGCTTGACTAGCTTCTCCTGGGCTCCCTCTCCTGTGGTTTTGAAGGGTTCCTGCAGACCATGGGTGAGGTAACTGATGCCAGCATGTGTCCCAGCTGGTGTTCTCAACATGCCATAGGCTGGACACTTGGTCCAGCCGTGCACGTTGAGCACTGCCGATCTCTGGAGGACCGGTCCCATGGGCTGCCTGAAATCAAGCAGCATGGGAGAGGTGAAAAGTGGCTAGCAAAGGCCAGGTAGCCACATCAGAGTAGACCTGCCCTTCAGCCGGCATCTGGCTTCCTTTCTTTCTGATTGTGCCTGGCCTGGTTACATCCCAGGTCTAGTTACATCCCAGAGCAAAACACTGGCCCCTTCAGCCACATCGTTCTTGTACCAGCTTCTGTTTGACCTACAGATGAATTTAAAATGTTTTTATATTAGTTGCCAACATTTTGAAATCAGGAGGTGGGGTAGCTAGCTACTTTTGTGATCAGAGGTAGAATCCCTCCCTCAGCAGCCATTGTTAAGATTGGACTTCCTGCCCTCGTGGATGTGTGGGACTGTGAATAGCCTTACAACTTCCTGTGAGCAGACAGCTGTGTCCTGTCAGGAGGGAGCATTGATCGGCGCAGTCAAGGCCCTCGATACTGTTCTCCTCTTTGCCATGGGGACATCTGAGATGCAAAGTGTTCCTTCAGTTAATGTCCCTGCCTCAAATAAATGACATAAAACCTAACTCACAGTGAATGGCTGTGATGGTCAACACGTCCCCTGCTGACCACTTTGGATAGAATATAAGCAAGGAAAGCATTGCTGAGGTCTGGAGGTTGTTTGTTACTGTAGTATAACTTAGAGGAGTCTGACTGATACAGGTGTCTTCACACAAACATCCAGATCTTTATATTTTCTGGAACAATCAGGAGGTCTAGCCACACTAGTTCCATGTGGCAACAAATGGTTGAGCTGGCCGATAGTTTTATAAAGGCTGGGGCCACTTCATAAACTCAGGCTTTCACTCTGGCCATGTGGACATTGGCATTTGCTGTCCCTGTCCTATCTCTGGGGCCTAAGGGTTTTACGGTCACTCTGTCACTCTGAGTTTCCCCATCACTCTTAAATCGTGCTCCCAGGAAAATTGAAAACCTTGCTTGCATGGATGACAAGCTTTTGGTGCCTGGGTCTTGGCTGTGTTCTACTGCCTACTGGCGAGAGGAATCTGGTCCTTCCTGAAACTGAGTTGCCTCATTCTCTCTCTATCTCTCTCTCTCTTCCTCCTCCTACTTCTCCTCCTGCTCCTCCTCTTCCTTTCCTCCCTCAATCGAGTCCATTCTGACTCATAGAGACCCTGTAGGACAGAGTGCAAATGCTCCTGTTGGTTTCTGAGACTATAACCCTTTACAGTATTAGAAAGCTCCATTTGTCTCCTAGCAAACAGCTGGGGTTTTCAAACTGTTGACCTTGGGGTTGACAGCACAACATGCAACCACACCACCACCAGGGCTTCTTGGTCAACCTCACAGCCTCTCAAATATGGCCATCACCACTTGGCTTCCCCAGGGACTTTGGCTTCAGCTCAGAGCCAGGCCTGGTATTCTGACTGGATTCTCTGCCCAGTTGTAATGGTCTGGATAACTGACCTGGGGACGATGGGTCCAAAAAGAAGGGCCCGGTCTCTAAACGCAGACAGACAGGGTTCAAACTTCAGATCCTCTCCCATCAGCCATGGGACTTGAGAAGCTTGAGCACTTTCCTACCCCAGGATTGATCTGGGGATCTGAAGGGTGGAAGAGAAGAACAACCCAACCCTTGAGGGCACTGTCGCGTGCTGTCATCCTGCAGGAAGAAGCCGTCAGGGTAACATGCTAGTTCTGAGATAAGTGCAGGCTCACAGCACTCGCTCTTACTTACTGCCCTCCACTCAGGTCTGACTCGGAGAGCAGACAGGACAGAGTAGAAGTGCCCTGTGGGTTTCTGAGACTCCAGGATTAGAAAGCCAACTCCTTCTCCCGAGGAGCGACTGGTGGGTTCACACAGCGGGCTGACCTTGTGGTTAGCAACCCAGCTGACCTTGTGGTTAGCAACCCAGCGCATAACCACTCTGCCACCAGGGTTCGTACACAATTGTAAAAATAATAATAATAACACTAAATAATTCATGTCTCCTGCACCAAGTTTCCCCCAATAATAACAGCTGTGGAAAACTTGTTAAAATATCATGGGTAGGAGGTAAACACTGATGGAGAACAATTTCATCACCACGAAGATCCCTCATGCTTTATAGACATACTTTCTCTGGCCCCACCCCATCACTGACTCTGGCAACCACTAACCCGTTGTCCATTTATTTAATTTTGTCATTTCCTAAATGGGATAATACTGTGTGCAAGCTTTCGGGATTGGCCTTTTTCACTTAGTCACAACTCCTTTTAAGTGTGCATCCATAGCATGTCCCATTTTATTGCTGAGTGTACCCATCCAAAGAGGGAGGAATAGTATTTGGGAAATATGGCCTTGCTGATGGAAATGACGCTGGAGATGACATGATAGAATTTTGCAAGACTAGTGATTTCCTCATTGCAAATACCTCTTTTCCACATTAATGACAACTATGTACCTGGATTTCACTAAGTGGAATACACAGGAATCAAATTGACTGTATCTGTGGGGGAAATACAGTGGAGAAGCATAGTATGAACCGTAAAAAATGAGGCTAGGGACTGACTGTGGAACCGACCATCCATGACTTGTAGGTGAGCCCAGGTTAACATTTAAGACAAAAAAAATTTAAGTTCACAAGAGTTAAAATATGACTTGGAAATGATATTTGACAATATTTTATTAAATGAAGGGAAATACGATGAAGAAATATATTGGCAA
>NW_022103896.1:91885456-91886525 GCF_000313985.2 Echinops telfairi | reverse complement strand
ACCTGATTCATAACAGTAGCAAAATTACAGCTGTGACATAACAATGAAAATAATTTTATGGTTGGGGTCACCACAACATGAGGAAGTGTATTAAAGGGCCATGGTATTAGGACAGTTGAGAACTACTACAATAGTTGATTATTCCAAGGTATGCATGCCTCCCTAGTCTTACTGTTCCCTTAGTAGACCTGTCTGTTGTTTTCCTCCACCACATCTGTCGTATTGATGTGACTTCGGTGTTGGTGTGATACTGGAAACTATGCCTCTGGCTCTTCAAATGCTAATTGGGTCACTCAGAGTGAATGTGTTGCAGTGGAGCTTATAGACTAAAAACAGACTAGGAAGAAGGAATAATAGCTTTCTGACTTCTGAGGGACGAGCCACTGAAAAGTATACAAATATCAGGAGATATCTGTATTGTCCTGAGAGATGAGTCCCTCAGGTTGGATGGCACTCAATGTATGTGTGATGGGGGAAGAGCTGCCTCCTCCTCAAAGCAGAGATGTGGATGGACTAAAGTTTGTGGACCTTCCTATGAAACTTGATTTTGATCATAGATTAGCTAGAGCAAATGGGACAAAATGTTAAAGTAAAAGAGCTGAACGGAAAATTTCAAAGGACAGCTTGAGAAGACAAAGCATTGTAATGAAATACACGAAGACCTAGAAAAACAAAAAGGAAGAACGTGCTTAGTCTATCTGAAGCTGAAAGAAATGAAGAAAAAACTCAAGGCTGGAGTTGAAATATTGAAGGATTCTATGGGCAAAATATTGCAAGATGAAGTAAGCAAGGAGTATGTACTTCTTCCAAAACAGAGCTGTTCCCTCTTCTGGCAGTCCATGGTATTTTCGATATTCTTCTATAGCAGAATAATTCAGTGCATGATTCAAACGCATCCGTTCTTCTTTGGTCTTCCTTATGAATAAAACCACCCATAATAGCAAAGACTGCTCCTATAGACAGGACGTAGTGGAAATGGGCTACTACATAATAGGTGTCATGAAGGACAATCAATATCTAGTGAAGAATTAGCAAGAATGATACCGGTTAGGCCTCCAACTGTGAATAG
>NW_022103896.1:91878529-91884055 GCF_000313985.2 Echinops telfairi | reverse complement strand
TTTAACAGAAAATTTCTAAGGGCAGCACAAGAAGATAAAGTAAAGTGCTATAATGAAATGTGTAAAGAATTGGAGTTAGAAAGTCAAAAAGCCTTTCTCAAGCCAATTGCTAAAAAAAAATGCAAGTCTTGAGTCCCAATGTTGAAGAATTCTATAGGTAACATATGGAAGGATGTAGGAAGCATCCAAAGAATATGTAAAGTGATGCTGAGTGAAATTAGTATAAGAAGAGGCAAGATGGCTTCTATCCCAAGATTATGGAATTGGTAGTCACTAGACTTTGGTTTGGATCTCTTGCCTCGTGGGTGCTCAATGAATGGTGGTCTGAGGACACAATGTACTTACTATTTTAATGCCCTCGTTACTTTCTTGTGATATGTATTAATGTGATAGGAATGATTCTGGCTTTGTGAATGTGTTGTTTGAAGCTTGGCCTTATCACCAACCCCCATTATTTGTGTAAATTGTGTAGTCACTTATGCTTTTAATCTGTGTTATTGTTGTTGATGCTATTGTTGTTAGATGTTGTCAAGTTGCTTCTACCTCATAGCCACAGAATGAAACACTGTTTGGTCCTGTGATGTTTCACAATTGTTCTTATGTTTGAGCTCATTGATGTAGCCACTGTGTCAATCCATCTTGTTGAAGGTCTTCCTCTTTCACACTGCCCCACTACGTTACCAAGTATGACGTCCTTGTGCAGAGACTGGTCTCTCCTAACAGCTTATCCACAGGACGTAAGACAAAGTGTCTCTACCCTTGCACCCAAGGAGTATTCTAGCTGTACTCCTTCCAAATAGATTTTTTTTGTTCTTTTGTAAATCCACAATACATTCGATATTCTTCACTAGCACCATAATTCAAATCGATGTTCCATAATTATTTGGTCAACCTTATTCAGTGTCCAACTTGCACATGTATATGAGGCAATTGAAAGTACCATGGCTTACGTCAGGTGCAACTTAATCCTCAAGGTAACCTCTTTACTTTTCAACATAGTAAAGATGTCTAAGTCAGCCGGTTTACCGTTGCAATGCTTAGTTTGTTCTTTTGATGGCTGCTTCTATGGGCATTGGTTGTGGATCCAAGCAAGACAAAATCCTTGACAACTTCAATCTTTTCTCCATTTACCAGGATGTTGCCTACTGGTCCAGTTATGAGGACTATGGTTTTATTTACAATGAGTTATAATCCATACTGAAGGCTACAATCCTTGATCCTCATCAGCAAGTGCTTCAAGTCCTCCTCACTTTCAGCAAGCAAGGTTTTGTCATCTGCATTTCACAGGTTGTTAGTAAGCCTCCCTTCTATTCTAATGCTGAATTCTTCTTCATATAATCCAGGCTTCTCTACTTATTTGCTCAGCATACAGATTGAGTAATGTGGTGAGAGGATGTAGCCCTAATGTACACTTTTCCTTAATTTAAACCATTTGATATTCACTTTCTCTGTTCACACAACTGCATCTTGATCAATGTACAAGTTCCACATGGGTATAATGAAGTGTTTTGGACTTCCCATTCTGCTCAAGGCTATCTGTAGTTTGTTAGGAGCCACACAGCCAAATGCCTTTGCATAGTCAAATAAGCTTAAGTAAACATCTTTGAGGTATTCTTTGTTTTCAGTCAAGATGCTTCTGACACCAGCAGTGACATCCTTGTTCCATGTCCACTTCCGAACCTCTGCCTGGTCCCTGTCAATGTACTGCTACACTGTTGTTGGAAATCATCAGCAAATTTTACTTGCATGTGATGTCAATGATATTGTTCTTTAATTTGTTTCTGTTGGGTTAACTGTCTTTGATGGGGCACAAATATGGATCTCTTCAGCAAGTTGAAGTAGCTGTATTCTTAATTTCCTAGCATAAACAAATGAGTACTTTCAGTGCTTTCTCAACTTTTTGAAACATTTTGATTGGCAGGTCATTATTTCTGCCTAATTTATTTTGCCTAATTATTTCAGTATATCTTAGATTTCTTCTTTCATTACCATTAGCATTTGCTCATATGCTTCTCTTGAAATGAATGCCAACTAATTGTTTTTGGTAAAGTGAATCTGTGTATTTCCCCCCATCTTCTTTTGATGCTTCCTGCATTAGTTAATATTTTGCCCTTAGAATCTTTCAGTATTGAAACCCAAGGCTTAATTTTTTTCCTTGAGTTATTTCAAGTGGCAGTTTTAATTTGCTAAAGTCAACAATTAATCTATTGCAACATGAAGCCAGCCTATACTTGTATAATTTTCTTTTATCTGCAGTGTTTTAAATACCATATTATTGGCTAAATTAATGACACTATCAGTAGAATTGCCTGTGCCCCCAAATAATAATGCTGTCTCTGAAATCAACCAGAGACATAGATGAACCACAGATATATAAAGGAATTTGGGGCTTGCACTTAATTCCAGTCCCAATCTAAGGACAAACAGCTCTTAAACCAGGCCCCCCTCAATGCTAACTCTTATTAAGAGACCGCCAAAGATGTGGGTGCTAGAGTAAAGTGTGATGAAGAAACCAGATGATGTCCAGCTATCATAAGGAATCGGGCCTGGAGTCTTAAAGACGTGTCATCAAACAAGCAGCCATCTAAGTGAGACATGAACTAAGTTCACATGGAGGAAGTCTGTGTGATCCAAGGATTGTAAAAAAATCCAAATCTGAAAGAGGGAAATGGTATCAGTACTTAAATTGTGAACACTCCATTTGCAGAAGGTTATGGATGACAACAAAAGTCCAAAATCCATTTGCAGGGTCCCCACGTGGATTAAACTTCCAGTAAGTTTTCTCTGACCATAGTCGAGGGATGTGAGTAGCCTTGCTATCAGACAGACAACATTTTAAAGTCGATTGTGACAAATGTGGGCATATTAAATTGTACTACATTATTATTTGATCTCCCTTTTGACCAAGAGCAGAAACAATATCCCTCACCAAGGTGCACCTATATCGGTCATGTACAAGCACAGAGGATTATAGCCATGCCCAGGGCAAGTTGCTTCTGTTCTGCTTTTTTCCTTCAGTCTGCATTCAATAGCTCTGGGAGTGTGTAGGTGGATTGTTACAACACGTTTGCGTAATGCAATAGACCATTTGATTTCTTGATTGCTGCTTCCACGAACATTGATTGTGCATCAATACACGATGTTTTGATAAATGGACGAAAGAGTGAAGTTGTAAGAATTTTATTTTAGTTGGACCCACAACCAATACCCATGGGAGTAGCAGTGAGGAATGTAAACAAAGTATTGGACTGGACTAATCTGTTACAAAGAGGCGCTAAAGAACAAACATCTTACAACTGATTACAACAAATCATTATGAGGAATGGTTCCGTGATTACCTATCTACCAAATCACTGAAAATCCTAGCCTAGGTAAGCTGACACTTTTTTAAACTATCATTGCATAACGACCAAAACACTGAGAACCATAGCCTGGGCAAGCGCCATATATTTCAACCCATCCCCCCTTCTCAGTTTTTCTTACTGTAGTGACTTCTGTGTTGCTGTGATTCTGTAAGTTATGTCCCCGGTATTTCAAGTGCCAGCAGGGTCACTCAAAGTGAAAAGGTTTTGGTGCAGCTTCCAGAGTAAGAACAGACTATGAAGAAGGAACAGACTGCCCACTTCTTAGGAATTAGCCACTGAAAACCTTGTACACAGACCTGCAACACTGGCAGATACTGAAAACCTCGTGAAAAGAAGCAGAACATTGTTGGAGATAGTTCCAGATAAGCCCCTTGAGTTGGAAGGTACTAAAAATATAACTGAAGAAGAGCTGCTTTCTCAAAGAAGAATTGACAGTAATGTGCATGGAATGTGTTCTGCTGTGGGTGGAATAAAGCCTGTCTGAGTAAAACCTTTAGGACTTTCATTTGCTGATGGGGCATGACTCAAACAAAGAAGAAACAGCTGAAAATATCAATTAATAATTGGAATTGGGAATATATAAAATGAGTCCAGTAAAATTGGAAATTGCAAAAAATGACATGGAATGGGAAAAAAGAGACATTCTTAGCATTAGTGAGCTGGTGTTAGCTATTTTGAACCAAAAAAACCATATGTTTCACTCTGCTGGGAATGAAACAATAAAGAGAAATGGCATTGAATTAATATAACTACTATGCACCAACCACCACAACAGGGTGTGAAGGAGTTGAAGAATTCCATTGACATTTTCAATCTGAAATTGTTCAAACATGAAATCAAGATACATTGATAATTATTGACGGTTGGAATGAAAAAGCTGGAAACAAAGAGGAAGAAACAATAGTTGGAAAATATGGTCTTGGTGATAAAGACAAAGCTGGAGATCACTTGACAGGATATTGCAAGACCAATGATTTCATCACAAATACCTTTTTTCAAGAACACAAAAGTGTAACTATACATGTGGACATCTCCAAATGGAAAAAATCAAACAAGTTGACTTCATTTTGTCAAAGAAGGGATGAGATGGTGGGAAAACCTACAACCTGTCTTCTAAGACCACAATATTATAAAACTACAAATCAATAATAAAATGAACAAAAACATAGACAAACATATGAAGATTGAACTATACAATACTAAAACTATTGGATAATAAATCAAATAAGGGAGGAAATACAAAAATTCCTTGAGACAAACGAGAATGATAAAAGAACATATAAAACTTTGGGATACAGCAAAAGCAGTAATCAGAGGCCAATATATAGCTATGAATGCACACTTGAAAAAAGAAGAACAATCCAAAATTCAACAACTTAAGACAACACCTTTAAGAACTGGAACAAGGCCAACAACTTAATCCCTCCAATAGAATAAGAAAAGAAATCATAAGCATCAGGGCAGAAATAAACAATCTGGAAAACAAAACAAAACAAAATCAACAAGACAAGACATTGGTTTTTTGAAAAGATTAACAAAATAGACATTGGTTTTCTGAAAGGATTAACAAAATAGACATTGGTTTTTTGAAAGGATTAACAAAATAGACCCCTGGCAAACTTAACAAAGTAAAAAAGAAAGAAAGAAAAGATGCAAATACATAGAATAAGATATGTAAAGGATGACATCATAAGAGATCCAAATGAAACTAAAAAAAAATATTAACACACTACTAAGAAAAACTGTATTCAAACATATTTGACATCCTAAAATATGGACAGAGACCTAGAAATACATCATCTACTCAAATTAATGCAGACATATGTTCATATATTGGAAAAATTCAACCAACTCATAACAAAAGAAGAAATAAAGCAGGTCACTCAGAAACTTCTAATTAAGAAAAGCCCAGGACCAGATGTCTTCACAGGGGAATTCTACCAGATATTCAGAGAAGAGCTGTCATCATTGCTACACAATCTATTCCAGAATGCAGATAAAAGACAGCAAACTCCTAAACTCACTCTATGAAGCAAGCATTACCCTGACCCAAACCAGGTAAAGATCCCACAAAGATAGAAAATTATAGACCCATATCCCTCATGAACATAGATGTAGAAATCTTTAGCAAAATTCTGGACAATAGAATCCAACAAAACAT
>NW_022103896.1:91874965-91877133 GCF_000313985.2 Echinops telfairi | reverse complement strand
AAAATGTGCAGAATTCAACAGCTCAACAAGAAAATAACAAATGACCCAAATAAGAAGTGGGCAAAAGTCATGAACAGAGAGTTCACCTAAAATGACATTAAATGGCTAAACAAATGCATGAAAAAATGCTCATAATCATTAGCCATCCGGGAGATACAAATTAATATTACAATGAGATACCACCTTGCACCCACAAAGTCAGCCTAATTAAAAAAAAAAATCAGAAAACAACAAATTCTGGCGGGAATGTAGAGAAAAGGGAACTTGTATCCACGGTTGGTGGATTTGTAAATACTGTACATACAATCACTAAGGAAAGTGATATGACGCTACCTAAAACAACTGGGAAGGGAAATCTCGTGCGATCCACCTATACCGCTATTGGGTTTGGAGCACAAAGAAATGAGTCAAGACACAGGTGGATGTATCCTCTCCCATGTGTATTGGAGCACAGTGCAAAATAGCAAGACACTGGAGCAGCCCAAATTCTCAATAGTAGAAGATATGATAATGAAACCATGATACATACACACAGTGGAATGATATGCAGCCCCTCTCCCCCCTAAAGCAGCGATGAAAGCATGAAACACAATATGACATGGAAGGACCTGGAAATCATTATGCTGAGTGAAAGTAGACAATAACAAAAGGATAAATACTGGATGAGTCCAGTTCTATAAGGAAAAATACCAATTAAACAAATTTGGGAGAACCAACTCCCAAACAAAGGGGTAGAGAACCTGCCTACTGCCCCATGAACCAGACATCATCCCCATTATAAAGACATCTAAAACACCACCTCGAAAGAGGACATCAGCTGGTGTCACTCCCTCAAGAAGAGGGGAAAGGGACAAAACCATCCATCTGATGCCATACAACATTGAGACAGGTCGAGATAAATCAACGGACACTCAACAGGAATAAGAAGGGAACATTATTGGAAAGTACAGTCAATGTCAGGGGAGGGGAGCATCTCGATTTCAGAAGAGGCATTTATACTTCTTTTGGTAGAAGGTTGTCCCTTCTATGGGGAGGAGCAATCTCACATCAGGACGGGACTCTCCATAATAGTTATAAAGAACCAAAGGGGAGAATAAGCCCAGCACTCTGTTCCTAGTTAGGCACTCTTAAATTGTTTCTACCTAACCCTCCATGTACCACACAATGGGCTATACACTATGAAGACCTTAGACGCTGGCCTTTCGGGGGAAATGACATTCCCCATAGACCACACCAGAAGTACACAACATGGAAATTCCATGGAATGAACTGGGCTCTACCTCAAAATTACCTGTAGCCCTTGTTCTTAAGACTGAAATTCTCTGTTAGGGGCAGAAAAAAGTGACATCCACCCCAAGACTGTGGGATTGGAGGTCATTAGACCTTGGGTAGGTTCCCTGACTTAGCCGGTGGCCAATGAAAGGTGACCCAGAACCACCATATATTTCTGATCTTAATGCCCTCCTTCCTTTAATAGGAAATGTAGTCATCTGAAAGGCAAAAAGCTGCCCTTGTAAAGAAATGTTACTGGAAATTTCCCCCTAGCACCAATCCCCATGGTCAGTATAAACAAAGCTCAATCATTTAAGAATTAAATTTATACAAAGCAGCAACTCATGGATAGTGATTTGCAGCTGGGCTGTACTTACATGACCTCCTTTTCTCAATGGTATCTCAAATTTTATGCCATTGGATAAATGATTGATGCTATCAATGGAATTGCTTTATGTTGCAGGGGGATGACTGAAAATTTTGGTTGTTCTAAAATGATAATGAGACTGCTAAAGTAAACCAGTGTCATGTAACCGGACAATTGATTGGATTCTAGGCTCACACTTAATTCTAGCCCCGATCCAAGAAAGTTCTTATGACATGGCCCTGCTCAGTACTCGCTTTCATGAAGAAATCACTGACGGTGGCACAGCAGTGTGTGGTGCAGAAAGCAGATGGTGCTGGCTATCAATAAGAATAGCACCTGGGTGTTAAAGGCTCACATTCACACAAGCAAATATATAAGTGAGGGGTCAACTAAGTCCCCAAGGAAGCACTCCAGCTGTGTGATCCAAAGATGACGAGGAATGAAATCCAAATACAGTGGATCAAAAGGTATCAGAACTCAAATTGTGAACACCCAATTTGTAGAAGGCGGAGGACAGTGGGAGCCCAAA
>NW_022103896.1:91861498-91874097 GCF_000313985.2 Echinops telfairi | reverse complement strand
TTATAGAACATCATTGATATCACAGGCAAGTAAAATTTTGCTGAAGATGATCCAACAACAGTTGCAGCAGTACATTTACAGAGGTTCAGGTGGGATTCAGGAGAGGATGTGGATCAAGAGCTATAATTGCTTATGTCAGATGGATCTTGACTGAAAGCAGTGAGTACCAGAAAGATGTTTACTTGTGTTTTATTGACTATGCAAAGGTGTTCAACTGTGTAGACCATACCACACTATGGGTAACCTTGAGAAGAATAGGAATCCTAGAATCCTACACTTGCTCATTCAGGACTTGTACATAGATCAAGAGGTAGTTGAGAGAATAGGACAAGGGAATACTGCGTGTTTTGACACCAGGAAAGGTGTACATCGGAGTTGTATTCTGTTGCCATACTTATTCAGTCTGTGTGCTGCGCAAATCATAGGAGAAGCTGGATCATATGAAGAAGAGTGTGGCATCAGGATTGGAAGAAGGCTAATTGACAACTTGGAGTATGTAGATGGCACAAACTTGTTTGCTGACAGAGACAAGGACTTGAAGCAATTTCTGCTGAAGATCAAATAATGGATTACAACTCAGTGTAAAGAAGACCAAAATCTTCACACCTGGACCCATAGGTTACATCAAGATAAATGGAGAAAGTTGTGAAGGATTTTGTCTTGCGTGGATTCACAATAAATACTCATGGAATCAGCAGTCAAGAGATCAATCGAGCAGTTGTGGCACATGCTCTTAAGGTATATGTTCGCTTTGCCAGGCGGGAGGGGATCCCAGGGGTGGACTGCTCTCTAGATTGTTATCAGCTGTCTTTGTTGAGTCTTGGTACCTTGGTGTCCTTGAACCTTGAACAGGTTGCTGGAGGGGGTGTGGTATTCGGGACAAGCTGGGAGGAGGGGAATGCCATGCATTGGGGCTCCCAGCGAGTGCAGGGTCCGATGACCCACCTCCCCGCAGTTCTGTGGCCTTTCCTGCGGAAAGCTAAGCACTCTCCGTCAAGGGTTCAGGGTAAAGCAGCCAAGGCATGCTTTTTCCTGGCCCAGCCTCCCTCCCGCCCCTTCCTGAGTTACCGGCTGGGTTTGGTGTGCAAGAAAGCACTGAGAAAGTGACATTATATAGTGTAGCACTGACTAGGATACTAAGTACCTCATGTTGATTACTTCAATCCACCCCAATCTAAAAGCTGTAAGAACTTCTGATCTCATCTTCACGTGCAAAACACTGCCATTGAGTCTTAGCGACCCTATAGCACAGGGGAGAATTGCCCCTGTGAGTTTCCAGGACTCTTTTTTTTTTCTTTTCCAGATTTTATTTATTTTAAAATTTATTTTAATAAATCATTTTATTGGGGCTCTTGCAGCTCTTATAACAATCCATACATCAATTGTATCAAGCACATTTATATATATGATACCATCATCATTTCCAAAACATTTTCTCTTACTTGAACCCTTGGTATCAGCTCCTCTTTTCTCCCATCCCAGCCCCCATCTCCCACCTCATTAACCTTGATAATTTATAAATTCTTTTTATTTTCATATTTTATACCATCTGCTGTGTCCCTTCACCCACGTTTTTGTTGTTGGTCCCCCTGGGTTGGGTTGGGGGTGGGTGTATGATCATTGCGATTGGTTCCTCCTTTCTCCTCCTTCACCTCCCACCTACCCTCGTACCCTCATGGTATCACTACTCTCATTATTGGTCCTGCATTCTGTGTGTCGAGAGCTCTTATCTGTACCAGTGTACATGCTCTGATCTAGCCAGATTTGTAAGATAGAATTGGGTCAGGGTGGGGCTGGGGCAGGGAGGAAGCGTTAAAGAACTAGAGGAATGTTGTGTGTTTCGTTGGTGCTATACTGCATCCTGGCTGGCTCGCGTCCCTTCCTTGTGACCCTTCTGTGAGAGAATATGCAGTTGTCTACAGATGGGCTTTGGGTCTTCATTCCAACCCCTCTTGTTCAAATCAAAATGGTCGTTTGTTTTGGGTCTTCTGATGCCTGATACCAGATCCCATCGACACTTTGTGATCACATGGGTTGGTGTGATTCTTCCATGTGGGCTTTGATCCTTCCCTACTCGATGGCCTCTTGTTTAACTTCAAGCCTTTAAGACCCCAGACACTATATCTTGTAATAACCGGGTACCACCAGCTTTCTTCACCACATGCACTCCAGGACTAACTCTTTAGAGAGTAGAAAGCTGTCTTTCTCTTGAGGAGCAGTTTCAAACTGCTGACCTTGCAGCTAGCAGTCCAATGTGTAACTACTACTCCTTGAACATTTAGACTTACTAGATTACTTGCCCTCGTCCTGTCTTTAACTGCACTTTGTGCCTGCCAACTCTGAATGAGTATGGCATTTGCTTTTCCTGGATGTAAAAATTAAAAGATAATTCTACTCAGAGACAGAGAGAGAGAGAGAGAGAGAGAGAGAGAGATCAATTGATGCATTGCATTGGTAAATCTTCTGCATGAAACTTCAAGTGTTGAAAAGCAAAGGATGTTGCTTTGAGCAGTAATGTGCACCTGACCCAGACCATGGCTTTTTAATGGCCCCAAATGCATGTGAAAATGGCACACTGAATAAAGAAAACTGAAGAAGAACCAATCTGCTGAACTACAGTGTTGGCGAAAGTATCACAGACTATCCAAAGGATAAACAAATCTGTTTTAGAAGTACAGCCAGCATGCTCCTCAGAAGCAAGGATGGTGAGACTTCATCTCACATACTTTGGCCATATTGTCAGGAGAGATCAGTCCCTGAAGAAGGGCACCATGCTTGGTAGAATAGAGGGGCAGTGACAAAGAGGAAGGCCCGCAACAAGATGGACTGACACAGAGGTGTCAACAATGGGCTCAAACATAAGCACTGTTGTGAGGGCGGCACAGAGCTTGGCACTGTTTCCTTCTGCAGTCGATAGGGTCACTGTCAATCAGAAATGATCCAATGGCACCGAGCAACAATAACAATAATGATGTCAGAGGAGCAACTGAACCCTGGGAAGAGGAGATAGAGATGGGAGCCTACCAATAGGGCTGACACAAGCCACCTCTGCCCATCCCTTGTTTCCAGTCAGACCAGCCAGAATGGCGGCGAGAGGTCATCAGAACTACAGTTAAGGCTTCATGTCAGTGCTTCCTACACAGTTCACAAAGTGTTCAGAGCAGTGTGAGGATGTGGGTACCTGATAAAAGATCATTGGATAAAGACAAATCTACAATTGGCAGGTATACCCAAATCCCTATCGATTAAGAGCAATGGATGCATATATCTCGCGCATATAGAAAGTTCAGAGCTAGCCAGTTTGGATTGAGTATGGCGGCACCATGACTACCAGAGATTCTAGCTCTTTCTGCTCATCCATGCACAGCACACAACTTGATCTGGTTAAAGATTGCTCCTTGATCTCTAACACTCCATGTCTGGCATTCCAGCAAGCTGGATTTAGTACAAGGGGCAAAGGATGGCTTATACCCTTAAGTCACCTCCAGGTCATTTCACATGACAGTTCTGCTGTCATTCTATGTTGCCCTGATTAGCTGCACTAGCAAATAGGAAGTGTACTCTGTTCATGCACCCAACCGAATGTAACCACATCTCCAGTTGAGTAAAGTTGAGTCTCTGCATTTGTGTTCCTGTTGTGATTCCTGAGCAATTAGAAAATTGATTGTCACTCTTCTGCCCTGGTCTCCTCTGTGCTTGGAGGAGTAAAGAAAATTCTACTGAGTTGAAGATTGAGCCACATAGGTAGACAGGGACTAGATCTCTGAGCTCAGCAGGTGGGGCAGGGATGATTAGTGAAGGAGTCCCTTGGATAAAGGCTCATGCCTCAGTCACCACTCCCTGGTACACTCCACCATGAGAAAATCCCCCTCTCCAGAGCCTTCCTCGTGGCTTATAAACACTTCTGAAATGGAATTCCCATTCTATCAGGTCGTGGTGGTGCTGCAGGAAAAGCCCTAAATTTGAACTGTGACAGACCTGAGTTGGAATTCCAGCTCTGTTACTCAATTACTGTGAATTCTTACTTGAGTGAATTCTACCAGCTCTCTAAGCCTCAAATTTATGATTTGTAAAGCTCAAGTAGAATCACTGACAATGGAGGGGTGTTAGGATATAGTAGACAGGTTGTATATTCTCTCATGCATTTATTGAGCACCTGTTCTATGCTAGACAAGTGCTTGTCACCAGAGAGAAGAATAAGCAAGCGATAAATAAGAGAAAGCCTATCCTCACAGAGTGTGTTAGTCTGGGTACTTTAGAGAAACAAATCCACAGAAACTCATGTATAAGAGAGAATTTTATATAAAGGTTAAGTGCGCATCAAGAAGATATCCCAACCCAGTGCTGCCCAAGCTCACAAGTCCAATATAACCCATATGTCCGACACCAATCCATAAAGTCCTCCTCCTCACAAAACACATGCAATGATGCTGACTGCAGGAGGAAAGCTTAGTCAGTGAACGTGGAAGCATCCCAGCACTGGCAGGGGTCTTCACACAGCTGCTCCAGCACCCAGGGCTGCATCAGGTTAGGTCCATGTGGTTTCTCCTTAGGGATGGCTTGCAGGAAGTGAGCCTTGCCAGTGGAAGCAGGGAACTGGCTAAGGCAGCTGCAACCTGGCCCAACCATCACAAAGCAAGAGACCCGAGAACTCAAAAGGCGAGGCTCACTGAGCCATTTATCTCTCCGCCCTTAAATTAACCCCACATGTGTTTATTGGCCAGGTTGGCACAATAAACTTTTACTATCTCACAGAGCTTTCAATTAAGTGAGGCAAAAATATATGGGAGTGGGGGCGGGGTGGGGGAGCAGTTAATTACAAATGGAATAGTATTAGGAAGAAGTTCCAGATGCTTAAGAGGAGCCTACTGGAGTTACCTGACCTAGACTGGGTATAAAGACATGAATTCTGAAGAAGCCACAATAGCTGAGGCCTAAAGAATAATTGGAGTGAGTACCTCCTCCACCCCACCGCCCACCTCCCATCCTCTGTCACTGTTTCAACATGCATCTGTGTTCAGAAATTCTGACCTGAGACCTTCACAGCCATTCTTTACATGCTTCATTAATGTTTTGGTAATTGTCCCGTGAAGGAGCCCTGTTGGCATGGTGGGTTATGCATTGGCTGCTAAATACAAGGTCAGCCCTTGGAACCCACTAGCAGCCCCCTGGGAGAAAGATGAAGTGTTCTTCTCCCAGAAAGACCCACAGCCCTGGAAACCCCAAAGGGCAGTTCTACTCTCCTGGAGGGTTGTTTTGAGTCAGAATCAATTCAATGGGAATGAGTTTGGTTTTTGACAGTTTTATTGTCCCAGTAACATTCTCAGTGGTGTCTGTGTCTGATCTATAATTATCTCCAGATTGCTTGACCCAATTCCCTCCCTATTCACTCTCAGAAAAGTATATCCCACCTCCTCCTTTAGAAGATCTAGAGTGTGTATTCCAGAATCTTTCTTGTACAAAACAGACCATTTTTGTTGCTGTCGTTGTCTCCATTTATTCTGTCGGGGTTGTAGACTCTTTTTTCCTGACCAGGCTGATACCACAATCGCCTGTCCCTGAAAGCAATCTCTAGTGACCTACTCCATAAATACCTGCTCTCTCTCCATTTGTTTCCTTTATGCTTTCTTTCCCCTGTCGACTTAGTGTTAACTGTACTTGGCTATCATCCAACTTCTGATTCTCTTTCAAACTCCTTGAAAGAGATCTGTGTGCATATTGCTAGTGACCACTGTCCTTGAGACCTAGGTTACCCTGATTACTCTTACAATTGTTTTCTTTTTCAATTTTGGATTGTGATCTAGGTGAAAGTTTACAGAGCAAATTGGTTTTCCATTCAATAATTCACATACATCTTGCTTCATAGTATTGATTGCAACCCCCACGATGTAACAGCCCTCTTTCCACTTTCTGTTGTTTACTGCATCCTTAGTGGAGTAATGCGGGCCAATAAAATGGTTCCCAATGACCCCCCTTTCCCCTCCCATAGGTACCAGAGTTGTCTGTGTGGCTTATAGAATATGGCAGAGGCAGGTTACTTCCAAAATTAGATTCTGAAAGAGTGACTCCATCTTTTTGATGATTTGCTCTAGGGAAGCCAGCTCCATGTTGTGAAGGACACTCTGGCAGCCCACGGAGAAGGCCACATGGAAGGAATGCAGGTCTCCAGCTAGCAGCAGGCAATAAACCCAGACCTGCAGCAACTGTGTGAGTGAGAGTAGAAGCATTTTCTCCAGCCCTAATGAAACTTCCAGACGAAACTGCAGTCCTAGCTGATCAATTGATTGCAACTTCATGAGTGATCCTGAGCCAGAACCACCCAGCTAAGCTGCCCTGGGATTCCTGATGGTCAGAAACGGTGTGGTAGCAAATACCTGCCATGTCAAGTTGTTATGTTTTGGGGTAACTTGTTACACAGCAATGGAGAACCAATACAGACTAAAAAGAGAGATGGGGTATTCTTTCTTTTCTTTTTTAATACTTTGATTGGGGGCTCTTACATCTCTTATCACAATCCATCCATCCATCCAGTGTGTCAAGAACATTTGCACACATGCTGCCATCATCATTTTCAAGGCATTCTCTTCCCACTTGAGCCCCTGATGTCAGCTCCCCATTTCTTCCCCCTCCCTGTGCTGCCCGCCCTCTCTCACGAACCCTTGATAAGTTATAGATGATTATTTCCATATCTTACATCATCCTCCGTCGCCCCTCACATACTTTTCTATTATTCATCCCCCTGGGAAGAGGTTATAGATTGATCCTTCTGACATATTCCCCATTTCTCACCCCCACCCTCCTCTAATCCTCCTGGTATCTCTACTCTCCTTGTTGGACCTGAGGTGTTTATCTATCCTGGATTCCCTGTGTTGCAGGCTCTTATCTGTCGCAGTGTGCATGTTGTGGTCTAATCTGATTTGTAAGATAGAATTGAGGTCATGATAGTGGGGGAAGGAAGCATTAGAGAACTAGAGGAAAGTTGTGTATTTCATCAGTGCTATACTGCACCCTGACTGGTTCATCTCTTCCCTGTGACCCCTCTGTGAGGGAATGTACAGTTGTCTACAGATGGGTATTGGGTCTCCACTCCATGCCCCCTCCCTGCCACATTCACAGTGGTTATGATTTTGTTCTGGGTCTTAGATGCCTGATACCTGATCCCTTCAACACCTCATGATCACACAGGCTTGTGTGCTTCTTCCATGTGGGCTTTGTTGCTTCTCAGCTAGATGGGCACTTGTTTATCTTCAAGCCTTTAAGACCCCAGATGCTATATCTTTTGATAGCCAGGCACCATCAGCTTTTGGTAAAGCATAAGCAAAGCTATTGTGAGGAGCACAGTGTCTGTGTGGAGACCAGTGGGACCACATCATGACATGGGGCCAGAGAGCGTGGCTTTTTTCTGGGATCTTTCCTGTCCAGAACTGACACCCCAGAGGCCCTCTATGAATAAGGCTATTAGGATGGCCTTTTTCAGACAAACTGCAGATGGTGCCTCTCCTCTAGCTTCCTGCACATGCCCTAACCACAAAATGAAGGACGTCCCATCTCCTTCCCATGCTGCCTTCTGTTTATACCGTGTTTTTTCCCCCACTGGGTTTCTCATTTACAGTCACCAGATGTTAGCTGCTTTTAAATGTCTGGTTGTGCTCATAGAGTTCTGGGACAGAAATGCTGCTCAGCACTACAGAGTTATAAATGAGCCTATTAAGGGAGGTGGATTTACTAAAAGGTTGCCTCTGTTCCACCTGGTCCAAAGCATCACTCACATGATCGATGATTCTAGATCCTTCATACACGTTTTAAACCTCAGCACATTCTTAATGCCTCAAAAGTTTCCAATTAAAGTCAAATGGCTCTTGGCAAGCTCCAAGGCATTTTTACTAACTAAAATAAATAATTGGGAATGCTCCACGCTTTATGACTTCTTCACGAAGTTAAGGATAATCAGTTTGGAGTCGGAGGTTTAGAGACCTATTTGGGTGGAAAGACCTGGAGGGAGCATGCTGGTGCCAACAGCTCACGTGCATGGGTAGCAGAGCTATGTCCATTTGTGATTCTGCTTTTGCACGGCCCCTGTAACACATTGGGTCCTGTTACCCTCTTCCCTGTTAAGAATACAAAGGAGCAGAGACAGGCAGTGTTTGGTGACCGTTACCCAGTGGGTGAGATGAAAGGAAGCGAAGAGTTTGCAGTGAGACACCCTTAGCTCTGAAGTCCAGCCCTGCTTGATGAGCTCACTGAGCCTCTGTTTCCCCAGATATAAAAGGAGAAGATGTTTGTCCCTCTCTCAGGTTTACGAAATAGACAAGTGAATTTTACAGATGGCTCCTGACAGGAAATCCTGGGTTGTCAGCATCAGTCTTAACCCCTTTTGCTTCTTCCCAAAGTGGTTGAAGGGGCCCAGACAAAGAGGCCTCTGTTGGTAAAGGGACCTAACACTCTGACTGTGGTCCAGAATGCCTGCTTCCTTTCTACCTCCAACACCCATGCTACCTTGCACTCTAAGTAAGTCCCTAGAACAATACACATAGCTCTGACTCCTCCAGAAGGCAGGGTCTTGGCATCTTTGGTATGATGCTGAAGTTTGAATTCCAGGCTTACTGCTATGGAGAGAAGCAGCTGTGGAGAGCTCACCCTTCTGGATGGGAGTCTTAGTAACCCTTGATTGCAGCATTTGGTCCCAACACCTGGGGAATACACAGCTAGACCTGTAGCTGAAGAGAAAGCAGTCCTTTCTCTTTTGTCTCTGTCTCCCAAGAGGTCCCCCTCTCTCCTGAGGCTCCCCTTTCCCTTGCAAATAGAAATTAAGAAGGTCCTCCTTTCCATGGCTCATGGTCCTGCCCAAGGATCCAGTCTTGGAGGAGGAGGTAGATACTCAGGCTGATTTAGGGCCATGTGGTGAATGTGTGTGACTTGACCTTAGGGTGGGCAAGGCTGCCCGGATGTCCCCTGCAGCTGCATTCTCAGAGAACTAGTGTAGACACCGCGAAAACCACTCTGAAAACCCGGTGTTCAAAGATAGGATCAGATTCTGGCTGGGCGATTGGTGCAAAGATATAATCTCTCTGGTCTCAGGATACTGGACAATGTCTTGTGAAATAATAATAGGTTAGAAAGAAAGTATTTGCACCATGAACCTGGGACTGGTACCAGGGGGAAGGACTGGGTGGGTGTGCTTGTCCAGGGGAAGCAGATGAGAGTGGCTGCAGATGGGACCCAAGATCATCCCTCCCTATAACCAGGAAAACGTCCCTCTGGAAAATCATGTTCAGAGATCCAGAGGTTGCAACATTATGTGGCCTGAGTTACAGAATCAAGATTCAAAAGCAGACTCACTTGCAAGCCCTGCCTTCTTCTCTGAGCATGAAGATATTATCTAGGTGGGGCATTCAGGGGTTCCCCAAGGGCCTAGGAGAACCTGGCAGGGGGTTATTGCACTAGGAATTGGGGAGCAGCCCAGCAGGCCCTTGTGATGGTGCCATCGCCAGAACAAATTCTTGTCCCAGTAGGCCCACTCAGAGGGGCTTGTCACCTGTGCCGGATATGGCAACTCTAAGGTCCAGGGAAGGCTGATGATGGCTTGAAGATCCAGCTGTAAGTCCTGTGTTGGACTGTGACTCCTGCAGGGCCACCTCCTCTGTGCTGAGGCCTGAAATCCTTCAAGGTTTCATGGCTGGCTGGCAGGAGTCCTGGGCAAGTTCACAACCCTCTGAAGGTGAGTCGCCCAGTGAGCCAGTACCATGGCCAGGTCCAAGCTCCCATGGCCAACCTCAGGGCAGAGCGGCTTTGGTCAGGCTACATTCTCCTGGCACTCCCACCAAGAGGAATATGGCCCCGTATGCCCTGTCAGGGCTCCTTCCCAGTGTCCTGTGGCCTTGGCAACCTTGTCAGGTCCCCTCCCTACGGCATCCCACCTCCTCCTGGCTGCGACAGATTTCTCTGTACAAGAAGCTTCTGTACATCTGGCCCTACCCTTCCTGAGTGCAGCCTGGCACAGCGGTGCTCCAAACAGACAGGCAGCATGTGTGTGTTTAGGGTGGGGCGGGCAGGTGATGACAGGGTGGGGAACACCCTGTGCTTCACTCGTTCCCCTTCAGTCCCTCACAACCGCCACTCCTATTGCAGGGCCTGTCAGTTTCCACCGAAGTCCTCGCTCCTTGAAGTCGCCACACCCCCCAGTTTCAGACTCCTCATGCTTGAGTCCCCAGAGGATTTCTCTCCATGTCTCTTCCTCCTGCTCCCCCTTCACACATAACTGGATCCACACCTCTGTCCTGGATGCCAGGAGACCTACCGGATGGCTCCTCCATTGGAAAGGGTGGGGAGTAAGCCCTCTGATTTAGCTACTTGCCCACTGTGAAGCTCAGGTCATGCTCTGAGCACTCCCACTGATGCCAGATATTAAGAGGCTGACCTCCACTTTCATCCCATCCCCACAGCACGTAGGTCACCCTCACTGCATAACTGGAGCACTCTTAAGGGCACATAGGGCTACCTCTCATGTCGTATAACCAGACCCTGACAACAGCCAAGCAGACATTAAACAAATCTGTTTGCTGATCCAACAATATTTACTGAGTACTTAGTCAGAACTTCTGGATCCCTGGTGGGGTAGTGGTTATGTATTGGGATGCGATCCTCATGGTCGACAGTTCAAAACCACAGGAGAAAGCTTGGGCTTCCTACTCCCATAAACAGTTACAGCCTCAGAACCCCACAGGGGGTCACTGTGAGTCAGTATTGACTTGAGGGTTGTGATTTTTTGAGTCAGAACTTGGACCAACCTGAGATCCGAGAGTTCGATGCTCACTGTCGCTTTCAAGAGACAATGACACAGAATTCCAATTTCAGCTTCCTGTGTCTCACTCTAAACCTCCCCAATTCTCCACCCTGTGGCCTGTTAAGCCATTGCCTAGTTTCCAGTCATTGCTATTGTGTGACTGAGGCTCAGATTCGTTGTTTGCAAGATGGGATACTGGGAAAGCTGAACCTATTCAGGCCATTGCTGCAAGGAGGTAGTGATGTGGAAGTCTGGGCCTATCAGATGCAGGTCTCTTTAGAGTCTAGGGTTGAAGTCAAGTATCTGCTTGATTGGGATGTCAAGAAGGTTGCAAAAGAATGAAGCCATGAACCAGAGAAACATTCCCACCCTCGATTATTGCCAAAAAGAAAATAAGAAAAGGAGAACCTGTTTTCTCATTGCCGTGACCTTGATTGGATCAGGGCTCCATTTCGAACACCTGCTGCTTCCAAGTAACCCTGGTGGTATAGTGGGTTACACGTTGGGCACAAGGTCAGCAGTTCAAGATCGTCAGCTGTTCTGGAGAGCAAGATGTGCTTTTCTATTCTCCTCCCAGCCCGCAGCCCCATTTCCCTTCCTGCCTCTACAGCTTCCTGTCACTTCCCCCTCCCTGCCCCTGCCCCCACCCCTGACGAACTCGCACAGTTTAGTCTTATCCTTTGGCATGCAAATCACTTTTCTTTCTTTTTAAAAATAATTATGATATCATACAATATTTATCTTTATGAAATTGACTAACTTTGCTGATTCTAATGTTCTCTAAGTTTGTCCATGTCTTAGGATATTTAACTGACTTGCCACTGCTTTTGAATGATGCATAATATTCCACTGTATGAATGTACTAGAGTTTTATCCATTCCTCTATAGTTCGAGTTTTGGGTTGTATTTATCTTTTTACTATTATAAAAGTTGCTGCAATAAACAGGTGTTCATATGTCTGTCCATATTTTGTTCTTTATTTCTTTAGGGTGTATATCAAGAAGAGAGATTGCAGGATCATAAGGAATTTGTATTTGCTTAAGAATGCATCTCATTGATTTCACAGTGCTTGTATAATTTTGCAATCCCACCAGCAATATGCGAGCAGTCCATTCTTCACATTCTCACTAGCATTTATTATTTTGTGCTTTTTTTTTTTAGTTTTGCTAAGAGTATCAGTGTGAGGTGGTATCTCATTGTTGGTTTCATTTGTATTTCTCTTATTACTGATGAAAATGAACATTTCTTCTATGCTTGATGGCTTCGTGGATCATCTTTAGTAAATTGTCTGTGTCCATTTCTTAATTGGGTTATTTGTATTTTTCTTATAAAAGTGTAGTTTTCTATAGATTTTTGAATTATCCCTTTAGCTGCTATATCATTGCTAAGTATATTTTTCTCAATCTGTGGGTTTTCTTTGAACTCTTTTGTTGAAGCCTTTTAATGTCCATTAATTATGTATTTATAGAGGTCCTAATCCACTATTTTGTCTTCAATAGTGTGGGTCTTTTTTATTATTTCAACAGTGTATTTATATCTTGTGTTAGGGTCCTTAAATTGGTTCCTATTTTTTCATTGATCATCTTTACTGTTCTAGGGTTTATGTTTAAGTCTTTAACCCATCTTAAGTTTGTTTTGTACATGATATGAGGTATGGGCCCTGTTTGAAATGAAAATCCAATTTTTCTAACCACATTTATTGAAAATGCTATTTATGTCCCCAATTAATGTGTTTTAGCCCTTTACCAAAGATCAGGTGTCTGACTTGGGTATATTTCTCGGTTCTCAATTCTAATCCATTGGTTTTCTTTTTTTT
>NW_022103896.1:91838030-91860497 GCF_000313985.2 Echinops telfairi | reverse complement strand
CCTTTAAGACCCCAGATGCTATATCTTTTGATAGCCGGGCACCATTAGCAATGAGTGGGTCAGGACCCCTGGTTTTCATCCTTTGATATTTAGTCTACATTTGTCTTTATAACTACAGTGTATTTCTTGTAAGCAGCATATTAAAGACTCATGTTTTCTTATTCTTTCTGTTAGTCTTTGTCTCTTAACTGATGAATTCAATCCATTTACAGTCAATGTTGTTATACGAAGGGTTTTATTGTCATCATTTATGACAATTTTTGTGTTTTGTATTCCATTTGTTTATAGATTTTCTTGTCATTGCTTCCATTGCTTTTTGTTTGTTTTTTTTCTATGATAGGTAGGTTTATTGTGTCAACTTGGCCCATAGGAACATGTGGGGTAAATAAGGTCACAGTTTGATTGGAGGGCAAAGAGATAAATAACTCGGCAAGCCCCTCCCCTCTCTCTTGCTCTCTGGTGATTAGACCAGTGTGCTGCTGCTTTAGCTAGTTCTATGCCTCAACTTGTGAGCTACACTACCTGTGGGACAGCCAACCCATAGATTGTGTAGCTAGAGCTTGAGGTTCCTTCGAGACCTACTTCGCCACACTGCTGGTATACATTGTTTGAGATTGAGGCTGTTGGATCCTGTCGTCTTGATTGCTTGAGTTGGATATTCCATCTGGGCCTGCTTCACTAAGCTCCTGAGCTGCTGACTGTTTGCGACCCATCCTGCTGTGTGCTGGCTGTGTCCGGACTGCCAGCCTTGCCTTGGGGAAGACTCAGCTGTCTGATTCCTTGACCTTGGACCCAGAAGTCCTCATGAGTTGAAGGACTTCCAGTATATTAACTGCTCCACAGAAGTGAGTTGAACTGAGTCCTCTGTACTGCTATATTCCTTTATTCTCTCTCTCTCTTTATCTATCATGTATCTATAAAATCATAAGTGTCCTGGTTTTGTTTCTACAGAGAACCCTATATAACACATTATCTTACTGCTGAACTTGCTTATATGATTTTTCCCTTTTTTGTTTTTAGATATTTTAACTTTTTCTTTGAGGATTGCTTGTTTTCATTCCCAATTCATGTTTGTTGTCTTTTGTGAGTGGTTTGATATTTTATCCATTTGACTATTTTATATTTTGTTTCCTCTGTTATTGTTTTGTTTGTTTGTTTTGTGTGTGTCTCTTCATTGCAGAATTTTTATTTGTGACTTTTAATTTTAATTTATTGATTCTCTGTGCAAAGAACTCCTGTTATTTATTTATTTTAAGTAAGGGTGGTCTTGTTTTGACAAATTACTTATTATATTTTCCTTATCTGCAAATGATTTTATTTTTCCTTCATATTTGAAGAGAAACCTTGCTGGGTATAGGATTCTTGGTTGGGAGGTTTTTCTCTTTCAAAATTTGAATACATTAGCTTTTGCTTGCATGGTCTTGATAGAGAAATCTGGACTTATCCTTATTGATTGGCCTTTATATATGATTGTTCTCCCCCGCCCCCACCTGAGGTAGTTAGGTTATTGTGCCAACCTGGCTGATAACCACATGTGGGGTTAATTGAAGGGAGGAGAGATAAATGGCTCGGTGAGCCTCGCCTTTCTAGTTCTCAGGTCTCTTGCTTTCTGATGGTCAGACCAGGGTGCAGATGCCTTAGCCAGTTCCCTGCTTCAGCTGGCAAGGCTCACTTCCTGCAAGTCATCCCCAAGGAGAAGCCACATGGACCTACCCTGATGCAGCCCTGGGTGCTGCAGCACCCATGTGGAGACCCCTGCCAGATGCTTACATATTCACTGACTAAGCTTTCCTCCTGAAGTTGGCATCATTGCGTCTGTTTTGTGAGATGGAGGAGGACTTTGTGGATTAGTGTTGGACATATGGACTAATGTTGGACTTGTGGACTTGGACAGCACTGGGTTGGGATGTTTTCTTGATGTGCACATAACCTTTATATAAAACTCTCTCTTATACATGAGTTTCTGTGGATTTGTTTCTGTAAAGTACCCAGACTACCACACCACCCCATGCTGTTCTCAGAATTATTTCCTTTTCTTTTATTTATGAAAGATTGACTCCGAAGTGTCAGTGATTTTCTTTGGGGATCAATTATATTTGGAGATCTCTGGATTTCTTGAATAGTTATTTTGTGTTCTTCATTGTATTAGGGAAATTCTTTAATACTTCATCAACTATTTTTCTATAGTTAATATTTATTCTTTCTGTTCTGTGATATTTATCAAATGTAAGTTATTCCTTTTGATAGTGTCCCATGGAATCTTTAGGTTAGACTTCCTTCAGGTTTCTTTTGTTTTAGCTTTATCTTGTATTTTGGTCTTGAGAGATTTGCCTTTGAGGTCATTGACTCTTGATTGTTGAATTATTTCTAGCTTTTTATTTATGTTGTTGGGTTGGTCTTGTAGAGCCATCTTAAGTTCCTGTAGAGTATCCTCTGTTTTTTCCCCCTGTAGTTCTATCAATTTTTTTCCTCCAATTCTCATGCCCTTATTGTAGAACTCAGATAGTCAAAGGTGGCAGTGTTAGGTTGGGTTAACTAGAGAAACAAATCCAGGGACACGTATATGTGTAAGAAAGAACTTTATATAAAAGAGTTATTATATATTAAAAAAATACCTCATCCCAGTCCAGATCAAGTCCATAAGTCTGATACTAGTCCATATGTCCCTGTTTAGACTGGTGCAGCACATGCAATGATGCAAAATGCAGGAAGATTGCAGGCCAATGGGTGCAAAATCCTGTGGATCCAGTGGTGGTAGAAGCATCTCCAGGTCTCTTGGAGGTTTCAGTGTGGCTCTGGAAGCTCTCTGAGTAACTCAACAGCAGGCAGGTGAATCAGAGAGAGAGAGAGAGAGAGAGAGAGGCTCTCACAGGGCTCAGCAAGTCTCTGCGTGGCTTGACAACAAAAAGACAAAGGCAGAGAGAGAGTGTGGCCCACCTCCAGGGAGAAAGAGAAAGTTCCCAGAATCCTCATGAGAAGGGCATGCACACAAGGAAGTATCATCAAGCTGTCACCTGGCTGACAGGCTAGACTCTACCCTGACACTTATTTATCAAATTGACATGAAATTACGTAATTACCACAGTGGCCAAGCGGTTTGGCATTAGCCTACCCCCAATAGGAGCCAAAGGCAGAAAACCATGAAATATTGCCTCCATCACAATCCCACTTTAGAGTTGGGCTTCCAAGTCTCTGGGGAGTGCCAGGCAATGATCTACATAACCAACAGGATGGGGGAGAGAAAAGGCTGTTTGAAGACCCCACCAACACGTCCTCTTCCCAGAGCTATTTTTGTAACCCCTTGTATCAGAGTAAGGCCCAGGTTCTATTTGGTTGTGGGCCTAAAGGCAAGCATGTGTCAGTACTGTGAATCCAAGTCCCCAGAGAAACACTCAATCGCTACCGTCCTGATTCTCCTCCCTAACTTACATCCACCTAATTCTGTACCTGCCTGCCCATCTCCCTGGTGCTTCAGGGAAGTCCTTCTGCAGTCCAGTTCCCAAGAGTTCTAGCCTGGTGCTGGGAGCCAATCCACAGTTGACCTAAATCTCCCCCATCCAGCTGGAATACAGTGAGGGTTTCTGGACCCCCTAAGACCCAGGGCACAGAAGTCTATGAACCTTCTTGCCCAAGTTCAGACTGAACACCTCTTCCCCACCCAACCTCCTACCCCCTATTAAGTGTTAAGTAGTAGTGGATGAGTAGGAGGGAGTCCATGAACTCACTGATGAAGTCTGAATAGCCAGGAGAGTGGTGGCTCTGCAGGCATCCTGTTAGATAGCTTTGAATCCAAGGCTCTTTGTAGGATTCTTTGTGACAATTCCTCCCTCAGAGGTTTTCATTCTTCAGAGGAGGTCCAGGACCCAGGCTGCAGAAAGTTGCCCGTTATTTTTGAAAGTTTCTTAGGAGAGTGTTTAACAGGGATTCCAACTACACAGCCATATTGGATCACTCCGAGGCCTTCTATCCTTGAAAAGATTTGCAGTCTTGGAAAATCACAGGGAGCAGTTTTCCCCTCTCATATAGGATCACCATGAGTCTGCATTTACTGGATGGCAGTGAATGAGTGAATGAGCTAGTTCCAAGTAGGGTCACCTTCTCATATTTTTCAAAATAATTTTCTCCCATTTTCATCTTTTCCCCCCATTTACTTTAAATGATAAATTATCATTCATCCTCTAGTTATGTTTTATAATGTATCAGCAATATCCTGATGTGCTAGGTTAGGTTCTCTACAGAAGCAAAGCCAGTGATGTTTGTATGCGTTTGTATATAGAAAGATGTTTATATTAAGAAATGGTTTCCACAGTGATAGAAATAGTAAGTCCAGTCTGGTTCAAGTCAGGCTTCTCTTGACCTGTGTAAGCTGATGAACAAGAAGCAAGATGACTAATCAGAGACAGCAGAGGGCACAGGCTGGTGGATGCAGAGGTCTGAAATTGGTCAAAAGAATCCATCGTCAGTCATCGGCTGACAGCTTCTGGGATCAGCAAGTGATGCAATAAGAGATCAAGGAACCAGACATAAGATCCAGCTCCAGTAGAAGGAGAAGAGCCAAAGAGAATTCAACTGTGCTCGGTCTCTCTTTCTTATACAAAAATGCTTATGATCAAAGAGGTATCATTAGGTTGCAACACAATTTATACCGTAGATTGCGCTCTGTCTCTACCTTTACCCAGGAAGGTGGAGTTGACATACCATATATACGCCAAGTTTTCCAGCACATTTTGAATGCAGTTTTTGTGGTAAAATTAGGTGCCTTGGCTGTTATTTGGATCAGCTTATACTCGAGTATATACGGTAATCCTGAACCAACACAGACCACCCCTTGTCAACTTGACACTTGTACATGACTCTTTTACCATACATAATAACCACAGACAATAATAAAATCATGCTTATGGCTAACATGATACAACTAGAACACAACCCAAACACATTACCCTATTTTATAAGTGAACAAAACAAAAGTATTTGGTGCACTCATAACAATTACAGTCCTCACATCTGCAGTTGGTCCCCTGGCAATAGATGGTATTTAAAACTGCCTTCTTCCACTACCCATTCTGCATTTCTCTTGCCCTCTCGGAGAACCTTGGTCGGTTGCGGTTCTTTGCCTGGGAGGATGGCCCAAACCTTCATTGCTGAAGAGTCTGGTCTATTAGTAGTCACGCCCAAATTAGTGTGCTGTACTTTACCACTGACTTTAATCACAGGATCTGGTCGTACTAAGAGAGAACCAAAAGAATCTGCTGGATTCCAGACCTATTCTTAGTTACCTCTATAATGTAACACCAGGCCTTCCTACTTAGGATCAATCACACCACTCAATACAATAACACCTTTCTTTACCTGTGATCCAAAGGGACGAGGAGCCCAACACGGCCAGAGGGAAGTCTTGACTGCCAGTTCTGTAAAATAAGCACCGCATTTGCAGATGGGAGTGTTCCTCTCTTTGAACTAATACCTCTAGACCTGAAGAGCATGGGGTCATTGGGAAAGGAAACACAAATGCTGCAAGTGGGTCACTATAAATAATAGTGAGTGATACCTCTCCTGTTTCCATCCTTTGGTTCCTGGACCCATGAATCCCGGCTAGTGGAGATACCACACTATATAATAATTACTGGTTTAGAGCACATACAACCTCCTGAAGAACCTGCAAGGTATTGCCATCTATCCAGTGCTGTAATTGTGTCTTTAGAAGTCTATTCTATCAAGCTGCCTGCTTGAGGAAGATGAGGAACATGTGGATTCTGGGAGCATGGGCTCATTGTTACATTTCATTTGTTATGAAGTGAGTTACTTGATCTGAAACAATGCTGTGTGGGATACCAGGCTGGTGGATAAGACATTCTGTAAGTCCACAAAGTGTAGTTTTGGCAGAAGTAATGCATGCAGGGAAGGCAAATCCCTATCTAGAATAAGTGTCTATTCCAGTAAAAACAAAATGCTGCCCTTTCCAGGATGAAAGTGGCCTTATGTAATCAACCTGCCACCAGGTTGCCATTGATCTCCCTGAGGAATGCTCCCATATCTTGGCTCAGTGCTGGTCTCTGCTGCTGGCAGATTGGGCACTCTTCCAAGTCTCTGGCCATCCAGTCAAACCATTGACTACAGTCCATGAATCAATATACAGTCACACATGTGCTATTTCTCCTTCCAGGCAAAGTGAACAACTGGGCATAATCCTAGATACTCTGCTCATTGAGAGGATTTCCTATCACCACTTTCCTTCAGGGAGATCCCAGAAAGGAGCTATAGTGCTACTGCTGCCCATTTTCAAGTGCATGTCATTCAGAACCATCTGGAAACCAATCATGAGTTTTCTGTTCCGCAGCCAGTTGGTCATAAGGAACTCTCCACGAAGCTATATGTGTAGACTGGGAGAAGGTACTATAACAGGAGTAGAAACTAAAAGCATTTTGGCAACCTCTTCATGAAGCTTACTTGTACAGTTAGGTCCAACTCCGGCTCGATCTCATGCGTACCACTTCCATTTAATAATAGTGTACTGCTGTTTGGGTCCAACTTTGTGACTCTTTGGGCCAACCAACACCCAGCTCGTGGTGGGTGGCTCAGGTCTCATGATGGCCCCTGATGAGCTAGTCAATCTCCACCAAGGCCCAGGGATAGTTCAAAAGCTGTTGTTCAAAAGGGGAGGAGTTGTCTGCCAGGACAGCAGAGTTTTGCTCCAAAACAGCAAGTGTCATGTGGCCCAAGTGGCAGAGCAGCTTGCACGACAGGCTGAACCTGTTGAAGAGCCCTCTCTTGTTCCAGTCTGGCTCAAAGTTGGCAGTTTTTTGAGCCGCTGGATCTATAGGCTGGAGTTGCATACCCAAATGAACCATTTGTTGTCACCAAAACTCAAAGAGGTCCACCAGGCACTGTGCCTACTTTGTAGTTGTGGGAGAGGTCAGATGCAATGATGTACTTTTCACTTTAGTAGCGATAGCTCAACGTGCCCCTCCCAACAGACCCCAAGAAATTTAGCTGAGCTAGAGGGGGCCTTAGTGTTCATTTCCCACTATCTAACATGCATATGTTTTACCAGTGAGTCTAAAGCCAGTGTCTAATAATTGATACTAGGTTCAATAATGTCATCAGTGTACTGGATCTGTGGGACATTAGTGGAAGGGAAAGGCAATCGAGGTCCCTGTGGACTCAATGATGCCATAGTTCCTGAGAGTTGGCACAACCCTGGAAGAGAGTTCTGAAAGTGTCTTGTTGCCTTGGCCAGCCAGAGGCAAACTGCTTCTGGTGGTCCTTTGAAACCAGAATTGAGAAAAAGACATTGGCCATGTCAATAGCTGTATAGCAGGTATTGATTTGCTCAAGCAACAAAACTACATCTGGATCAGTAGTTTCAATTGGATTCAGCACCTGGCTAAGTTTACAATAATCCACTGTTATTTGCCAAGATCTGTCTGATTTTTGCACAGGCTGAATAGGCAAGTTGAACAGGGATGTGTGGGAATCCCCACCCTTGCATCTTTCAAGTCCTTGATGGTGGCACTAATCTCTGCAATCTCTCCAGATATTGTTTTTGGCTTACTATTTTCCTAGGCAGAGGCAGTTCTAATGACTTTCACTTGTCTTTCCTTATCATTATAGCCCATCTTCTACATGTCGGAGATACAACATGGGGGTTCTGCCAGTTGCTGAGTATATCTGTTCCCATAATGCAACCCAGTACAGGAAAATTACTAGAGGATGGGTTTAGGGGACCCACTGGAACTAACTTTGAGACAAACCTGGGTTAAGATTCCATTAGTAACTTGACCACCATATGATCCCATTCTGAAAATGCTTTGTGTTGCCTGGGTTTAATGCCAATGTCTAATACTCCTAGAGAATTCTGATTATTTCCTTTTCTGCAATGAACAATCACTCTTGTGAAAGGTCACAAATCCCTTTGGGAAATACTAAGAGCAAAACTAAACAGATAAATCTCTGGTGGTGTAATGGAGTCCTTCCTCAAAAGGACCCAGCCACCCCTTCATTCAAGGAATTGTGCATCTGTAAACTGGTTTAAGTCTAGGAATTGATTAAGGGGTGGTGACTATTCTGGCGGCTTGAATCAGACTGTCACTCACTGGATCTAGAATTTTTCTGCCTGTACAGGTCAAGCAAATATTTAGTAGGCTTGGTATCTATTTCACAACTAAGAACAGCCTACCTAAGTAGCCAATGCCAATAGGCCCATGTAGGTCAAGCTATTCTGAATACTACCTTGACTCTGCTATCCATGACAGTAACCACACTCAACTTGTCTCAGTCAATTGAGTGCTGCAACTTGTTTCCTACCCTCATGGGCCCCATCAGCAGGCAGGTTTCATAATTCACTTAGGGCAGTTCCCATGGTCAAGCCTAGATACACAAAACAGCAGCCACAGGAGCCTTCAGAGATGTTGGGGTGCCCTTCACAAATTTGTTTCTAACTGTTTTGGTGAAAGATATATCCTCAGACACGCTATTTATGGGTCTATGGGTCTATCTTGACAAATCCACTCTAGCGTGTAAATTTCCATACGCCTTTGGTTGCTTTCTTTTAGAGTATACCGAGCTGCTTCGACTTGACTTAGGATAGGCCATCTCAGAACCCATGTGTTAGCAAACCAACCAAATGAATGATTAGGTCCTCTCTTAAGCTCCCTAGCTGAAACACTGAATGAAGAATCTGCACTTAGTGGGCCCATATTGTTAAACTCAGACAGATCCAAGTTTATGTTCCTTGCGTCATTGTCTCACACCCTTAGTAAATATTCCCATACATATTCTTCAGGTTTCTGTATGTAAATATTAAAAAAATAGTTCTTTAGGAGTATAGTGCACTTCTTCTTGGGTCACCATCTGGACTTCACCTTTGAGGACTCTTAACTTAACTATTGTCATAGTTGCCTTACAAGATCGCAGAGTATTGGAAAGCAAGGGTGTTACATTGAGGACTAAGCTGTGCCTGGCTGAAGTTATTGCATTTTCAATTGCTTCATATCCATGGGAAAGTTGAACATGGAATAAGAAACACTGAAGAAGAATCGATGCCTTTGAATTTAGCTGCTGGAGAAGAATATTGGTGTGTTAGTCTGGGTACTTTAGAGAAACAAATCCACAGAAACTCATATGTATAAGAGAGAGTTTTATATAAAGGAAAGTGCACATCAAGAAAACATCCCAACCCAGTGCTGCCCAAGCCCACAAGTCCAACATTAAACCATTAACCCATATGTCCAACACCAGTCCACAATGTCCTCCTCCATCACACAAAACAGATGCAATGATGCCGACTGCAGGAGGAAAGCTGAGTCAGTGAATGTGTAAGCATCTCAGCGCTGGCAGGGGTCTCCACATGGCTGCTCCAGCACCCAGGGCTGCTTTGGGGTAGGTCCGTGTGGCTTCTCCTCAGGGATGACTTACAGGAAGTGAGCCTTGCCAACTGAAGCAGGGGACTGGCTAAGGCAGCTGCACCCTGGTCCAACCATCAGAAAGCAAGAGACCTGAGAACTAGAAAGGCGTGGCTCACTGAGCCATTTACCCCTCCGCCCTTCAATTAACCCCACATGTGTTTATCAGCCAGGTTTTGGCACAATAAACTAACTGACTTCTAAATGGACAAACCAATCTGTCTTGGAAGAAGTCCCACCAGAATGCTCCTTAGAGGCCAGGATGGCTAGACTGCATCTTACATTCTTTGGACAGGTTGTGAAATGCTCCACCCCAAGTGCAATATCAACATACACAGTTGGACCAATAATGCCCCATCTTGTTTCAGGCTCTATTTCTTTTCAATCAGTGCTCTCACTTTTATACTAGACATATTTCTAGTTTGAGAATTAATCTGGTGTTTTAATTTAGCTCCTTGTATGATATGACTCTGGGCTTGGTTTTCACCAATTCTACACTTTCTCCCTGGACCGTTTAGTGACGTTGACTACGTTCTTCGAGCTGTGCAACTTTTCTCACCCTCCTTCTCTGATCTGTTCCTCCCCGATCAACAAATATTCCCTGCCTTTTAAGCTTCCTCTCTCATCTTTTGAGTTGCTATTATTAACCTGATCCTGTATAATTAGTCTTTAAAGAATGTAATGTCAAGGCAGACTTTTTTTAACTAAGTAAGCTAAAACTACTTTTTGGTTTTAAGAGACTTCGGGGGGAATTTTTGTTTTAAAGTTTATCATGTTAAACCCATCAGGATTGTGTTACATAATACATAGTACTATTGATATTCTAACAATGTTATGTTTTACAGTCTATGAAATGGAACATCTTTCCATTTATTTAAACCTTCTTAAATAGCATCCATAAGTGTTTAATAAATTTTTTTGTAAAAGTCTTCATGCTCCTGTTTAGATTTCCTAAGCACTTTCTTCTCTTAGACCCTATTTTACATAAACTTATTTTCCTAGTCTCCCTTTCCGATATCTTACTGCCGATGTATAGAAACCCAGTTAATTTTTGTCTGTCGACCTTACCCCCTGCAACTTTACTAAATTTCTCTCATAGCGCCAGAAGTTTCCTTATAGACTCTTCAGAAAATTATAGTTTAACAAACAAAGGCTAATCCTCTGGGTGAAAGGACAGGGAAGGGACCGGGAAGGGCACAGGAAGGGCCCGAAGAGGTCTGACTCTTAAGCTAAAGGGTAGGGCCTCAGGGCTTAACTTTTGTGCGAATCTTTATGCCCACTGTCCTTGGGTGGCATGAATGGTTTGCTCTTGACTTGGTGGCTAGAATCTACTCAATGATGCTGTGGAAGGAAGACATATTAACCTGCTTCTGAAAGGTCACATCTAGGAAAGCCCTATGGCTTTCTGTAGCCCGATGCGACTCTGTAACAGATGGGGTTGCCATGAGTTAGATTCAACTTGACAGCAATGATTTTGGTTTGGTTTATAACATGTGCTCATTTGTATGAGTTCAATATTATTAAAAATAAATTTAGGAGAAAAATCTGGAAAGTCTCCCAATGCTCCCCATTCTAGAAGTTTTCTTCCTTTTATGCTCATATGGTCTAAGTTCCCATCCTGGGACATATACCCACATTTTTCTTATTATGTGTGTACATCTCGCTATCTCTTTTCTCCCCAAAGTCCAGTTGGTTAATTGAAGGAGTGACTTCATCCTTTTTCCAAGATACAGCTGGGGTTCCCTCTGTGTGCCATAGAGGAAGATTTCTGCCCTTATCTACCAGATCTGGTCTCAGAATGCTATAGTCATTGTGTGACTGAAGGCTATTCCAGTGTTGCTATACCTGTGTGACCTTGGCCACGCTTCTAAGCCTCCCTGAGCTTAGTTTTCTATATAATGGTGACATCTGCCTCATAAGGGTCTTTTTATAAACGGATGCTATTTCTAAAGTTGACACTTGATCTTTGCAGTAATTAGCATGGGAGGCCATATCTGACTTTCTCTGGGTTCTCCATTGCCATGAGGCCAGGGTCAGACATGTCTTAACCCTCTATCCTTTTTTACCCTGTTCTGATACCAGTCATTTTCCGTAGCACTCTACTTCTATATGTACTGGGTTTGTACTTCTATACTGGGTTTGTACTTCTATACTGGGTTTGGTAATTCGTTGCAATGTCCGCACAGAATTCACAGACAAAACTCAAGGAGTTTATAATAGAGGAATTGACAGCATATGCCAAATCAGGATCAGTGAACAGTAAGAGTACAGTCTTTGGTTCGCTGCAACACCTTTCCACAGTCATGCCAGGAGATACATCTTTCTCGGTCCTCAGCCCTTTAGCCATGTGGCTCATTGGACCAGGAAGTCTTTCTGTCACTGTGTCACAGCCCCAGAGTCTCCATCCACATGAGAAGATATCCCATTGTTTTGAAGCTGTTCCTCTGAGTCACTTTGTCAGAGCATCTAGTGCCTCTCGTCTCGACCTCCACTACTTGAGACCGATCTTGAAACTACTCTTCTAATGATCCTGGGCTTTCTCCCTGCACTTCCGCCTCAAAGAAGACTCATCCTTTGATGAGCTCGGCAAGAAAGTGGGAAAGAAAAGGGAGCAATCCCTTCTGTGGCTGTTGCCCATACCCTGTGTGTGTCGCTCTACACATGGAGCGGTCTCAGGAATTAGAGAGACACACGGAGCATTTCCACTCCACTCCAATATTCATGTGCCTGCCTCAGAACTTCATCTAATGCCCTGTATTATTTGTGCACAAGTTGTAGTTAGAGAGGTGTAGGCACTTACCCAAGGTGACTCAGTGGCTGAGTCCAAAATCCCACAGTACTCATATTGGACCTGGAATGGGCAAACTGTGGACAGGGTCTGCACCCTTGGGCCCCAGCTGTAAGTGATGCTAATTGGTGAGTTACCACCACAGCTACAAGTCTGCCCTCTGTCTTCTGCCCGTGGTATTTCTGCCTCTCTCTCCCTCTCTCCTGACTTCGTAAAACTATGAGCAAACGCAGACCTTTCTGATCATAAATGTTTTTAAATGCCTGTATATTAATGATTGGCAAGTATGTGTGTCGTGGAGCACAGGGTGATCTTTCTTGTTGTAAATGAGAAAAGTCATAGGAAAAATGAGCTTTGTGTTGTCAAACATTAGCTTGAGCAGACACCCTCTGCGCGCCCGAATCGAGGGGCTTCCTGAAATCAATTGCATTTTTTCCTGAAGGAGTATGTTTAACATCAGCACCCTGAGGAGCTCAGCTGAGGAGAGCCCCGAAGACCAAATATTTACACAGCCAACCTCAGAGCTCCATGGAAATGACCTCATGAACATTGTTGTTAATTCATAAGACATACCAATGAATCGGAGCTACAGTCTTTTCTAACATTCGTTTTTTGGACAGTGGGAGCATGGAGGTTTTGCTCCTATGAGAGAGTTGACAGAGGCAAGTGGGGAAAAGCTTTGGTGTCGGGTGGAACGTGTGACTCCAACGTCCTCTGTGTAAACCTAGATGCGTCATTGCCACTTTCTGAGCCTTTGTTTCTTTGTCCAGGAACTGAAGGTGAAAACGATACCAACCTCTAGGTGTCTGTGGGGATAAAATGAAGTGGAGATGCTAAACTTCTTTCTGGGGGCTGTCAGTTCATAACGTAGATGATGTCGGGGTCGAGAGCCTCAAAATGAGGCTTCGGTTGCCTATTAAGGTCTGGGCAGAGTTAGTCTGCCATTCAGGAGGAGTTTCCAGATAAACACCAATAAGCGAAGAATATCATATTTATGTTTTATTTTACCCTCAACTCTCACACTGTCTCCAACCCATCATTCAGGTTTACCTCCATTGCCTTGGACCTTACAACTTTAGTATATACCATATGTACTTGTGTATAAGCGAAGTTTCTCAGCACATTTTTAATTTCAGTTTTTGTGGTAAAATTACATACCTTGGCTGATATTCGGGTCGGCTTATACTCAAGTATATACGGAACACCAACATACAACCACTGTGTCTCTGCCTGTGCAAGGCAGGGTAGACGTGTCTGAGAAATAATGGACCTCTGGACTGTCATTGGTTGACAATGACTGATGCCAACTGGTGGATCAATACCCCAACTCTCTTGCCCCTTGGTTGGATATCAAAGGAGCACGGTCTACACTAGCTCCAAGGTTCACCACTGGAAGTAAGCCAATTTCCCATAGTGTAACTTGCTTGACAACATGCTTTCTGTCTACCTTCCCTGCCCTGCCTTAATTCCCTACTTCCCTTTTGGTGCTTCCTGGAATCACCTCTCAAATAAACAATTCCACTGTTGTCTTTGGCTCAGATTCTGCTTCTGAGGAAACCCAAAAGTGTATTTCTTTACCTCTAAATCAATCAAAATGTTTATTCCTTTAATAACTAAGGTTTTGTGTCAATTTGGCTGGGCTGAGATCCTCAGTGTTTTGGCAGTTAAAACCTAGCAGTTCCGCATGATGAGTTCTAACACAATATAATTACCCCCATAATGAGGGGTAATTTTTTCCCTCAGGGTATAGCCTGTCTCTAATATATGTGGTGCTGTGGAAAACATTGCTTGCTTTTTGCTGACTCTAGATCCTGCATCAGGCTTGTCATCTGACCTCTAATGTTTTGGACTTGAGCCTGCCATATTGTCTGCCAATCCTGGAGATCGGCAGCAGCCTGCCATCTGATGTATGAACCTTAAATTTGTGTTCCTCTGTAGGTAGAAGTCTGCTTTCTGACTTGCTGATCTTGGACTTAATTCCTGCAGCTCTGCATGAACCAGAAGAAGCCTCCAGTGTGACACATGATCCATGAACTTGAAACTTGCCTGCCTGTTTCTACAGCTGTGTGAGCCTTGATATAAATGTCTCTAAAGATACATATACACAGGTTTCATTGGTTTTCCTTCTTTAAAGAACCCAGCCTCCACTAATTGTCAGTTTATTCTATTGTGGTGCTTTCTCTGTTGCTGTGATGCTGGAAGCTGTGCTACTGGTATTACAAATACCATCAGGGTCACCCAAGGTGTACAGGTATCACTAGAGCTTCCAGACTAAGAACGTACTATGGAGGGTAAAGGGAGATGATGCCAAGGAGTCTAGGGAGAAAAAGAATGTTTGGAAACTGATTGTGGTAGCAATTGTACGATTCAGCTTGACATGACTGAACTCTGGAATGATATGCTATATGTATGAACTCCCAATTAATAATAAATTATAATAAAAAGAATTGCTACCTAAAAAAGGAATAAGCTGCCCAATTCTGAGTGATTTGCCACTGAAAATCTTAAGAATAGCAGAGGACTATATTAGATACACTGAAAACTTTAGAATTAGTAGCAGAACATTGTCAGAGATAGTACCTGAAGATGAACACCTCAGATTGGAAGGCACTTAAAATACGACTGGGGAAGAGCTGCCCTCTCAAAGTAGTCAACCATAGTCCAGATCGAGTCAAGCCTTCAGCACTTTCATTTGCTGATGGGGCATGAGTCAAAATGAGAACAAACAGCTACAACATCTATTACTAATCAGAATATAGACTACACAACGTATGAATCTAGGAAAATTGGAAATCGTCAAAAATGGAAAGAATATTTCAAGATCTGTCTTGAAGTACAATGCTGTCTGGGATAGGATAATATCTATATAATATCTATACCCATACTAGGAAATTCAGTTCATACAACTGTTATTCAAATTCATGCGGCAAGCACGCAAGCTACTCATGAAGAAACTGAAGAATTCTGCCAACTTCTTCAGTCTGAAATTGATCAAGCATGCAATTAAGATGCATTGATATTTACCGGCAATTGGAACAACGGTTAAAATTGGCAACAAAGAGCAAGGAACAGTAGTTGAAAATATAGCCTTGGTGATAGAAATGAAGACAGAGATTGCGTGATAGAACTTTGCAAGACCAGCAACTTCTTCACTGCAGATACCCTTTCAACAATCTTAACTGATGACGATTCACGTGGACCTCACAAGATGGAATACCCAGGAAAAATTGATTACATCTGTGTAAAGAGATGATGACGTTCAGTATTGTCAGGCAAACTGAGGTCAGGGCTGACTGTGGAACAGATAAGTTGCTTATATGTAAGTTCAAGTTGAAGGTAAGAAAATTCAAACAAATCCATCAGAGTCAAATATGACCTTCAGAATATTCCACTTGAATTTCAAGAACATCTCAAGAATAGATTTGACTCATTGAACACTGATGATGTGCTGTGGGATAAAATCAAGAAATCTTACATGAAGTCAGCAAAAAGTCATTTAAAAATATGAAACTAGAAAAGATCAAAGTAGATGTCAGAAAAGACTATGAAATTTGCTCTAGAACATAAGTTAGCCAGAGCAAATGGAAAAAGTATGTAGTAAAAACTGAATAGAATATTTCAAAGGGTAGTTTGAGAAGACAAAGTTATGAATTATAATGAAATGCGCAAAAATCCTGGAATTTAAAGGTCCAAAAGGAAGAATATGCTCACCATATCTCAAGCTGAAAACACTGAAGGAAAGAATTCAAGTCTCAAGTTGCAATCTGGGCAAAATATTAAATGATAATAACAAAAATATGGCAGGAGTCACTATATGAAAAAGAACTGGTAGACACAATAAATTTTAGAATATTTTCTTCAGCCCTGTACTCATTATTATTAGTTCTTCACTTCCCTCCAACTTCTCCTGCCATTAATTCATTGCTATCTTTATATATTCATGGACCATTAGTTCATATACTATCTTTATAAATCTTTACCTGTAATGGATTTCATATTTAAAAAACCATGCAAAAAGGAAAAGGAAAAAATAACCATAACAAAATAAAACAAAGAAAATTCTCAATGGAAAAGAAAGCAGAGAATAATTGAAACTAAAACAAATTTTAAATGTGTCCAAAGGGAGAACAAATTGTACTGTTAGATTTTAACATAACTACGTATGCATTAGTCCACTTTCCAATGCCCTCAATGTGAGAGCAGTTATTCACATCCCTGGGCTATGATCAGAGGGGATTCAATGTGGGGTTACCCCACAGTGGGACCTTTCCCTGTCAACTATGCATTTTGCAGACTGGTTGCTCAAAATGTAAGCTTTAATACTATTCCCTCCTATCATCTTGAATTTCATTATTCACAGTCCTTGTATCACACAGGCTGATGTGCTTCTTCTGTGTGGATTTAGCTGACACCTCACTTAGACTGTTTTACTTGTTTTAAGACAAACCGTTAAGACACTATATGTTATTTTTTCTGGTAACCAGGCACCATCTGGTTCCTTCACCACACTGTGCTATAAATAGTACCCATATGTCAGTTATGTATTCATGAGGGCAAGTATTGAGTAGGGTCATGTCATAAGAACTAATCACTCTTAAATTAGGGGTATGACTGAATGTGAGCTTAAATTATATTTATATATCTATAGTTTATATATGATTCTGGTTCACAATCGAGACATTATTATCATTTTATTGTGTAACATTATAAATATTCCCCATGAGGTGTATGATAATTAATTCTATTTAGGATAGTATGTATTAATTTACCCAATGGTATGGAATTTAAAATACTGTTGAGAAAAGGAAAGTGTACATGTATAAGACAACTTTTCAGATTAAAATACATAGACTGCTACTTTGTATGTATTAAAAACATGTGATGACACGATTTACAAAAAAATCGGGTTGGAGATAGGGCAAAAACTTTCAATAAAGCTCATTCACAATGGTAGTACTAAGCCTACAAGACTAGGACATATAAAAAGGTAAGGAAAGTATGGAAACAGCAGGTAAATAGTAGCCTTGAGTTGCCTTTTATTGAAAACTCTCAAAACAAGAGATTTCAACTAAAGTCCAATAACGTCCAAATCCACAACCTTGGATAGTAGTCACCTGCTTCTTCTCACGATAGGGAGCTTCTGCCTTAAGTATAAGAGTATTTCATTCCTTTAATCTGCTATAGGTGTGTTTAAGGTAAAGTCCAAGTTGATTGGTGGGGTTTCCAAATTGTATCCTTCTGTGTGGCCTTTGAAGGATATTGTGCACCTTGAAAGAACAGTCTAAAGTCATGGTTGTCTACAGCATGTGGGCTGAGTCCCTGAGTGCTGGGTAGAAACTAGGTTAAAAGTGCTCAATTTGGAACATAATACTAGGTGTAATATCCACTTGGGGGTTTACATAAATAATGTGAAGTGTTTCTCCCAATGGCAGGACGCCCTATCTAGTTTACCCACCAACAAAAGTGAAAATATCTTCTCTGAGATAAACATGCCCCTCCCCACCTCTGGACTTGATTTTCCATTAAGATTCTGTGTTCGTCTGGGTTGACTAGAGAAACAAATCCAGAGACACTAATATATATGTAAGAGAGAACTTTATATTAAGAAATAATTATGCATCAATAAAACATCCCTGCCCAGTCCAGATCAAGTCCAAAAGTTCAATATTAGCCCATAAGTCTGATATTAGCCCTTGAATTTCTCTTCAGACTCATGCAGCACATGCAATGATGCCAAAAGCAGCAAGATCACAGGCCGGTGGTAGAAAGTCCTGTGGGTCCAAAGGCAGTGGGTGCACCTCCAATGTTCTGGCTGTCATCAGCGTGGCTCTAGGTGGCTTGTCAGCAGGAAGACTAAGACAGAGAAAGAGTCTGGCCCAACACCAGGGAGAAAAGAGCAAGTTCCCAAAATCCTCATGAGAAGGCCACACCCACACAAAGGCATCATTGCCTATGACCTGATTGACAGGCTAGACTCCACCCCTTCACTCATAATACTCTCAAGTTGATGTGAGATTATATAACTACCACAGGTTGTTCTATACCACAGGAGCACTCTTGTAAGAGTATCGATTTGTGCTGACTGTAGAACACTGTTATATGGTAGGAACTGATTTGTCTTTCTTCTCCCCCCAACATGAGAAACTGACCCCAGCTGAGGTGAAGCCTCCTGTGTTGAAGCAGTTATGAAGATGCACAGAGAAGGGGGTGCTCTGTGCATCATGAGCATTGGGCAGGCTCACCACCTTGTTCCTTGGGAGAAAAGATTAGTGAAGATTGCATGACTTGAGAACAGAAGCCTGCCTTTGTCTCGTTTATCCTTACACTAGTGGTCTCATACAATCTTGATCTTCTTGTGATTGACAAACTTCACTCAGTATAGCAGTTTTCAGGCCCCATGTTATGTGGTGTTTTGTGGTTTCATTAGTAATTTTTAGGGAATCATAGTATGCCACTGTGTGTGTACCAGAGTTTCTTTACTGGTTCTTCTCCTGACGGACATTGGGCTGTTGACAGTTTCTTGGGATTGTGGACTGTGCTGTGATGAACATGGGAGAGCAGATGTCTATTTCTACTGTGTTGCTTACTGCTTTGGGGGTATTTAACCCGCAAGATATTGCTGGGTTGTATGATCTTTCTATTCCCAGGTATATTGCTTTCCACAGTGGTTATACATGTTTACACACCCACACCTACTCCAGCATTTATTGTTTCTTCTGTGGGGTTTTTTTTTTAAATTGGGCTATCCTTGGGGATATGCCCTATCTTATAGTTGTTTTGATTTGCATCCCACAAATGGATAGTAACCAAGGACATTTTTTCATTTATTTGTTAGCATTTTTAGTGTTATTTTTGGTGAACGTCTGTTCATAACTTTTGCCCACTTTTAAAGTGGATTATTTGGGGTTTTTTTCTAATTGAGGAGTTGCAGATTTAGCAACTAGTCCCTTGTCATTTGTGTTATTGCTAAAGATTTCCTCCCTTAATTCCTAGGCTTTCTTTTAATACTTTGATGAAGTCTTTGAATGCACATAAACATCTTATTTTTAGTAGGTCCCGGTCATCTGCTTTGTCTTCTGTTGTATGCAGCTCCTTTATTATATTTGTTAGTGTTTCTGTGCAGTCCAGAAGGGCCCTTATGTTTGTCCCAATTATTGAAATGATGATCCTTATAGTTCTGGATTTACATTAATGTCTTTGATCCATCGATGTTGTATATGGAGTAAGTTATGGGCCTGTTTCATTCTTCTGCAGATAGACATTCAATATTGCCAGTACCATTTGTTGTAGAACCTGTTCTTTTCCCGTTTAATGTTTTTGGTCCTTTGTTGAAAATCAGTTGCCTGTAAGTAGATGCATTTATTTCTAGGTTTCCTATTCTGTTCCACTGATCTATGTATCTATCACTGTATGAGTACCAGGCTGTAATGATTACTGTGGCTTTGTACTAGGTTTTGAGGTCAAGTAGTGTGAGATCTCCTACTTTGGTGGTTTTTATAAAGGAGTTTTTTGCTTATCTTAGGTCTTTTTACTCTATTTATGAAGTTTGTAATTAGCTTTCACATTCTTTTAAGGAAAGTTGGGATTTGGATTGGAATTGCGTTGTATGGATTGCTTTAGGAAGTATCTAAATTTTCGCAATGTTCAGTCTTCGTATCTATGTTGTTGTTAGGTATCATCAACTCATTTCCTTCTCACAGCAATCCTATGTACAACAGAATGAGATACTGCCCAGCCCTGTGCCATCCTCACAATTGTTCCTATGTTTGAGTCCATCGATGTAGCCACTGTGTCAGTCCATCTTGCTGAAGGTTTTCCTCTATTTCACTGCCCCGCTGATTTACCAAGCATGGTGTTCTTTTCCAGAGACTGGACACCTGACAACTCCCTATCCAAAGTACATGAGACAGAGTCTCGCCATCTTGCCTCTGAGGAGCATTCTGGCTGTACTTCTTCCAGGACAGATTCGTTTGCTTTTGGCAGTCCATGGTACTTCCATTGTTCTTTGCCAGCACAATAATTCAAATGCATCAATTTTTCCTCAATCCTCATCATTCAATGTCCAACTTTCACATGCATATGAGGCAATTGAAAATACCATGACTTGGGTCGGGCACATTTTAGTCCTCAAAGTACATCCTCCCTTTTCAACACTATGAAAGAAGACTTACCCACTACAATGCATAGTTTTATCTCTTGACTTCTGCTTCCATGAGCACTGATTGTGGATCTAAGCAAGACAAAATCTTTGATAATGCCACTCTTCTCCATCTATCAGGATGTTGCCTATTGGTCCAGTTGTGAGGATTTTGGTCTCCTTTACATTGAGCTGCAATCCTTGATCTTCATCAGCAGGTGCTTCAAGTCCTCTTCAATTTCAGCAAGCAAGGTTGTGTCATGTGTGTTTAAGGCAAGCCTCCCTCTAGTCCTGATGCTGCATTCTTCTTCATATAACCCAGCTTCTCTGTTGATTTGCTCGGCAGACAGATAATAAATATGGTGAGAAGATGCAATCCAGGCACACTTTCATTGATTTAAAATTACACAATATTCTCTTATTCCGTTCTCACAACTGCCTCATGATCCATGTACAGGTTTGGAAAGAGCAAAATGTAGTGTTCTGGGATTCCCATTTTTCTCAAGGCTATTCATAGTTTGTTATGATGCTCACAGTGTGAGCCTTGGAATAGTCAATAAAACACAAGTAAACATCTTTCTGATATTTTCTGCTTTCAGGTATTCTCTGCTTCCTGATATTCTTGGCTTTCAGCCAAGGTCCATCTGACATCAACAATGATATCCATTGTTTCACATCCTCTTCTGCATCCACCCTGAACCTCTGGAAGTTCCATGTCAATGAACTGTTGCAACTGTTGTTGGGTGCTTCAGCAAAACTTTATTTGCATGTGATATTACTGATATTGTTCTATAACTTGAGCGTTCTGTTTGGTCACCTTTCTTTATAATGGTTTTAAAAATGGATCTCTTCCAGTCAGTTGGCCAAATAGCTGTCTTCCGAATTTCCTGGCATAGATGAGTGAATGCTTCCAGTGCCTCATCAGCTAGTTGAAACATTTTGATTGGCATTCCATCAATTCCTGGAGCCTTGTTATTGGCTAATGGTTCAGTTCAGCTTGAATTTTCATCCTTCAATACCATTGGTTCTTAGTCATATTCTATCCCTTGAAATGGTGGAAGGTTGACTCGTTCTTTGTGGCATAGTGAATCTTCTTTTGATGCTTCCTGAATCATTCAATATTGCAACTCGAGGATAGAATTTGTTTAAGATATGCTGAGTTTGTTCTGCCCTTTTGGTTTTATAACTGTAGGTCACTACTCATTTCATTATAAGATTTGCATTGTTTTTCTTAAGCTACCTTTTGAAATTTTCTGTTCAGCTCTTTTACTTCACAATTTTCTCCATGCGCCTTAGCTACACTATGATAAAGAATAAGTTTCAGAGTCTTGTTTTACATTCACACTAGTCTTTTTTTTTTCTTGTCCTGTTCATGATTTTTCACTTTGTCCATATTCGATGTTCTTGATGACATCCCACAGTTCATCAGGTACTCTGTTATTGGTGTTCAATGAGTCAAATCTCTTCTTGTAACATCCTTAAAATTTAGGTGGGATAGATTCCAGGTTGTATTTTGGCTCCTGTGGACTTTTAAAAAGTTTCTGCAGCTTCAACCTGTCCTTACCCTGTTTCCCCGAAAATAAGACAGTGTCTTATATTAATTTTTGCTCCCAAAGATGTGCTAGGTCTTATTTTCAGGGGATGTCTTATTTTTCCATGAAGAAGATTACAGTACACATTTATTGTTGAACAACCAAAAAGGAAATTTATTGCCTGTATACGGTACGCTAGTAGTTGTCATCACAAACCAGCATAACCAGACAAACTGTGAATCCTACAATATCAAGAATTTCTTGTTACTACCATTATTTCCATATACAACTATCTATGGTACATTTTTTTTTCACCATGTAAAATTATTTCTCAAATACAATGGCAAAATTCTATTTCCAGATAAACAGAAATTTAAAGAGTTTTTAAATACCAGATCAATATTACAAGAAATGTTAAAGAACTTCTTTGAATATAAAATCAATAATTGTACACAACAACTTAAGAGTGACATACATAACCCAGAAGTCAACCCAGATAGGTAAGTGTCCAAAGTAACATAAACATACAAGACTGGGGGGAAAATGAGGAGCTGACACCAAGGGCTCAAGCAGAAAGCAAATGTTTTGAGAATGATGATGGCAACA
>NW_022103896.1:91834973-91836516 GCF_000313985.2 Echinops telfairi | reverse complement strand
GCTGTATTTAGGCTTGTATATATGCCCTTTGCCTCCTACTTCTTTCCTCTATTTCTTTGCAGCTTCCTCCTATCCCAATACCATGTTCAGCCTTCATTCTGGCTTCAGTAGTTACTCGCGGTTTACTCGCACGTCCTGTCTGCTCCAGCTGCACTGTGGCCAATAGTGAGCTGCGCAGCGGCGCCCGCTGCTACGGTCCAAAGTCCAGAGTTACGTAGTTTCTGGGGGCCTTATTATCGGGGAGGTCTTATTTGGGGGGATGCTTTATATTTCAGTGAGAGGCAAACTGTAAGTAGGTCTTATTTTGGGGGGATATCTTGCTTTCGGGGAAACAGTGCATATGAGCAATTGATAGTCTGTTCCACAATCAGCTCCTGTCCTGGTTTTAGCTGCTGATATTGAGTTTCTACATAGTTTTGTTTCCCAAAGATATAGCCAATTTGATTTCTATGTTTTCCATCTGGAGAAATTCAGGTGTATAGTCACCTTTTTTGTTGTTGAAAATAGTGATGAAATTTGTGACGAAGACATCATTCCTGCAAAATTCTATCATGCGATCTCCAGCTTTGTCCCTATTATCAAGGACATACTTCTCAACTACTGTTCCTTCCCCTTTGTTTCCAATTTTTTCGTTTCAAATTCCAATAATTACCCATGCATCTTTATCACACGTTTGATCAATTTAGATGGAAGAAATTGGTAGCATTCTTCAACTACTTCATTACTAACTTTGGTGGTTGGTGCATCCATTTAATTAAAATTGTTTTGATTGGATTGCCTTGAATATGGATAGATTTTTATCATAGATAGCATTATACTTCAAAATAGATCTTTTTTTTTCCTCTTTAAAAAATCATTTTATTGGGGGCTCTTAAAGTTCTTATCACAATCCATACATCCATACATCCATTGTGTCAAGCACATTTGTACATATGTGGCCATTATCATTTTCAAAGCATTTCCTTTTTAAAAAAATTTTTTATTGGGTGTTCTTAAAGTTCTCATCACAATCCATACATACATCCATTGTGTCAGGCACATTTGTACATTTGTTGCCATCATTCTCAAAACATCAAAATAGATCTTAAACTTACCTTTGGATGAACACAAAGTTGTTCTTGATTGCTTCATTCCAGCATATGATTTTTTGTTTCAGTCCATCTCAGCTCACTGATGCTAGAATAGCAATTTCATGGACTCTATTTAATTTTTTACAACTTCTGATTTTCCCATAGTCATATTTCATACATTCCAAGTTCTGATTATTGGTTGATATTCGTAGCTGTGTCTTATCATTTTGAGTCATGCCCCATCAGCAAATGAAGGTTCTGAAGGCTTCACTCCATTCACACAGTATGGTTTACTTTACTTTGAGAAGGTCACTCTTTCTTAGGCATATTTTCAGTACCATCCCAATTGAGAGGAGCCCTGGTGCCATAATGGTTATGCATTGGGCAGATCTGCAAGGTCAGTAATTTGAAATCACCGGCTGCTCCATGGGAGAAAAACAGGCCTTTCTACTCCCATAAAGAATTACAGTTGG
>NW_022103896.1:91832010-91833154 GCF_000313985.2 Echinops telfairi | reverse complement strand
ATTATGGTTATGTCTTCTTGTTCTGTTGTTTTTTTAATCATTATATAATGTTCATCCTCATCTCATCATTTTATTTGCCCTGAAGTTTATCCTGTTGTTTCCAGTACTTGGTTAGTTTTCTCCATTCTTTGATTGTTAGTTTATTTTTGCCTTTGCGCTTCAGGCATGTCTCTTATAGGCAGCATATTGATGGGTCTTGTTTTCTTATCCAGTCTGCTACATTCAGTGTCCTTGATATGTACAGGTTGGTTTCTGTCGTTTTGCTGTGTTTGTATTTGGTTTCTTTTCCACTTTTTATGTTTTGTTGTTGTTGATCTGTCATTTGTTGTGTCATTTCCCTTCCTTTTGTGTTTGAGTATCTTTCTTCATTCTCTTATCCAGAGTTGCGGTGTGTGCTACTTTCATTGTATTGTTTTCTCGATGGTGTTGTCTTGCATGATCCTCTTAAGTTTGTCTGCCATTGTTGATTCTTTGTCCATTGTGATCCTGTTAATATTTTTGGTAATGCTTGTCTTGTTTTTATGAATTCCTTTAGTTGTACCATGTCTGGAAATACTTTTATTTTCATTCATATTTGAGGGATAATTTTGCTGGATATAGGATTCTTGGTTGGAATTTTTATTTCTTTCAATAATTGATATATTAAAAAAAACATGTTTTTTTCTTGTCTGCATAATTTGTGCTTAGAAGTCTGAGCTTATCCTTTTACAGTTTTCCTTTGTAGATGACGGTTCTTTTTCTCCTAGCTGCTTTCTGTATTATTTCTTTCCTTTGATTAGGAAAGTTTGTCTGTGGTATGTTGGGACATTTTCTTTAGAGATTTATCCTATCTGAAGTTCTCTCAGTTTCTTGAATATTTTCTCCTCCTTTGTGATGATGGGGAAATTTTTCCCCATGAATTCTCATACTATTTTCTCTGTAGACTTTTTGTTTCTACTTGGTCCAGGAACCTGATGAGATGTAGATTGGTTTTCTTGATAGTACAGTGAACCCTCGCCACTTCGCGCTTCGACTTCCGCGGCTTCACTCTATCGCGGTTTTGCGTTAACAGCGCATGCTCTGTCATTACTGCCATTGATTGGCTCATACTGTACACGCTTGATGCCATAAATAATATAATAAATAATAAATGATAATTGTAACG
>NW_022103896.1:91823154-91831574 GCF_000313985.2 Echinops telfairi | reverse complement strand
ATTTTATTGGCCTTGAAGTTTATCCTAATATTTCCAGTACTTGGTTAATTTTCTCCATTCTTTGATTTTTAGTTTATATAAAAACCTGTGTGTGTGTATGTATACATATACATTACATACATATATATGTAAATACAGATATATATATACATATACATATATACAAGTTTATATAGTGAGAAGGAATAAAACCACTAATTAGTCCACACAGCAGTATAGAACTCAGTCCAACTCACTTTCATGGGACAGTTAACATACTGAAAGTTCTTCCTACTCAGGCCAGCTGCTGGTCCAAGGCAGGAGGTACAGAGTATCCCTGCAGGCAAGATGAGCAGAGTCGGTCCACAGGCAGCAGGTATGACAAGGTGGGGTGGTAACAGCAGGAAGATGAGATGTTGAGGCATAGCAGAGGCCAGTAGTGCAGCAGGAGCAGAGCCAAGGAGGTCATGATGGAGCCTCAAGACATAGTGATGCACTGCATAGTGACACGATCCACCATGATCTACAGGTTGGCTTGACCCACAGGTAGTGCAGTACTTGGTTGAGGCAGAGCAGCTAACTCAGGTAGCAGCACATTAGTCCAATCACCATAGAGAAAGAGGAAGAGGCTGCCCTTGCAGAGCCATTTATCTCTGTCACCCTGCAATCAAGCTGAGACCCAATTGACAAGTTCAACTCTGCCCACATGTTCCTACAAGAGCCATATTGGCACAAAAACCCTAACTATCATGTATATCATTCTCATATTTTCTTTGGATTCTTTTCCTTTTATTGATGTTTGTTTCTCTCATCTGTTGAAGTCTGAGTTATTGTCTTTGAGGTTACTGATTCGATTTTCCTCTTTTTACATTCTGTTACTCAGGTCTTTTACCATGTTGTCTAATTGTATCAATTTATTGTTTATCTTCTGATATTTCCTTTGGTGTAAGGCTTCTAGTTTTTAAATTCCTTTCAGTATTCTCATGATTATTCCTCACAGCTCTTTAAGTTATCTAAACACCATTCTTCTGAATTCTATTTCTGGTAATTCCAGAGCCTCTTTTTCATCATAGTCCATTGGGTTTGGATGGTTTCCAGTTGTTTCTGTTTGTTTTCCATGATTTTGGGGGTGTACTGCTGTTGACTGATGTTTCTGTGATATGATGGTATAGCTATTAGTGGTATTGGGCTGTTGGTTTGTGTAGGGATAGTTGGCTCTATTAAGTTATGCAGGAGAGGTCTAATAGGAGCCAGAAACATATGGTGGGGCAATGGAGGAAAATAGGAGAGATGAGTAAGTGGGGAAGGAGGAAAGAAGAAGAGACAGAAAAAATAAAAGTAATAGTAGTAGTAGTAAATAGTCTGTTTGACTAGACCAAAAGGTTTGTTTAAAAAATGGGAAATTAGTTATAAAAGGGGTGATAATAACTAATAGGTATCATGGAAGTATATCCCACAAGGAAAAGGAGCGAGGAGGAACAGAAAGAGAGCATGATTTGGGACCAGGAGAAAAGTGTAAGCAAATAATCAAACCAGAAAAAGAGGATTTAAACACCCCCCCTACACACACACACACACACACACACACTCATGAGTTCTGTTGCTATGGCAGATGGAAGTGGTCCAGTCTATGGTCTCAGGAAAAAGACAGAAAATGTGATTATAAAATAGATAAAACCTGGTTTGGAAGCATGCATATCTGCAGGGACTGGGGCTGCATGGGAAGAGAAAGTAGTAGTGTGTTTGTGGGGTCGGGGGGTGGGGAGGTGGGGGGGGGTGGAAACCAATGTAATAAAATATAAAATACAAAACCTAAAATAAAACAAAACTGCATTTTGGGTGGAGATTCCTGGTCCTTTGAGGCCCTGACAAGGAAGAAGGGGGAAAAAATGACAAAAAATGTTCTTGGGTAAACTGACCTACTCATGTATACTGCTATCAAAACTGGGCCCCCAGAGGGCTGAGAAGCAAGATGTTTATCTGGATATGTTGTATCAGGAGCCGAGAAAGATCGGCTTGTGCAGGGGAGGTGGGGTGCCCAGAAGTGGCTGAGGTCGCTGGCCAACGGTCAGTCACAGTCAGCAGGCATTGCTCATCTCCAACTTTAAGAAATTTTGGTATGTTTCACTCTCAGGTTGTTTTTCCCTGGCTTCCAGGGAGAGCAGGACTTCCTTCCTGGTGGAACTTCTCTGGGAGTTGCTGAGCAGATGTCCCTGTGCTTGCTACCTGGTGGCCATATTTCGCTGTGAGTCTAATTACAAGTACTCTTGGTGGTGGCTCTCATGGCACCAGCAATAGACCTCATAAGATATGTGCTGGGGAGAGTCCACGGGACAGTTGGCAAAGAAAGAGTTAGGAATATATGTAAGGACTGCACTGACCTGGTAGGCTGCCGCTCTGAGCCCAGCACTAGTTTCCCACCCATGACATGGAAAGTTTTAGACCCATGAGTTTTTAGTCTTTGTTTGGTCCCTTCTCACCTGCCACCTTGTTTTCTTTTTCTGTAAATGAGGACAACATGATATTCTGTGTGTAATTTATTTCATAGATGTGCCATGGGTCCTTGGGTCACACATGTGGTCAATGATGGGCCAGGAATAACACCCAGGCCTATATGATCCAAAATAGTCATAATTTCCCTTTATGTTCAAAGTGATATTTATCTATGCCCACTTATACATTGATATCTAATTTCATTTTAATTTCATAACTTTTTGAGGCAGGTACTATTAATATAATTGTCATTTAATAAAGAAGAAAACTGAGTCATAAAAGAAACCTGGCCGGATGACATGACTGATAATTGTAGAGCCAGGACTTAAACCTAGGCTGTGGGCCTCTGAAACTTCCTCTGCTAGCATGCCACATTCCATTGAAGTACATGATAGATAATTGAGTTGGTGATCCCTGTTGATTTCCTGATTTAATGCTGCTTGTTCATTCAAGCTTGGCAAGTGAATTAAAAACAGGCAATGATGTTTATTAAATAATACTAAACATTAAAAATATAAGTAATTAATAATATCAACCATGCATGTTTACCAACAATATTTCAATTAGGAACAAACAAAGATGCTTTTGTTTGAGAAAATTTCCAGTGTGAACTCTAAGAATACAGTTACTATCTGATTTTTGCTTCCTTCACCTGGAAAATAGACATCTAGCATCTACCTCACAGTGTGCGGGGCAGCTGGGTGAGCTAGCAGAGGGAATGCCCAGCATAGCACCTGGGACACAGGCCCTCAGTCGATGGTGACCAACATTAGTGTTTCCTGCACGTTTTCCACTCCTACAGATCCCGAGAAGTTCCCCGTGTCCCTGGTCCCACATAAGAGGACTGCATGCGGCCTAGGTGATTAAAGTCGGAGGTCCTCTCATTCTCTCTGGGGGATGGTGGGCTGCTCCCTGGTGGACTTTCTGCAGCTGAATGCGACTTCCGTCCCACCTGTCGGAATCCCAGGTCCAACTAGCAACTGGCCTGGGTTAATGTTAACCACCCTCCACCACATTCACCTCCAGTTTATCAGGCTGTAAGGTGGTCATCTTCCTCTTCATCTTCATATATGATCCCCTCCCAGGCCCCTTTACACCTTTTATAGCTCACCTGGACTCCTCTCCATATCATCTGGACTACCACCTGATGCTTGGAGCATTGGATTGCAAGGCTGACCCCCGCAACCCTGCCTTCCTTGAGCCTGCATTCCCCAGTTTACAATGTGGTCATCAGGGAAAAGATTTCAGACTCCCCAATCCCAACAATGTAGCCCTTCCATGTGCTCTGGCTGCAGCAAGGTCCTGGGAGGGTTGAGTTCCCCATAGATGTGCTGTGACCTTGTTCAAGTCAGTTAGCATCTCTGTGCTTTTCCTCCTCTGTAAAACGACAGTTGTAACAGTAGTATCACTGTAATGTTACCCCAAGCAGTTGTTCTTGATAAAGTGCATAAGTGAAGTTTTATAAAAATTTTAAAGTTAGCACAGCACTTGGCACACAGTTGGTGCTCAACACCAAACAATCCCCCGTAAATGGGCTCTCGGGTTTTCATATCCTTCCCATCATATGTCCCCCGCAGTGCCAGTGTGTGTGGAGCAACTGGTGGTTGTATTTAAGTGAGTAATTTGGGTTTCCAGTTTAAGGAAAGGAAGCAATAATAATGGCTGTAATTGTCCAAATTACTACTGCCCCATTGAGTTTGACATCTGCCTAATGATGGGCGGATGGAAACCTGACCCGGCGGGTGCTGGGAGCAAGCACTGCCGATGCCAGAACGGGAAAAGCCGGTGGAGAAGCTCGATGTTAGTCAGAACAAGGCACAGGTCAACTCTGGAACAGACCATATATGTAACTTACTCATGTGTAAGTTCAGGTTGAAGTTGAAGGAACTTAACACAAATCCACAAGAGCCAAGATATGACCTTGAGATTATCCCACCTGAATTTCAAGAGCATCTCAAGAATACATTTGACTTAGTGAGCACTAATGACAGAAGACCTGACGAGTTGTGAAATGACATCAACAACATCATATATAAAGAAAGCAAAAAGTCAGGAGAGAAAGAAAAAATCAAAGTGGATGTGATAGGATATTGTGAAATTTGCTTCCAAGGTAAATGTAAGCCATGATGGAAAGGGCTGAACAGAAAATTTCAAAGGGCAGCGTAAGAAGACAAAATATCATAATGAAATATGGAGCCAAGAAGCTTAACAGGAAAAACATGTTCTGCATATTTCAAAGTGAAAGAGACCTGATAAAAAATTCAAGGCTCAAGTTGCAATATTGAAGGTTCTACAGGTAAAAATATTGAATGATGCAGAAAGCATCAAAAAGATGATAGAAGCAGTACATAGTCACTGTGCCAAAAAGAACTGGAAGACATTCCACCACTTTATTGATCCATTTATTAATCGTCATTCGTTTGTAATCTGTATGTCACTAAAGAATCCAAGTCCACTTCCGTTTTACTTTTCCTCCTTTTACAGCCCCTCCGACCTTTAGCTCTGAAGCGTAAGGAATTGGGAGTGTTTTTAAGGCTGTGAGTCTTCACTGATTTTTTTTTAAACTTTGCTCACTTATCTATTTATTTTATTAATTTATTTGAAAGAAAAATATATTCTGTGTTATTGTACAGGTCATAACATCAAATCCACTTAACATAGTATCCAGGTAAGCCCCTCTCCTCCCTTCTGTTCTCCCTCCCTCCATAATTTCCCCGTCTCTTCCTTGCCTCTGCCCTTGTCCCTTTCCCTCGTGCCCTCATTGCCTCCAAAGTCTTATCCTTTGGTGTGCAAATCACTTTTCTTTTTCTTTGTTTTTAGTATAAGTGTGTCATTAAATATTTATCTTTGTAAGGTTGACTAGCTTTGCTGAGCATATGGTTCTCTAGTTTTGTCCATGCCTGGCGGTGTTTGAGAGCTGCCACTCTTTTTCATTGATGCATACTATTCTATTGTATGAATGTACCAGGGTCTAGTTATCCATTCCTCTGTAATTTCTCATCGTTTTTGGTTGTTTCCATCTTTTTGCTATTATGGACATTGCTGCAATAAACATCGGCGTGCATATGGTCTGTTCATGTTGCATTCTTTATTTCTTCAGCGTATATACGCAGAAGAAGTATTGCAGGATCATAATGTATTTGCATTTGTTTAAGGAAGCACCACACTGATTTCCATGATGGTTGTACAATGGAGGAGTGTTCTAATCTCTACATCCTCTCCAGCATTTATTATTTTCTTTTTTAAATTTTCCCACGGGTGTTGGTACGAGGTGATATCTCGTTTTAACTTGTATTTCTCTTATTCCTAATGAAAGTGAACATGTCTTCTCACGCAGGATGGCCAATGGGTGTCATCTTAGTAAATTGTACATTCATGTCTTGGGCACAGTTATGATTGGGTTATTTGTATTTTTCTTATTAAGGTGTTGTAGTTTCTATTGATTTTTTAAATCAGCCCTTTATCTGATGTGTCAGTACTAAAATTTTATTCCCAATCTATGAGTTGTCTTTGAACTCTTTTGATGAAGTCTTTTGATGTGTATAAATGTCATATTTTCTTTTGTTGTTTTTTTAATCATTTTATTGGGGGCTGTTACAGCTCTTATCACAATCCATACATCCATCCATTGTGTCAAGCACATTTGTACATATGTTGCCATCATTATCTTCAAAACATTTTCTTTCTACTTGAGCCCCTGGCAACAACTCATTTCACCCACTCTACAACCCTCCCTCCCTCCCTCATGAACCCCTGATAACTTATAAATGATTGTTTTTTCATGTCTTGCATTGACTGCTGTCTCCCTTCACCCACCTTTCCTCTCTCTGCCCTCCTGGAAGGGGGTTATATGTAGATGATTGTGATCAGTTCCCTGTTCCTCCCCACACCTTCCCCTTCCCCTTTACTCTCTTTATTGGTCCTGAGGGGTTTATCTGTCCTGGTCCCAGTGTTACAAGCTCTTATCTGAACCAGTGTACATCCTCTGATCTAGTCAGATTTTTAAGGTAGAATTGGTGGCAAGGAAGCCTTAAAGAACTAGAGGAAAGTTGTATGTTTCATCAGTGCTATACTGCACCCTGACTGGCTTGTCTTCTCCTTATGACCCTTCTGTAAGGGGATGTCCCATTGTCTACAGATGGGTTTTGGGTCTCCACTCTACACTCCCCCTCATTCACATTGATGTTTTTTTGTTCTGGGTCTTTGATGCCCAATACCTGATCCAATCAACATCTCTTGATCACTCAGGCTGATGTGCTTCTTCCCTGTGGGCTTGTTTCTTCTCTGCTAGCTGGCCACTTGTTTATCTTCAAGCCTTTAAGACCCCAGATGCTATATCTTCTGAGGGCCAGGCACCATCAGCTTTCTTCACCACATTTGCTTTTGCACACATTTTGTCTTCAGTGATCATGTAGGGAAGGTGAGCATCACAGAATGCCGGATTATTAGAACAAAATGCTGTTGTGTTGAGGGAGTACATGAGTAGAGGTACAATGTCCGTCTGTTACCTTAATACTTCACATAAAAATATATGTACATAGATATATTTCCCTATCATTGTATTTCCCTGTCATTACATATGTACATGCCAAATTTTCAATTAGTTCCAGAAGTTCTTAATAGAATCTTTCAGATTTTCTATACATAGGATTATGTCATCTGCAAATAAAGTACTGTTTCTTCTGTGACAATGTGGATGCCTTTAATATCTTTCTGATGTCTTATAGTGCTGGCTAAGACTTTCAGGACTATATTAACAGTGGTTATAAAGAATATCCCTGTCTGGTTCCCATTCAAAGGCAGGATGCTTTCAATTTCTCTCCATTAAGTGAGATGTTGGTTGTTGGTTTCACATACATGGCCTTTATTATGTTGAGTAATTTTCCTTCTATGCTTCTTTTATGAATGGAAACTGAATTTTATCAAAGGCCTTTTCTGCAGTGACTAATGCTTCATATGGTTCTTATCTTTTATTTTGCTTATATAGTGAATTATATTGATTTTTAAAATATTTGCATATTTGGTATGAATCCCACTTAATCATGATGTATTATTTTTGATGCATTGTTGAATTCTGTTAGCTAGAGTTTTATTGAAAACATTGGCATCTATATTCATCAGAAATATTGGTTTATAATTTTTAATTCTGGTGATATGTTTACCTGGCCTACATACCAGGGTTATGCTTGCTTTATAACACGAGTTTGGTATTATATTGTCTGTTTGTATATTGCTAAATAGCTTATGTAGTATTGGTAACTTTTCTCTAAATGTTTAGTAAAATTCTCCAGGACATTGATCTGATCCCAGGCCTTTGATTTTGGGTTTTGTTTTGTATATAATGACCAGATATTTCTTCTCATGTTATAAGCTTATTAAGATTTTCTACTTCTGTCTGTGGTAATTTAGGTAGATAATGTGTCTCTGTAAATGATTCCATTTCTTCTAGTCTTTCAAGTGTGTTGGAATACACTTTTTCATAATATTGTGTGGTTTTATTTACCTCAGTTGATTCTATTTTCATTGTCACCCATTTCATTTCTTACTCATAAAACTTGCTTTTTCTCTTTCTTTTCCTTTGTTAGGTTGTCAGTAGTTTATCAATTTTGTTAATATTTCCAAAGAATCAACTTCTTGTCTCATTTTTCCTATGAATCTTAATTTTCTGATTCATTTATTTTTCCCTAATATTTATTATTTATTTTATTCCAGTGCCTGAGGGCTTATTTTGCCAGTCTTTCCCTCATTGTTGTAGATGAGATGCTAATCATTCGACATGTTAAGGTTTATATTTTAATTCTTTCTGCCCTTTTGATATATGCAGTTATTGTTATGAACTGCCCTATGATTACTATTTTTTCCACATCCCAGATATTTTGATATGTTGTATTTTCAGTCTTATTTGTTTCAAATAATTTTTTTAATTGTGTCTTTATTCCTTCGATTAC
>NW_022103896.1:91820396-91822600 GCF_000313985.2 Echinops telfairi | reverse complement strand
CCTTTCTTTTGACTGTCATTAACTTGATACATATATTTTTCATCCTTTGATTTTTAGACTTTTTTATATCTAAGGTTTGTTTCTTGTAAGCAGCATATTAAAGGTTGATATTTTCATATCCCTTCTGTTAGTCTGTCTCTTAATTGGTGGATTTAATCATTTACTTTCAGTTGCTATTGATGCGTATGGTTTTATTGGCATGATATGGTTATTTTTTATGATACTGGTTTCCACTTTCATGATAATTTTTTGTGTTGTATTCCTTTTGTTTTTGCGTATTCTTGTTGATACTTTCTCTACTTTGTGTTTTGTTTTATCTTATTAGTTGACTTGCTTATGAGATTCTCCTTTTTTCTTTTGTTGAGTTTTTAACTTTTTCTTTGAGAATTATTTGTTTTTGTGGTTTTCTTTCCAAATTCAAAAGTTTGTTGTCTTTTTCAAGTGGTCAATGTCTTCTCTGTTTTACTATTAATTATATATTTGCTCCCTCTGATTTTTTTGGTCTTCATTGCATAATTATTTTCTGTGATTCTTTATTTTAATTTGGATAGTTCAGTTTCTGCTTGTGTATTACTTAAGTAGCATATTTTCTCCATAATAATGTCCTTTCTGATAATTTTAGCTTACTGTCTATTGTTATGGATTTTCTGTGTAAAGAACTCCTTTTGATATTTTTTGTAAATTTGCTCTTTTACAAATTCCTTTAGTTTTTCCTTATCTGAAAATGATTTTATTTCTTCCTCATATTTGAGGGATAATTTTGCTGGATATAGGATTCTTGGTTGGTGGGTTTTTTTCTTTCAAAATTTTGAATTGATCAGTACATTGCCTTCTTGCCTGCATGGTTTCAGTAGAGATATCTGAACTTATCCTAATAGGCTTGCCTTTATATGTGATTTTTCTTTTTCCTGTGCTGTTCTTAGGATTAATGCCTTTTCTTTGATGTTGGAAAGTTTGATTATAATGAATTGTGGTGATTTTCTTTTGGCATCATGTCTATTTGGAGTTCTCATTCAACCATTTGAAGATCAAGAAACAATGATACTGAAGGAAGAAGTCCATGCTGCACTGATAATATTAACCAGAAACAAACAAACAAATAAAAACTCACTGTCGTTAAGCTGATGTCAACCCAAAGTGAGCCTATTGGATGGGGTATAACTGCCCCGGTGAATTTATGAGACTGTATTTCCTGTGAGTAGAAAGCCTTGTATTACTCCCATTAAGTGTCTGGAAGTTTTGAACTGCTGACCTTGTGGTTAGCTGCCCACTGTGTAACCAATATGCCACAGCTCTAGGATTTGACAAAATACCAATTGAAATGTTTCAACAAGCTGATGAAGCACTGGAAAGATTCACTCATTTATGTTGAGAAATTTAGAAGACAGCTAGTTGGCTAACTGACTGAAAGAGATCCATATTTGTACTCATTCCAAAGAAAAGTGGCCTAACAGAATGCCGAAATTAATGAACAATATCATTAAGAGCACATGAAAGTAAATTTTTGCTTTAGAAAATTAAATAACAGTTGAAGCTGTATATTGACATGTAGCTTCCAGAAAGTCAAGCCTGATTCAGAAAATGATGTGGAATGAGGGAGATCATTCTTGACATCAGATGGCCTTTGGCTGAAAGCAAAGAATACTAGAAAGATGTTTGCTTGTGTTTTTAGACAAAAGCATTCAACTGTGTGGATAACCAATAATGTTTGTCATTGAGAAAAATGGGAATACCAGAACACTTGATTGTGCTCATGTGGTATTTGTTCTTCGACTAAGAGACACTTATGTGAATAGAACAAGGAAATACTGTGAGGTTTAAATCAGGAAAGGTGTGCATCAGGGTTGTGTCCTTTCTCCATACTTATTTAATCTGTGTGCTGGGCAGATCATCAGAGAGGCTGGACTGGATGAAGAAGCATGTGGCATCAGGATTAGAGGAAGACTGTGAGATACCCTTGCTTGATGCAACCGAGGAGGACTTGTAGCACTTGTTGATGAAGACCATGGACAGTATCCTTCAGCATGGCTTACAACTCAATGTAAAGATAACCAAAACTCTCACTATTGTGCCACTAGACATCATAATAAGTGGAGAAAAGTTTGAAGTTGTCAAGGATTTCTTCTTGCTTGGATCCACAATGAATTCTCATGGAAGCAGCAGTCAAGAGATCAAAGGATTGGTTGAGCAAATCCGCTGTAGAA
>NW_022103896.1:91818246-91819981 GCF_000313985.2 Echinops telfairi | reverse complement strand
AGGATACCTAACAGCAATGCCAAAACGAAGGGCTTCAATACAGTTGTGGGGAAATGCCACTTATATTTTAATATTTTTCCACAAACCTTATGGAGTCCTCTTTAATTCATTCTTCATGCTAATGTAATATGGTATATCCATTGTGGAAACAGTTTCTCAAAACACTAATGACAAAAATATATTATGACCCTGCAATTCCACTCTAACTGTGTATTCAAAATACATGAAATTAGTGATTCAGAGATTTGTACAACAATGTTCACTGCAGCACTATTCACAATAACCCAAAGCTGGAAGCAATCTAATTGCCCATCAACAGATACTTGACAAAACATTGTAAATACATACAATGTGAGACTATTCAGCCAGGAAGAGAAATGGTTTTGATACATGCTATCATATGGATGGAGCTTGAAAACATTATGACAAATAAAATAAGTCAATCACAACAGGACAAATACTGAATGCCCTCACTTACATAGAAAGATAAATATAGAGACACCAAAGTTTATTGGTGATTACTAGGAGTGTGGAGGAGGGGAAAGCAGAAAGTGGAAGGAGGGCACTATAATTTTATATTAATAATATGAGGGGGTTTCCTTACAAACCACCTCAGCATTAGTTTCCTGTGTATGCAATTCTTTTTCTATGTATTGGCATACTATATTCAGGAAATACAGTATTTCTGAGCTTTTGTTTGTGGTAGTGAAAAAAATCACATTGATTAAGGGTAGGATTGCATAGCCAATTATTGTTAGTGCTGCTAATATATATATTATTATATATATACCTGTAAAAAGTTGAACAGGCAAAAGTTGTGGATAAATATATTTACAATAACAACAATTACTGTTTGCTTATATATAAACCAAAAATTTTAAGCGTTTGAATTCCTTGGTGTGGTAAGATTAGGGTCATGAGTTCATAAGACATCAGTTAGTGAGCCTATTATAACGTGTGTTGAGCTTCTGTCCTACCTCCAAGTTCATTGTGTAGTGCTGGGATATTAAAAGCTTGCAAGTGGCCATCCAAGATACACAAGTTATTCTCTATTTGTCTGGAACAATGGGGAAACAAAGGAGAGTTAGGAATAAAAAGAAGAAATAGCATGCACAGCTAATTGCCTTTATGAGAAACTGTCTCCTTTGTCATGAGACCGGACGAGCTGGTTACCATTACTGAATGTTTTGGTAAAAGACTCTGTAGAAGAAGTCTTACATTGAGGGTGATTCCTCCAATGGGAAGGTCCTGAGTAGACATGTGGTCCCCAATGGCAGAAAAGCACCTGGCTCAGAAGACTCCTTGCACAGGCTTTTGTAAGTTGGGAGTCCTACATTCTAATTCAGCTCTCACTCTTGCTGTTTTTTATTTTCATTTTAATTCAGGCCATTCTGATATTCCTGTTCCAATCTTTGGTGAGGAGAGTCCACTCCTTGTCTTGCTGCGAGCCCGACAAGAGAGGGGAGGAACAAAAGATGAGGAAGAGAACTGAAATTTAGTGAGGACCTACTAGGTGTAGGCAGAACTGATGGGAGGGACCTCACGGATCCCGAAGCCTTGAGGGCAGATGGGGATTTGCTGACCCTACCACTTCAAAGTGCGAATCTCTTTCGTCACAGCTCGGTCAGCCACACCTGGCCACTGGGCCTCTGTAAGAAGGGTTCATCATATTGGTCGAGTCTAGAACCCTGAGGACAAGCTGATTTCTATGACAAACTGAGTAGCCCCATGTTGT
>NW_022103896.1:91815436-91817309 GCF_000313985.2 Echinops telfairi | reverse complement strand
ACCTACAACCACAAAGGTTCCTGGCGCGAAGAAGCAACTTTGTTCTGCAACTTGGTGACCAGAGAGGAGGCACTGCCAACACTGAGAAGATTCACTGATCCTCCACCCCAGCTTCCACAGACACAGAAAGGCGCTACCAACACACACTGACCACAGTGGGCTTCTCCAGCTCAGGTTATGAACACTGTCATCTGACCTGCACCTCCGCATTCCTATATCGAAACGCACATTTTACAAGTGAAGTACCATGTTGATTTCCTGTGTGCCTCCTTCATGCCGAGTGTTGGAGGTGAAGGGCATGTTGGCTCTGCTGCCAGGATATAGCTGTTTATCTCTAGTGTGTCAGTAGACAGATGCTGGTTCTGACTGGGTAGGCCCATCACCAGCTGTGCCCTTAGCAGTCTCCTCATAGCGCTGGCAGAAGACGTGCCTGAACATGGCTGTGTAGCCTAGAGCCCTGAGGGTCATGGGCTGTTATAAAAGGAGGGCCTTGCAAATTGTGAATGAAGCCAGTCAGTGTCTCATCCACAAGAGGTGTTCGAAAGCCCTCTAATCCTTCTTGCCTTCTCTCAGGAGTGGAAGGGGTGACTCAGAAGTGAACTGGAGGTGGAACAGCATTGTTTGACATTTATTTGCGAACCCCTCATTTCTCATGCACAGTGCTCCCTGAGCTGATAGTCTACCTGAGCATCTCAATGGAAAGGAGGTTTGTTTTAGAGAGAATAAAGGGAGCTATGAGGAAAATAATTCAGGTCACAGGAGTGGGCCCTGGGGGGTCCTAGCTTTGCTGACCTTGGTGACATGGGGCAGGGGTATGTGAGATGGGCACTAGGAGGGATGCAGCTGTTTTCTCCAAAGACCCAGAACCAAAGCTTAGTGGGTCCCCGAAACATCTCCATCTCATGGTGGGTGAGCTATGAATTTGAGCCTAGGCTGTGATCTGATCGAGCCCCTGGGCTGGGTAGTAGGTGTCTGGTTTGTCATGGAATGAGGGATCTTGGAGGAGTGCACAGATGTGCTGGGTTAAGGGAGTCTCTATAGAGCCACATAGTGAAAAACGTTGACAAGTGGACTAAAGAGATGAGCCTGACTTATAACATAAGGTTTCCAAAATAAAGACTAATTCCATAGGGTTTCCATTTTATAAATGAGGTAGTTTGGGTGCATTTAGATAAAAGAAATGACCAAGTCATGGCTTAAACTATGAGGTCATATCTTGTCGAGGTGCTGGGCCAGTAGCTGTACAGTGCTCTGCCCGCATGGGTACAAGGTGGCCACCACCACGCTGGGCATGTGTGCCCAGGTCCACATCCAAGGGCAGAGATGTGGAGTGTGTGTCTAGAGCCGGAGGTTGCATCTGAGACAGGTCTCTCTATTCCTCTCTTTCATCTCCTCCCTCCGCAGGAGACTTTTCTTTCAGCTCCTAACCAGAAGGGTCCCCATTCCCTACTGAATTACAAGTGAGGGCCTGGCTCTTGGTCAGTCATCCTGGTAGAAGGGGTAGGACTAGCTGTTGGAGATTGGCCTCCAAGACCTGCCACACATGTTAAATGGACCAGGAGAGAGGGGCTGAGCAAAGCTAGACCGACTTCACAGGAAGACTTCTCAGGACCATTTCTATGCTCTTCTGGGATCTTTTTTTTTTTTCTAATCATTTTAATAGGGGCTCATACAATTCTTATCATGTTCCATACATTCATCAATTGTGAAAAGCGCATTTGTACATTCATTGCCCTCATCATTCTCAAAACATTTCCTCTCCACTTAAGCCGCCGGCATGAGGTCCTCATTTTTCCCCTCCCTCCCCGCTCCCCCCTCCCTCATGAGACCTTGATAATTTATAAATTATTATTTTGTCATATCTTGCCCTGTC
>NW_022103896.1:91795548-91813371 GCF_000313985.2 Echinops telfairi | reverse complement strand
GTCATCTGCTCCTGTGTGCTCTGGTCAGATATATCCTTCTCCCAGACCTGCGGATTCAGTGCCATCCTTTGAAATAACTTCTTCTCAGGGGAGGGGCAGGCATCCACTTAGTATTTGGGGCTGGGGCCAGCCCCGTGCCCCCACTACCCATTTCTCCTTGCCGGCATGTTGTCTTCACAGCTTGGAGCACTAGGATGTGCTCCAGTCTCTCCTCCTCCCCCGTCATCTGCTCCTGTGTGCTCTGGTCAGATATATCCTTCTCCCAGAGCTGCGGATGCAGTGCCACCCTTTGAAATAACTTCTTCTTGGGGGAGGGGCAGGCATCCACTTAGTATTTGGGACTGGGGTCAACCCCCTTCTAGGATCTTTAAGTGTTTCCCAAACCTAACTGACTCGTGTTTTCCCAGCGCTCCTCTGCCTTGGAGAACCACTACTGAGAGCAACCGGGCTCTTCCTTCCACAGGGGGAGCATGGTCAGATAAGGTGCACACAGGCTGGCGGATGGGGACCCAGTGGAAAAGAGGGCAAGACTCCAGGGGCTATTTTGGACTCCTAATTGTGGCTGGAGAAGAAACCAAACATCTCATGGCAGAAAACTACAAAGCCGCTGATGGACAGGGATCGGTTTAGCTGGATGCTAAATTCCTCTGTTTCCTGCTCAGGATTAGCAATTTTCAGGGCCCCATGGACACAGGTTTCCGGTGTGATTGTATGGGATGCGGTAGCCAGGAGCTTCTCCAAGAGGCAGGTGCAGACCCTCCATGTTCACACCCTTTGTCCAAGAAACCAGGGCTCTCTGCTTTTCCTGCTTCAGTCACACCTGATGAAACAAACCCTGAATGGACCCAAACTGGAAAAACGTGAGTGAACTGGAATGATAACCAGACCAGGTCATCCCCCTCTTAGGAAACAAGGGCAGCAGCCAATCTTTGTATAAGTAGAGTTGGAAGTGACAGTCTTGACCTCAAAGATGGCAGCCGATGGACCCTCTTAGAATGTGTGTTGCTCTCGGTCATTCTGGCAAGAACCCCATCATTCACATCAGGCTCCTTAAAGGACTCACTATGCCTTGTCTCTATCTTTCATACTAGGGCTTTGGCCCATAGGTTTTTGTGTTTTTTCCTGATTTCGGTTATTGTTCTGCTCAATCCCCATTTAACATGCTTGAATCTCTTCAGATCTTCATTGGCCATGACTGAAACAGTTCACAGTGGTTCACAGCCTTTCAGGAAACATTCCCGCTCAATGTTTGGGTTGCAGAGATCCTTAAAGGACTTCAAGACTCTCCTCATTAAGTGTGACGTACAGGGTGGTAAACGGGTCATCACACATCTTCCTGGGAAGATGTATGGGGGAGCACAGACTGGGGCTCCAGAGATGCTGCCCCTCTGAAACCCACTGAGCTGAAATCTTTGTACACTGGGTTGGTAAGGAGATAGAAGGCAAGGGTTCTCAGGCTGGGTAGGTACCAGTTCGAGGCCAGAGTGGGGTGCAGGTGTGTGTGGGGGATTGGGGGAGGCTGAGGGCATGGCTGGCTGAACTGCCAAGCTCTCGGCACTCCAGAGCCAGGGGAGGCTGCCTTGGGGCACTGACAGCTCAACAGTAGTTGATCAACTCAGCAGGCATGGGCCCCTGTGCCTGTGGTATGCAGGAACAGTCCGAGTGGAGTCTGGTCTTGGTCATCATGGCCCAGGTGCTCATAGGGCAGAACACAGAACAGACCCTGGCGTATATCTTTGGAATGAAAATGGTCATTAAGGTGACTGCCTTTGAGGAATCTTGGGGCCCAGGTGTAAAAGGTGCTTGCCTCCTCCTCCTCCTTCTCCCCCTCATTCTCCTTCTCCCTGCTTCTTCGGCCTCGGCCCCAGCTCTCCTTAAGCCTTCTGTTTATACAAGCAGCAGCTATCAGTGCAAATAACCTGCCTCTTGCTAATGGAATGCCTGCCTGCCTGGTGGCCCAAAACTGACAGCTGCGAGATTATTTTGGAAAAGACTTTTGACTCCCTTGACATTAAGGTACACCTGCTTAAAGCACCCCAGCCCCCAGCTGCTGGTGGGGTGCACACTCACAAGAAAGATGGTTTCACAACAAAATGCCCCCATAGAAGCTGTGTGCACAGAATAGTGAGGTTCCAGTGCACAAGGGACCCCTTTCCCCTTGCAAGAGGCTAACACTCTCAGGAAGGGTAGCAGAGAGTGGGCCAAAGGCAGTCCACCTACCAAAAAAAAGTTGCTTACATCCAAAGCTGCTCTGCAGCCCGGAGGGGACACTGGGAGCCCAGACCTGCGTGGCCATGACCCGCTGTGTGACCTTCCTCTGGTCTTGCTCCCTTATGCCAGTGCTTCTCTCACAGGACTCCCAGCATATGCCACACAGTGTGGGGAGGGCCTGGCTGCGGCATAGAGATTTCCTTTCCCATTCTTAAACGCCGGTTCGCTCAAGGATGAGCCCTCTGTTGTCAGGCCGGGTCTTTAGCACCTCAGGAACACACATCAGTTTCTCAGCCTCGGAGCCTGTAGTGCAGCAGGGTTTAACTCAGTATCATTGTTTAGTTTTTCTTGCCTTCATTTCCCTAGATCCCCATTGATTTATGGTAAGGTCTTCTGGTGGTGATGTTTCCTTTGAAGTGAATTAATTGCCTATTGAAAAATAAGCATAACCAAACTAAACCCCACTCCCATTGAGTGGATTCCAACTCATAGTGAGCCTCTAAGGCAGAGTAGAAGCACTCCATGGGCTTTCAGACGCTGTGACTCTTCTGAGCAGCAGCTTGCCTCATCTGCAGAGACGAAAAACAACAACTGGTGGATTTGAACCACCAACCTTTGGGTTGGCAGCCGAGCTCTTAAACAATGCACCACCAGGTCTTTGTGAAAGGAAACTAGGTAACTAATAGTTCCTTGTGGTTTGAGAACATGCCAAGTGGTAAGGGTGAAGTTAGAGAAGGATGGGGCAGTGTGCTCACACGGGACACGGATGCCAGGGTGAGGCGGGTGCATGTGTGTTCACATTCAGTTTGGGAGTGTGATTTGATAAGCTACTCCTCTCTTGCCTCAATTGGCTGTCATATTGCCCATCCCTTGAGCCCCACTCAAGGGATGTCCGGGCATTTCCCAGGCTCCTTTTCATTCTTCTTTTCTGTCAAAATGACCTGCCCAGAGGCGTTGGCAGGAGCTAGCAGGCAGAATACAGGAAAAATCGACATGTTTCCCCCTTTACCCTCTGCTCAGCATAGCGGAGCTTTCTGGGGGTGCCCCAGCCTCTTTTTTGCTCTAGGAACACCGCCACCGCTCTCTATTTCTCTAGCTTTGTCGTTGGTGGCTTCTTGCTGTGGCTCATCCCAGAGGGATCTCCACACCCCCACCCCCCCCACCGTCTTCACTCCACCATCACCTGTGGAGACAATTCTCTGGATCAAGTTCCCTCTCGGCTAAATCCCGGGTTAACGTGCAAAGCTCCTAATGGAGAGGTTAGAGATTTGAGTCTACCTCAGAAAAACGTCCTGGTTTCTCATTCAAAAAGGAAAGCAGGCATAGAAAGCCACGGAATACAGTTCTGTTCAGGCACACATGGGTACCAGGTATTGGAATGGACTTGGCCGCAATCGGTGGCATTCTAAATACACGGCAAGCTTTAGGTTGCCGGCCTAGTAAACTCTATGAACAGAGAATTGCTTTTCCCCACAGCAGCCCCTAGCATCCAGCCTGAGCGCATTTTGGGAGCCAGTGCAAAGGGGCAACTCCTTCCCAAGGGGCCCTCAGGGGCAACCTTCCAGTGTGCTTTGAAGTCTCTCCTGTCTGTCTCTCCATTTCGAAGTCTCCATGGTTTTCACTTCCTGGGGCCCCCTTTGGCTTACCTATGTGCTCGGGGCCTGGCTTACCTCCCTTCCTGTGTATGCTTGATACGGGAGATCATGGCGGCGAAGCTGTTGTCCCTGTGTGTGCTGCCTCTTCGTTTTTACACCTAGGTAACCGATTAAGGAAATAGAAAAGGGCCAGTGTCCCTGCCACCTCGGGATGTGTCGCCTGATGAAGCAGCACTGCAGGCCACACCCCATGCACACTGCTTCGTACACATGAGCACTCAGAGGGCTGGTTTCAATGTCTCAATTGCAAATAGTAAGCATGCTAATTCCACTTTTCATCGGAGGTTCTGCTGGTAATTCCCCCTTTATTTGTTAACCACAAGCGGGCGGGGCCCTCTGTTACACATTTAAAGCAATCATTAATTATTCCCCAAGACCGCGGAGTTTGAAGCTAAATGGGAGAAGACTCAGTGCTGCCCCATGGAACCTGCCTGCTGGCCACTTAGGGCCTGAAGGAGAAAAGACACTGACTCTTCTTTGAGCCACGGACCAGTGTCAACTTGAACAATTGCTTTTTCTTTTGAACACCTTTGGGCTGTAATCACAGATCATGAAAATCGCTCTTTTAAAGTGCATAATTCAGTGGCTTTGGGGATTTACAGGACTGTCACCAATCACTAATCCCAGAACATTTTCAGCACCCCCATCAGTCCCTTCTCTCTCCGCCTTTGGCAACTGGGAGTCAACTTTCGATTGTTATGGAGTTTCTTATTCTGGATGCTTCCCTTACGTGGAATCATATAACATGCATTATTTTTGTGAGTGGCTTTCTTCACTTAAAAATGTCAAGGGTCATCCAGACTGCAGGATGTACTCAATAGTTCTTTCCCCTTAATTGCCTAATAGTATTCCATTGCATGACTATAACACAATGTGCGTATCTTTTCATTAATTGATAACTATTTGAGTTGTTTCCGCTTTTTTACTATTACGAATAGTGCTATGAACGTGGTCATGTGTGAGCATATGTTTTCATTTTCATGTTTCCCCCTCAGAATGTTTTATTTTAAGCAGAGATGGTGGTGTCGGGCTTCATTTCACCTTACCTCAGCTTCTCCTCTGTCAAGGGAATGGAAGGGCAGAAGGAGATAAGAGAGGGGCAAAGAGCAGGGAAGGGAAAGAGAGACAGGAGGAGAAAGAGAGGGAGGAAAAAAAGAAAATGAAGGAATGACAAAAGAGCGAAGGGAAGGAGGAAGAAATGGAGGACGGAAGATTAAAGGGCGATAAAAGAAATAAAAGTGAGTTTTTCTCTGCCACCGTACCCCCAGCCCTAGTAAAACATGAGAGGAGAACAGGAATAAAGGCAGAGAGCACAGAGAGTGCCTTTAAACAGAGTGAGACAAACTCAGAAGACAGGAAGGGGAGGAAAGAAGCACACACACACACACACACACACACACGCATCTAGAGATGAACTGGAGAAGAATGCTGTTACATTAAGGCACTTACAACTGATGTTATGAAACAAAATGTGTATGAATTGTTGAATGGAAATGTAAAATTTCACTCAAACCATATATATATATATATACACACCCATATATATATATATTTTTTTAAGTGGCAGATAAACTCCCTTTTAGCAAAACCACCTGTCAGGTGTAGGTGCTAAGAAGTCCAGGAAGTTTGGAAGGGCCCAGCTGGAGGAAGGGTGGATTCAAGCGCTTCTTCCTTCCTCTTGGCCGGGGGATCATGCCTGCCTTGTACCCTCCCTTGGCTTAGGTACCTCATCAGTCATTCCGTTTGGGCACGGCCTTCCCTGCCTGACAGCCTAAGACTCTAAGTGCTGCAGCCTTGAGTCCGTGAAACAATCTCTGCGCTTGTCAAGGACGTTTGCTGGGCTGAGTGATGGTCTCAGGGTATGGATGGCTGTTTGGGTGTCCCGTAAACATGAACGTCAAGTGGCCAGTGAGATCCATCTATCTTGTCTGGTGGGGCCCTACCCGACTGCCTCCAGCTGTTGCCCTCATTGACATGGGCTTTTATCCCTTCCGGGCAGCCCCTGATTCTGCTTGATTGTTGACCAATCTCTTTGATGGATGGAGTTCAGCCCCAGAGATACCACTGCTAAGCACGGCCTTCTTGGAAACACCACGTGCTTCAGTGGGAAGAGGCCAGGTAGAGGCGCAGGTGCAGATGGTCACAGGATGTACAGCGCAACCCCGGATTTGTTGAGGTGAGACAGAAGGGACAATAGAGAAAGTGGGTGAGTGTCTTAGAGTGGAGAGGGCTTTCATCTGAGCCATCTTGGCACAATAGACTCTTCAAATTATCCTTAGCTCCACAAACAGTACTCACTACCTCTTTGCTAACCTCAGGCCATTCTTTGGGGTCCATCTCTGATCATAGGTAGAACACCAACACAAGCCTGGTACATGGTACATGGTACATGGTACATGGTGGTACATGGACCTGACATTGGGCTTCAACTGGGGGACAATAGACAGGGGTGGGAATTGTGACCAGAAAGAGAGCACAAGACAACTAGACCAAACAGGAATCCAGATCTGGCAAGGGTCAGCCTATCATCATTCCTTTGTGGCCCCTGGGCTGGATATCAAGTAATACTTTAATTCTTCCTCCTTGTATGTTATATACCTTTGCAGTCGGGGCTGAAGACTAAAGACAGAGAAAGATACAAGCTCACTCCAACTCCCACCAAGACAAGGCAGTCATCACAAAGGCTGGCTTAAAGAAAGCTGAGTGATGTGGCCAGGGTCACATCAGAGAATGGACTCGGAGGCCCTCGTTCACTGTGGGGGTCAGAATGGGTCCTTCTGAGCACATTGTCTCTCTCTTTTAAAATTTTTTATTTATTTATTTATTTTTCAAATACTTTTATTGGGGACTCTTACATCTCTCATCACAATCCATACATTCATCCAGTGTGTCAAGCACTGTGCTGCCATCATCCTTTTCAAAGCATTCTCTTCCCACTTGAGCCCCCATTTCTTCCCCCTCCCTTCCCCCCCCACCCCACCATCCTTCACTGACCATTGATAAGTTATAGATTACTATTTCCATATCTTACATTGTCCTCTGTCGCCCCTCACCCACTTTTCCATTATTCGTCCCCCTGGGAGGGAGTTCTAGTTTGATCCTTGTGATCAATTCCCCCTTTCTCCCCCCACCATCCCCTAATCCTCCTGGGATCTCTACTCTCCTTGTTGGCCCTGAGGGGTTTATGTATCTTGAATTCCCTGTGTTTCCATTCCTTTATCTGTAGCGGTGTGCATGCTCTGGTCTAATCTGATTTGTTAGGTAGACTTGAGGTCATGATAGTGGTGTGAAGGAAGCACTAAAGCACTAAAGGAAAGTTGTGTGTTTCATTGGCGCTATACTGCACCCTGACTGGCTCATCTCTTCCCTATGACCCCTCTGTGAGGGGATGTCCAATTGTCTACAGCTGGCCATTGCCCCCCTCCATTCACATTGGGTATGATTTTGTTCTGGGTCTTAGATGCCGGATACATGATCCCTTCCACACCTCACACCTCATGATCACACAGGCTGGTGGAGCACATTGTCCCTTAGGCTAATGTTGAGATGGCTATAACAGGCTGTGATGGTCTCCCACAGTGACTGGGTCAGGGGACTGTTTCCCAACTACGGAGGACCCAAGGGCCTGGATGTGACCCCAGGTAGGACTAGAACTCACACATCTATAATCACTTGGGGTTACTGAGCTGGAGGGTAGAGGGCTAGTGAAAACTGATAACGTCTTTTTCTAGTCCCTGTAATTGTGCTGGTTTTATTCTCTCCATCTCTTGTTTTCTTCAAAACAACTCTCTCTCCAGCCCTGGTTGTCTATGAGTTGCGAGTCAGAAAAGCAGTCTTTCTAGGTAGGCCCTCAGAGCCACGGTATTCCTTCTAGAGTGTCCCTAAATGTTGGGTACCTGCCCCTGCTTGCACATTTCTCACAATGGAGAGCTTATCGCTTAGCAGAAACAAAACGAAACAATAAACCTCCTGGTCTTTATCTCCCTACTTAGGACCTTGGCACCTGCTCTATCCATCTCAGGGTCCTAGCTCTAGGGCTCTATTGGCTTAAGACCTGTCCAGCAGAGGTTTGCACATAGAGAGTGGATCTCTTTAGATGGTTCTTTGGGTGTGACATTGCCAGCTCCCCAGTGGTGGGCCTCTCTCTAGCCCCATCTCACCTGCCACCTCCTTTGGGCATGCTCCCTGTCCCGTTCCCCCCCACACACACCCCAGGTCTAGGCCCCAGGTTGTTCTTAACCCCACAAACACTCATTTCTCAATGGCTGGCTATCTTAGCACAGAAAATTTTGCCTTATCCATGGAACCGTTTAGGTGTGCGGCCAAAAGATCATTTCTGCTTTTTATTGCGTGCTCTCTACCAAAAGGGTATAGCATTTCCTTCGCTCTCATCTGGTTGTCTTTACAGCTGGTCCCCAAATATGGGTCACTCTCTCATTCCTGGAATATCTCCATTGCCTCTTAAGTTTGGTGTAGCCATTGAATGTGGTTGACTCAGGTGAGATGTCAGCAGATGTAATGAGGGGAGCCTTTTGGTGGGAGCCTTAAAACAGGCCATGATGTGCCTTGTCCCTGGGTGACCATGAGAGGCTGACTCACACAAAACACACGAGGTGAGTGAGAAACACCTCTGTTCTCTTTTCTTCCTACCGTCTCAGTGGAGAGGACATGCCACCGTGTGAGTGTAGCCTTGAGATGTGTCACCGTCATTTTCCAAAAGCATTTTCTTACATTACGACATTAAAAAAATGTGTTCAAGGCTTATATTGTATAAATTCTCTACCAACTTTGGAATCAGCCATTTATCCAAGGAATGCTGGTTCTTTTCCTTGGGGGAAGGTATATATACCCAGATCCGGGCACTGCATATACTCATTGCTACAAGGGCACCTTTGCTTCAAACTCTCTCAACGGAGTTAGACATTTTCACATGATATATACGCATCTTAAAAAATTTACCCATACATACATATAAAATGTCATATTCTCTAATAGCACATTTTTTTGGCAGGACTAAAATGATGTGTGGCATACGATAGTGATGTCATTTATTAATATGTTTAACTTTTTCTTATCTTCTCCCTGATTCATCTTCAAGTCCCAATGGAGGAGGAGGCTGACCTTCCCAATTTACTGAAGATACATGGACTTCTTTGGACTCTCACGAAGTTTCAGTTGAGATTCTTGGGGCTAAAGCGAGGGGATCTAGAACCAGCCAACTCCATTGACATAGGGTCTCAAGCCCGGATTTCCACCTCTCCTCAGAGCCGGGTCTGTGACCAAGACCAATGCCAGCTCACCTTTTGATATAATCTACTCCACACTGACCCTTTCCCTGGTCTCCTGGACCCTTGGATCCTCACACCAGCTTTTCACTTTCTGATTAGGAAAATGGAAGTTCACAGAGACCCTCGGAGCTTCTCAAAAGAGGGTATGGAGTGGGTTTCTGACCATACGTTTTCGATCCAGGTGTGTTGTGAGTCATCCATGTGGGCCAGGTGTCTTCCTATGAATGACGCAATAACCGCACCTTTGGAGCAGTCTGAACTGTTTCACTTTGCAGCTGCACATGAACAATTTAAAACTTTCTCTCATCCAGGCCCAGTGGAGGAGGCTGCTGTCTGCATTTGACTCACTTCTTCCCAGTTCAGAAGGTTTAACAATCTCCTCGTGGGAGCTTCCCTTCCAGCACCCAACTTCCAAGCCTGGAATGAGGTGGGAAGAGCTTGGGTTTGACTCAGGCAGGCCTCACTTCATGTGACTTTCACATGTCCCCCATTTCTGAGCCTCTGTTTCCTCATTTTTAACTGGAGCTTCTTCCTCGCTGTAAAGTTGTATAGGAAGCGCCTTTGTCCCAGAGGCCTTGGGGATTAAACCCCTAGAACTTCTCTCTCTGTCCCCCAAACTTGTGACTGAACAGCAGACACGAGAAAGGGGAGGGCAGCTAATTTTTCAAACAAAATGGTATCAGATGTGTGATTTAGTTTAAAAAAAAAGAAGAAGAAGAAGAAGAAAAAAAACATTTCTGGCAATGGCTTCCATTTTGCTCGGGAGAGCGTGTGGGGGAGGAGGTGGAGAAGGACCATTTCAGTGGCTTTTAAAACCCCAGATAAGTGTGCAGTGATTAAGCATGGCCATTAGTTCTAATGGGCAATAATTGGCGATGAGAAATAATTTTCTGGGGCACAACTGCCTCTAGTGCCCCCATACTGGGCCCCTGTGGTGGGATATGGCCAAGGGGGCTGGTTAACTCCTGGGCTGGAGGAAATGTTGGAGGCACAAAAAGTTTCCAGATTTGAGGGTAATTGGGAGAAGTTATTCCACTTTCCACATCAGGCTGATGAGGGGCCACCCACCTGCAGATGAGGGAGGGGCTCTTGGGCTTCCTGACCAGGGATGGTGGGCAGGCTGACGGTGGCAGAGAGTGAGTGTGGGCAGCCAGGGCAGGGGCTGGGGGTCCCAGGCAGAGGAGTTTCTGGGGGTGCCGGGAGGGATGAGCACCCGAGGCCTGAGGGAATCGTGCTCTCAGGGTTAAGTCGTTTGCCTTGTTGACCGTCAGTCTCTTCGTCACCGAGGCGGGGCGGAGGAGAGTAGCCTGCTCTGGGGAACTGTAGGGAAACGAAGACCACACTCACTGCCGCCAAGTGGGTTCTGCCTCACAGCGATCCTACAGGACAGAGTGGAACTGCCCCTGTGAGTTTCCAAGACTAACTCATTACAGGAGTAGAAAGCCTCCTCTTTCTCCAGTGGAGCACCTGGTGGTTTCCAACTGCCGCCCTTGCAGTTAGACGCCCAAGTCAGAAACTAAAGGAGAGGGTGAATCAAGCCAAAGTGTGAACATGACACAAATAGCCTTTGGAAAGGGGGCCAGCTGGCTGAGCCACTGCCCAGTAGAAGGTAATCTGCTTTTGAGACCCGCTGTCAACCTCGTGGGCAAGTCCCTTCCCATGCCTATCTCATAACCCCTCCTCGGACTTACTTCCTCCGCCTCCAGTGTCAAACTCATCGATAGACCAGATCACCTGCAAACAAATGCTCTTACCAACCATTCCACTTCCCTCGGTCCGGCAAGATTGACAGGGTCCACCCCCCCCACCCCTCCCCCCACCCCCACATCCTCTGTGGGCCCGGAGGGCATTTTTGTAGGGTAAGCCTGAAGGCTGCTTCATGCTGGGCATTCAGCACGTCCAGCCGGAGCTCCTGAGTGCGACGTGCAACCTGTCCAGGTTTCCTCTCACCTGCTCCTCCCACCAAAGCCGCCGGAGCTGGTGCTTTGGGGGGTTACTGTGGCAGAGTATGCTTAAGCACTTGCTTCCAGCCACTCTTGACACTCCTTCCCTTTCCAACCCTCCTTCTATTTTTTATAAGAGTTTTTGTTCGCTCCCCTCTTCCTTGGTGTAAGGTCAAAATCCTCCAACTCAAACCTAACCCTATGGCCCCTCATCTCTGTTGCCAGTCGGACGCCTGCCCCCGGGATGCCTCATGTCACTGTGACAGCAACTTTCTTCCCTCACACCCTCCACTCTCCCCAGGTGCACTGCGGGGGTGCCATCCACCTGGGCTGCGAGCAGGCGGATTGCAGTACTCCGGGCTGCCTCAGCCTGCGCACTGCCTACAGCCCAGGCACAGTCACTTGTTGAGATATGTTAGCTGGTTCTGTCTGCCGATTGGCAGCCATGTGTCCCCAGAAGGGCATGGGCGGTTGATACAACAGCAGCTCAGGCAGGCGTACGTATGTTTGGGAGGGCTCTCTACGTGGTAGGGACTTGTTACTTCATTCAACAGATGAGAAGCAGGGACACAGAGAGACCACGTGACGCCCCTGTCCACCGGGTACCGGCGGTGGGTGGGACGGCCTCGCCGGCTTCAGGCTGTGCCCTTGACGATTACATCAGATTGTTGTTGGCAGTTGCTTTCAAGTTGACTGAATCAGTGATCCCAGGTGTGCAAAACAGAAGTGGCTGCATAAGGTGTGTAAAGTCGTGTGTGGCCTTTCAGAAGCACCTATTTTCAGAGAAGCCTCGGCTGACCAACCACCAAGCTTTCCGTTTAACTGGAAGCTATAGGCTATTAATAATAATGATCGGAATCCCTGTCACTAGCATTAGGGAACCCTGGTGGCGCGGTGGGTCAGACTTTGGGCTGAGGGTCCAAAGCCACCTCCCTCTCCTGCGGCAGAAAGATGAGGTTCGTCTCAGAAACCCTAAGGAGCCGTTCTACGCTGTCCGAAAGCAGTGGGTCTTGGTGAATCCCAATCCGCTCGATGGCGGGGGGGATTTCCTCAAGTCGCCCTCATCACGATCATTATCCTTACAGAATGCAATAGCCAGCCCCACCCCACAGCAGGTGTGACGTCATAACCAACGTCCATCGAGATGGGCAAGTTTTGACATCAACCCACTGGGGGCAGGGCTCCGCCGCCAGGAGACGCTGCAGAGCGGGGCGGGGACCGGGACGTGGCGGCGGGACCGGCTGCGGGGACTGGGTGGCGGGGCGGCGGGGCGGCGGGGACGGACGGGGGCGGGGAGCCTTTCAGCAGTTTGTCCTGGGGAACATTTGCATGTAATTTGGGAGCGGGTCACATGTGGGAGTCATCAGGCAGAGGAAAGGCTCAATCAGGGCCTAATCACTGTCTGTTTGGAGGGGTCTGGGTCTAAGTGAAAAAATGAAAACGGGCCTATTTTGCTTGAGTGACAACCATCAGCGGCCACCTTTGACCTCCCCACTCGAGACTCGGGTTCTGCCGAGCTTTAGAAAAAACAATCATCAGGGAAGGGGGTGGGGTACCCTTTCCCCTCCCGCTCCAGCTTCCACCGCCCCCTCCCTCTTCCCTCTGAGACTTGACTTGTGTGCGTAGAAATCATTCGTTCATCACTCCTTCCTTCATTCTTTCTACCACACAGCTGAGGCTGCTGCTGGGCGCTTAAGGCTCTGGATCTGAGGCCGGGGGTTGAGTCCTCACTGTGCACTTGGCACCAGAAGGCCCCACACGCAGGTGGCTGAGCTTGTTAGAGCGTCCGTGTTCTCACCTGTGGGATGGGCTCGCGCAGCTGATGATGGTGGGTCCTGACGGTGAAGAAGGGGGACTCTACATAGCCTAGGGACTGCAATGCTGCCAAGTGCAGGCCAGCGGGGCTAGTGGCCTTCTGGGTTGGGAAAAGGGGCTGGCGTCGAAGTCCCAGGCCTGGACTGAAGACTGGAGGGGCTTTGGCTCTACACTTTGCCCAACCCCCTCCAAACAGCCCAGTATATAGGGGCATCGGGGTCCCATCTTGCTGAGCCGATGCCAGCGGGCCCTTGGAAAGAGGAAGACACGGCAGACTAGGCCAGAGGAAGATGATGGCTCCGTATGACGTCTCAGCAAAGCAACTGCCTGTGTCTCACCCAGCCTTCCAAGCTGCTGGCCAGCTTCTGTTCCCAGAACTCACCCAGGCCTGCAGAGGAGCTGCCAGGCAGCCAGGGAGACCCGGGGACAGCCATGGGCCCAGGAGAAGTTCTGGGGAGCAATGCCAGATGGCTCCCTGAGTGAGTGGATGGATGAGCAAAGAAACAGATGGCTGGACTTGACCCTGCCCTGCAGGATTCTGGTTGCAGGTGAGCCCGGGCCAGTGCCTAAGTGAGGTGCCCCTCCCAATCCAGGCTGCACAGAGCAATGGCCAGGACGTGCCTACGGCTCAGGATGGGGCTGGAGCCCAGAAGACAGCAACTTCCCAGAACCACATGCCTGTTTCCAGGCGCCGGCCACTGCACCCCCTCGCTACCTTCATGGACTCAGTGCTTCCAGGGGATGGCCGTGTTCTAGCAGCCAGGGCCGGGCATTCCAGGGGCGCCTAGCAAAGCTGCAGCAGTCCTTGGATCAGTGATGTGCTCGGTGCATTAGTGGCTGCTCCTGATGATATGGAATGGACCTCCAGGAAACCATCTGGCAGAGTGGGCTCCAGCAAATGGATTGCCAATTAATCAGTATCTATTTATGAGAACATTTAAACCATTATAAATGTAGTGTAAATATGGAACTGCTGGGGCCAGTGGGCGGGGGCTCAGGCTGCATCACATTCCTGGGCCTCTTCTGGCTCCTAACCTTCTTGGGGGAGGTGTGCCTGAACCCATTGATCCAGGTAATGGTTTCCTCCTGCTAGGTCTGGCCTGGAGGGCAGTCTTGCTCCGTAAGAAATTCTGAGGCCCGAGAATAAGACCCACCTCACATTTTAGAATGTAGGGCAGACCAGGGCAGGGAGGTCACATTCCGGTCCCTCAGGCACCCTCCTGACACGTGGACATCTTCAATTTGTCATTAGTCTTCTCTTCACTCCTGTCCTCCCTGCTTAGCACTGTGGACACATCCAGGACCCTGGGTCCTTGCCAGGGCAGTGTCAGGAGGTGAGAGGCCGGCACTTCCCCAGAGCTTTCCTGTTGTGGCAGGGCCCTCAGTTCTCAGAGGCTCCAAGAATAGGACCTTCTCCCTTCTCCCCATCCCTTTAGGCAATGGGGGGCTTGGGGGAGGATATACCAGCTTCCCTAGGTTGCCCTCCCATATTGTTCTGAGCCCAAGTGGGCCGATTCTCCTCCTCCAAGCCATGTGCAGGCTGGTCTCATTGGAGGGGCTTCTGGATATTCCTTTGGGTGGGGGGGCGGGGTGCATTAGATGTGTTCAATCATAAGTCCTGGTGACCCATCTTCAGTCTCCTTACATGGGTGGTTGATTTTCAGCACTTATTTTAAAGCGGCCTAGAGCAGGAAGGAGCTTGCTGAGCCCCCCCTCCCTACCCCTACCTTAGAGCACCTGGCAAAACCACGGCTGAAGGGCAGGCCCTCTCCGGGCTTGTTTTCAGCCTGTGCCACTGGTTTCTGCCATATCTCAGGAGGAAGCACTAACCTCCAGGGCCCTGCATTGTTGTGATTCATGGGTCCTGACAAACGCTTCCTAGAGTTTGCCCGTTTCTTCTGCGTGCGGAGCGCTTGCCTGCTGTGCCTGAGATAAGTGTGCATCTTAGAACTGTGGGTCAGGGAAGCGTCATAGGCGAAAAAGAGAAGGTGATTTGATTTGGTGACTGAATGTTATCAAAAGTCTCCTGATTAGGACATCTTGACTCTGGGTTAACAGAGGTGGGGCTCTAGGAACTAGCAATGGACAGAGATGGTGTGTGGTCCAATTCATGGACCAAGCCTTGCAGAAGGCAGGGCAGTCAAGCTGTGCTCCAAGGTGTGCCCTTCATGCCCCAAGCCCTCTCAAGAGATCGCTCTACATCACGACTAGTGGGGGTGTGAGGTTAGTGTGTGTTTGTCCCTTTGTTTATTCGACTCTGTACCCCTGCAGGTGAGGACGACACCTTCACCATTTTCCTATCCTGAAGCTCCAAGCAGGCATGAACACATGACTGTTGATCAATGGACTAACCATGTTGGAACTGTCTGCTTAGTGCCATTTCCCAGCCCCCTTGTCTCTTCCTGGCTTCCCTCCATCTGCCAAGCGGGCCTCATCCCCTGTTACTTGCCAGAGCAGGTCCAAGGTTCATAGGCCTTGTAGATGTTAGAAGACTGAGGGGCCAGAACCAGGTGCTAGTTGAGGAGAACCTGGCCACTCAGAACCTTACAACCTACAATTGATAAGATTCCCAATCCATCCTTGCCCTGATAAAACTGAGGCTGAAGGTCCAGAGGGTCAGCGCTTTGCCCATGACCGTTTGGCACTCCAGGAGGTCCCTCAGACCTGAGGCCCAGGCAGCAGGCCCTAAGCCCACCAATGGCTGCTGGGACTTAGCAGGCAGGGAGAGAACAAAGATGTAGCATGCACCTCGATTTTCCCGGCTGCTCCCCCACCCCCATTAGCCATGCAGGGCTTGTTTATATTATAGCAGGAATTATTCCAGCCCTAATCAGAGGCCCTGTGAGGTTTCAGCATTCGAGGTATTTCTTTACCCAAGGACACTCTCCAATCCTATAATTTCCATTTCCCCAGACGCCCCTGATTGAAAGCAAACATTTTATATTTGGAAAGGAAAAGGGGCTGTATGCTATTCATAGGCCAGCTGTCTGAGCTGGGTCCTGAGGCCCAAGCTGGATGAACAGTGAGTTTAAGAAGGCTGCAAGAGGAGGTGGGCCATCTCACTGAAGTGGTGGCAGAGGGGTTGGGGAACCCCTCTCGGCATACACCAGGCAGTGAAGGCAGAATGGAAGCACCTTGTCCTGACTGATCTGCAGGCTGGGGTGACAGGCACTACCCAGCCTCCCTGCTGACAGAGAAGCTGGGAGGAGATGGGACGGCCCTGTGGCAGTCCCTGAGGGCTAGGGCAATGGAAGGCAGGGCGAGGTGTGAGTCTCTGTCTTCCTTTTTTTTTTAATCATTTTATTAGGGGCTCATACAACTCTTATCACCCTCTTCCTTATAGCCTCACCAGGGATGTCTCTTCCCTTTACCAGATGAGGATCTGGGCCTAGCATCACAGGGGTAAGCTTGCGTAGGATAATGATGACAGCAATAACAAGGGGGGAAAGAAGAGTTCAGTGGTGGTCTGAAGAGGCGGGAGGTCCAAGTAGCCGAAGTGGACACTGGAGAACCTGACCTTTGCCCAAGGCGTCAGGCATCAGAGGACTCAGGACTCAGCCCATTTCCACTGCTCCAGAACCTTTCAGCAACTGCCCTGTGTTAGACCAGGGCTCAGGGACGAAAAAGATCTCAAGTGGCTTTAAGGAGCAGAAACTTATTTTCGCACAATTCAGGAGGTCAGAAGTCTGAATTCAGGTCACAGCTCCCGGGGGAGGGCCTTCCTTATGCTAAAATGTTCTTGGAGCTTGTTAGTATCTGTCTTTCCATGAAGTCTTCCACTGTGTGTGGATTTATGTACTGTCCGTCTGCTCCATTTATAACTCAGAAACAATTAGACTTATGACTCATCTCAAGTTGATCTAACTACATTAACTCAACAAAAGAAAACCTCTCGTTCCAAACAGGATCACATCCCCAGGTGCAGAAGGCGGGACTTCAACACTTACTTTGGGGAACACAAGTCAATCCACAATAGTTACCTAAGAATACAGGAAGCCCATTGCCAGTGCACTGGGCTTGCCTTCTCTCCTCGCTATCTCTTTTTGTGAGCACATTGTTATATCAGTTGCCTTGGCTGTCGTAACTTTCCAACAAGAAGTCCAGGTTGTTGACAATTTGTGAAGGGGCCCATGGTTGTGGAAAGGTGAGGCGGCCAATGGGCACCCTGGTGAGCTTAAGCGAGGCAGCCCACCTTGAATTGACCAGAGCCTGACCAGATGAAGGTGAGATTTTTGAGCCTGTGAACTGGTGCATATTGCTGCTGACTTTATGAATGGTCTGTCCTGATTTGACTTTGCTTATGGGTGCAGGCTCACAAGGTTCCAACGGGAATGAAGACTCTTCGCTCAAAGACCATGTTTGTCTCCTCAGAGCATTGGATTGATGTACATGGCAGTGTAGAAATGGAATACCCACAAGAGAGGGGTGGAGGGAGGAATAAAGGCATAAAGTGGCTGGCTTACAAACTTTCAGGGGTGGTGTAATATGTTCACAGGATTACAGGATAATGGTGTAGGTGTTCACATAGCTACAATTGTTAGGCATGGAATGTTTTTATTTTGTTCACTTATAGGATGTTATATTTAAATGGGGTTGGCATATTTTCAGTTGTGTACATTTTAGCTTTATCCTGTTAGGCAGAAACATGATTTTATTATTGTATTGTTTTAAAATTATGTATGGCTAAAGAGTTGTGTAAAGGTGTCAAGTTGACAAGGAGGTGGTCTGTCATAGTTACATAATTTCATATCAACTTGAAGACATGTAAAAGTGTAGGAGTGGAGTCTACCCTTTCAAATCAGGTCCCAGCCTGATAGTACCTCCTTATGGGCATGGCCTTCTCATAAGAAGGGCCCTGGAACCCTGCTCCTCTCCCTCTTCTCTGTCTTTACCTTCCTGCTGGCTGACCCT